>NC_138868.1:70709572-71212072 GCF_965194805.1 Balaenoptera borealis | reverse complement strand
CATCTGCATCTGGCCTCACGGGACAGGCAGGAGGCAGCGGAGGAGGAGGAGCGGGCAGGCGGGCGGCCAGGAGCTGCAGCGGCTGCCACGTGAGCGCACAGCCGGGGCCGCGCCGCGCCGCGCCGCGCCGCCCGGGACGCCAATGCCGGGCCGGCGGCGCGCGGGGCTTGCTCATGAGGCCTCTGCCGAGCCGGAGGAGGAGGAGCCACGGCCTCTCGCTGGGAGTCTTCGCCCTCTGCTTGGCCGCTGCCCGCTGTCTGCAGAGTAAGCAAGGGCCGGACCGGGCGGGGGTGCGGGGGGCGCGGGGCGAACCACCGCTTTCCGCGGGGCTGTACGCGGCCTGGAGCGGGGACCGGGCCCGGCGAGGATCCCCCAGGCCGGCTCCCAGACCACTCTGGGTACGCGCCCCGCCCCGGGCGTTATCAGAGCCGGAAGCCGCCCGGAAGATAAGCGGCTCGGCCAGGTGGCCGCCTCCTCTGCTGCATTTTTTATTTCTTTTTCCTGGAATAACCAGACTGCAGCCCAGGCGCCCGCGACCTCCGGGCACACGGGCCCCACCCCCTACTGCGAGGCCCCTCCCCCTCTCCCTCCCGCGCCTTCCCTGGTCCTGGTGCTGTAGGCCTCCCCACCTCTCAGAGGAACCCCCAGCAGACTCTCTCGAAGAGAAGGGGTTGTAGGGGTTTGGGTTGGGTGTTGGGGCCTGAATCCCTCAGGCCGGCTGTGGTCCTCACCCCTCTGCCCGGAGCGGGGGGGTTTGGATGGGCTGTCCCAGAATCCCCCCGGCTTGGTGAGTCTGCGTGTAGCGCACAACCCCACAGACTACCACGGACCCAAACCGCAGATCAGAAGGCAGTTCTGCTTTCTCATGTAATCATGATGCTTATGATCATTTCCATTTTACAGAGTAGTCCTCTGAAGTGTAGAGACTGACCGGTGCAGGGCCACCGGCGGTGGGAGGATCTCTAGTAAGAGGCGGTGCTTACTAAGCATGTTTGCGCCCACTGTTCCCCGGGGCTTGACGACACTTCTTTCATTGAATCCTCGGAGCAACCCTATGAAAAAAGTGCCGCTCTTATCCCTGTTTCGCAAGTGAGGAAACTGATGCACGGCCGTCACCAGCTAGGCCGTGGTGGAGTTAGGATTTAAACCTGGGCAATCTAGCACGCTTGACCTTTACACCTCTCTAGCTAGAGCCCAGCTTTGGAGGCTGCAGATCTCAGAAACCCAAAAGGACTGGGAAAGGGGCATGTGCCTCTGGCTGTCTGTGGAGCAAGCAATAGTCATCTAGTCCATCAGGTGGGTGGGTGCGTTTGGCCTTGCAGTGACCTTTTCTATCATTCTTCAACCCTTCAACATGTGTTTCCAATCAGGCATTCTCATGCAACATCTGTACAGCCGTCCCAGGCATTCAAGGACCAGCGATTCACCACAGTGTATAATTCGTTTATTCACTCACTCATTCATGGCACCCTCTGCTTCCAGGAAGCAGGCCACAATCGTACTGGGGATACCATGGTTCACAGTCCTGTCCTCAGACGAGCAGACAAGAGTGCCGGCTTGGAGTGGCGAGTCCTGAGAGGCAGGAAGTGCCAAAGTTCTGGAAGCCCTAGAGGCTCAGGGGAATGAGGCCAAGCCTCCCAAAGGGAGCTGCACCTACCCAGTGACAGATGGACAGGAGCAGCCAGGGGAATGGGACAGAGGGAACACAGCGCGTCCTAGGTAAAGAGGAAGCACATGCAAAACCAGGAGGAAGGGTCAAAGGTTTGCAGTTCTCCACTGAATAGTGACTCCTGCAAAGCTGTAAACTCCAGGAAGACAGATTCCCAGCGCTTGTCCAGTGCCAGCCAGAGTCTACCCCTTAAGGATAGTGAGTGGGTGTGCACCTGCCTGATGGGGGCCTGTGCTTCAGGGCCAGCACTGATGATGTAGAGGTCATCATCCCTCCCACCAGCTCCCTCCATTCTCTGCCTCTTCAGCCTCTGCCCAAAGCTTCCACCCAGAAAGTCAGATATTCATCATTTACACTGAAGTCTGCGTGAAAGCATGCTCCACAAACACAAACACACAAACACCCTGCATTTGAGGCCTTTTCTCTATAAACGGGACTGTTATGGACTGCATGTTTGTGTCCCCCTGGAATTCACATGTTGAAACCTCAGCCCCCAGTGTGATGGTATTTGGAGGTGGAGCCTTTGGAAGGCAGTTAGGTTTAGAGGAGGTCATGATGGTGGGGCCTCCACGATGGGGGTAGTGTCCTTATAAGAAGAGGAAGAGACACCAGAGATCCCTCTCTCTATCTCTTTCTGCCATGTGAGGACGAAGCAAGATGGCAGCTCTCTGCAAGCCAGGAAGAGAGTCCTCCAAATTTGCCGGCACCTTGATCTTGATGTCCCAGCTTCCAGAACTATGTTGTTTAAGGCACCCAGTCTATGGTATTTTGTGATAGCAGCCAAAGCTAAGACAGAAATTGGTACCGAGAAGTAAAGTGCCGCTGTAACAAATACCCAGAAACGTGGAAGCAGCTTTAGGACTGAGTAATGGGTAGAAGCGGAGGAGTTTTGAAGTACATGCTAGAAATATGGACTCTAAGGGCCATTCTGGTCAGGTTTCAGATGGAAATGAGGAACATGTTATTGGACAGTAGAGAAAAAGTGATCCTTGTTAGAAAGCGGCAAAGAACTTGGCTGAGCTGTGTTCATGTTCTAGTGTTCTGTGGAAGGTAGAGCTTGGGAGTGATGAGAAATTGGATATTTAGCTGAGGAGATATTAAGCAGTGTCGAAGGAGCAACTTGGTCCCTCCTGTCTGCTTATAGTAAAATGCAAGAAGAGAGAAATGAATTGAAGAAGGAATTCTTAAGCAAAAAGTAGCTAGAACTTAAAGATACGGAAAATTCTCAGCCTATCTATGTTACGAAAAAAAGAGGGCATGTTCAGAAGAGAACACGTAGATTGCGGCCAAACACTGCTTGATAAGATTAGCCTGGGTGTGAACCACGGGCCTAATCAGCCACCCCAGCAGAAACAGCTCCAGTGTAACTGAAGGGGGTGAAGACAGAATGGAATGAGGGAAGGCTGTCAGATTTGATAGATCCTACAGGGCTGACTGTATCGCTGTTTAGCTGTGTACACTATTTTTCAGGCTAAGAAAAGAATGCCTCTGAAGGCAATGCAGCCAGCATCAGAGCTGTCTCCTCGGTTTCAAGAGGCGGGGGTGGGGCATTGCCTTGGTTTCAACAGGCAAGATGGAGGCCTCGCAGAGTCTCCGGGGGACATGGAAATGTCCGGCAGAGCTGCAGGGGTGAGGGTGCACCCCTGCCTCAGTGGGTCCTAAAGGCAAGACCACTGCCCTGGTGGGTCCAGAAGGCAGAGCATCGAACCAAAGAGCTAAGGGCATTTACCTTGCTAGGTTTTGGACTCACTTGGGACCCGCCACTCCTTCTTACTTCTGATTTCTTCTTTTTGCAATGGGAATGTCTATCCCATGCTTGTCCCACCACTGCATTTTGGAGGTACATAACTTACCTGGTTTCACAGGTTCACAGCTGGAGAGTAATTTTCTTTCAAGATGAATCATACCCCAAGTCTCTGAAAGGAGTTAAGACTTTTGGAGCTGTTGGGATGGAATGAATGTATTTTGCATGCAAGAATTCATTGCATGAATTTTTTGGGGCCAGGGGCAGGATGTTATGGACTGAATGTTTGTGTGTGTGTGTCCCCCAGAAATTCATATGTTGAAGCCCTAACTCCCAATATAATGGTATGTGGAGGTGGGTGGGACCTTTGGGAGGCAGTTAAGTTGAGATGAGGTCATGAGGGAGGGACTTCAATGAGGGAATTAGTGTCTTTATAGTAAGAGGAAGAGACCAGCGCTCTCTCCCTCTACATGTGAGGATACAGCAGGAAGGCGGCCATCTGCAAGCCGGGAAGAGGGTCCTCACCAAGAACTGAGTCTGTTGTCACCTTGACCTTGGACTTCGCAGCCTCCACAGCTGTGAGAAGTAAATGTCTGTTGTTTAGGCCCCCCAGTTTTTGGTATTTTGTTATAACAGCTCAAGCTGAATAAGACAGGGACTTAAAGGCATATCCCCTCCGAAAGCTGGCAGGCCTCCCACATCTGGCCAAGGTGGAGTGCTTTTCTAGGACCCTTGTTCGTTTCCTTTCTCAGCTCTCAACATGGGAAGTTATCCATCAGGCCTCCTCCTCATCAGTGCTCCCGCTCATATGGAAGCAGATGATCCAAGACTCAAGTAGGAAAGTTTTGGGTTTTTTTGTTGTTGGTTTTTTTGTTTGTTTGTTTTTAATTGAAGTATAGTTGATTTACAATGTTGTGTTAATTTCTGCCGTACAGCTAAGTGATTCATATATATATACATATATGCATATATATATGTATATATATACTTTTTTTTTTAACTTTTTTGGGTTTGTTTGTTTAGTTATTTATTTATTTATTTTTGGCTGTGTTGGGTCTTCGTTTCTGTGCAAGGGCTTTCTCTAGTTGCGGCAAGTGGGGACCACTCTTCATCGCGGTGCGCGGGCCTCTCATTATCGCAGCCTCTCTTGTTGCGGAGCACAGGCTCCAGACGCGCAGGCTCAGTAATTGTGGCTCACGGGCCTAGTTGCTCCGCGGCATGTGGGATCTTCCCAGACCAGGGCTCGAACTCATGTCCCCTGCATTGGCAGGCAGATTCTCAACCACTGCACCACCAGGGAAGCCCCTATATACATTCTTTTTTAAATATTCTTTTCCATTCAGATTTATCATAGGTTATTGAATATAGTTCCCTGTGCTATACAGTAGGACCTATTGTTAAGTAGGAAAGTTTAGCTAATGGCCTGGGCCAAGTCAGCTTGCTTCCTGTGCTCCAACCCCAGCTTCTAAAAAGCAGCCCGCTCCCCCAGCACGCACACACACCCAGCCACACACGTGCACACGTGAATACACACACGAGTGCCCTTTAACATCCCCACTTTACCAGGGTGGAGCCAGGGATGGAGGAGCTAGCCCCACTGAGTCACTCATGGCCCAGTGCCCGGGAGACCAAAGGAACCGCATGGGGGCTGAGCCTGGGTCTGGGGAGGGAGTTGATAGGCCAGAGTGGCCACAGCCAGATGGAGCTATGGGTTCTGGCTTAGCTGGAGGTGCCATGGGAGGGGAGGGAGAGCCGGTGTTTGAGGAATCCCCTGGAGGCCCCGGGGAGGCACCGGGATCCATCACGCCAGGACAAGGCCCCACTGGTCACCTATGCAGCCGTCCACAGTTACTAAGCAGTTATGGTGTATCGGGCTCTGCACTTGTCCAGGTGAAACAAATAGGCGTGGTCTCTGCACTGTCCTCTCTGATTTATAGACAATGGTCTTGCATACCTATAAAGGTACCCACCCAAAAGAGTGGTGCTTGGGCGTGCTTTTAAAAATGCAAAAAAAAAAAAAATGCAATAAAAAAAAATTGCAGTCATGCCGTACTTGTTACTCAGCAACTTACTTTTTACAGCAATTTATTTATTTATTTATTTTTGGCCATGCCACCCTGCTTGTGGGATCTTAGTTCCCTGACCAGGGATTGAACCCGGGCCTTGGTCAGTGAGAGCGCCGAGTCCTAACCACTGGACCGCCAGGGAATTCCCTTTTTACAGCAATTTTTGAGCTCTGTCCATGTTGATAGCCTAGATCTTGCTCATTCCTCTCAACTGCTATCTGTATGTCATTGTATCCACATGCTACTTTTTCCTTAGCTAGCCCCCTTCTGATGGACAGCTCAGCTTTCAGATTTCAGCCCTCCCTGGGGGGAGAACAGAGCCCTAATACAGGGTGCTGAGTGCAGTGCTATTGATATGCACATCGTATGGAGGATGAGGAAGGCCAGGGGCCACCTCCAGGCTGACAGGTACCCTCTGCACACACACCTCTTCTCCTTGGGGGTAGTGCTCAAAAAATGGCTGGGGGATTACACTGAAGCTATTGAGGGAGGGGCGGAATCAACCAGAAAGTCACCCAAATTTCTTCATTTCTGGTCTCCAAGGGAGTCCTGAGTATATTCTCTGCTGGTCTGGGAAGGGGCTGCAGTCAGGAGACTCTCCTTTCTCCATTGTCCCCAGGACTTAAGGACACCTATTTATTTCATCTGCTCTAAGACTTTTTTTTTTACTTTTAATATTCCGATATATCTAAAGTCAAGATGCATGTTACAAATGAATAACTTTGCTGTAATCTCTGTCAGCCTGGACTGAAGTTGAGTCCTTCCCGAATGTGTGTTGCTTCTGTCGGTCACCGTCACCGGGAAGCATCCTCCTACCTGGGGAACGGGAATGAAGAAGGTGAGGTTCAGTCTTGAAAGATGAGTAAGGGTATACAGCAGGACAGGGTGAGAAGAGAGTTTCAGGCATACAGCAAGTGCTCAAAAACTAGGTTCACGCATCCTCTTGGGGCCTGGCAGGGTCTGGGTGTGCTAAGCGAAGGAAGAGGAAGTGGGGAAGTGGGGGAGTTGCCTTGGTAGGCACCTACTGGAAACTTAACTGGTCCCCCACTCAGAGACCCCACTGACACTGCACCCCCGTAGCCTGTGCTCTCAAACACTGGGCTGCCTGCACCTGGGTTTTTCCTGGAACACAGTCTCAGGGTCAGAAAGTGTTTACTTACCTAGCAGAAATGGGAGTGGGAGAGAGGCATCATTGGCAGGTATGAAGTTGGGCAATGATTTTCTCCCGTAACTGGGTTGCTGGGCTGGGAAGGCACCGGTCAGCCCTGTGGGCAAAGGGGGAAGGACACATTGGACCGTGAAGTGAGCACAGAACATTCCTGCTGTTCACTGGGGTCCAGGAAGCACAGTGGCCTTTCCCCTGCTGAGGTGCATCCCTAGGGGCAGCTCAGGCCAGTGACATGCTGATCCCAGAGGAACCCCGCTGCTCTGGGGCTTCCTGGGGAGTCCCCAGCTGGGAAGGGGCAGGGCCTGAGGGGCTGGTTCCAGCCCCGTGCTGGCAGTAAGCCCTGTATATGGGGTCACCTTCATTCTCTGAGTGCACAGGGCCAGGAGGGTGGGCTGGCTTAGCGGTTCATAGCCAAGGCTGCACATGAGAACCTCCTGGAGGGCTTGTAAGACCTACAGATGCCCACACCCTACCCCAGCTGGTTACATCAGTCTCTTTGAGGGCAGGACCCAACACTGTTTCGTTTCAAGTTAGGCTCCTGGGGTGACTCTAATGTGTGGCCAGGCAGAGAGTTCCTGGACTAGACCATTTCCATGTCCCCTCCATTCATCTTATCTTAAGGAAAGAGCTGGGCATTAAGAGTGCACCTTTCTCCCATCTTCCGTTCTCAGAACACCCACCATTGTATGCAGACGAGTCTCGCTTATGCCTTATTTGTAGTTTAATGCTGACAAACCCATGATACTCTGCCACCGGGCTTAGGTCAAGAGAGAAGGCTGCTTTGCTTTGAAGTTTGGTTTGGTTCAGTAAATGGTTCCTGAGCACCTACTGTGTTGGGAGCACCATGCCAGGAGCCAGGGGTACTCAGCACGGTCCCTGCAGCGGGGGGAATCACATGACCCAGAGGGGAGGTCAGATCCTACCCAGATGATTTGAGGTCAGATGCCCAGGGAGTACTGAGAAAAGCATTTAGCTCAGCTGAGAGTTGGAAGGAGTCTACTCAAAGAAGAAGCCTCGAAGGCAAAGTAGGAGGAAGCCAGGTGAGCCGGGAGGAGGAAGGTTCTGAGCAACAGGAAATAATGAGCACAGACACAGCACCGCCACCTTCTCGCTCTTGGGGCCAGTAGCGGGTGACAATTCTTTAGTTAAGTCAAGTTTTTCAGCTCTGGTCAATTTCTTCATATTCAATCTGATAAGTTGTCTTTAACAGTTAAAGGACTGGGGCTTGGGAAAGTCTTGGATCTTAAGTGCTGGAATATTTCCTCTGATAGACTCTTACACTAGTGCCAGGGGATCAGGAGGGAGATGTGGGTCCCTCGGCACCAGACACTGGCCAGGGGACCTAACGTGAGCCTTCTCTGGCTGTTTGCCCTTCTGTCCTATTGCAATATCCCCACCCCAGGCTCACTGTGGGACTGGATCACATTCCTTTAGGAAGCCAATGCCCAAAAGCCGAACACCAGACCCGCTCTTTCCTCTTGCCATCAAGCAGGCCTTCTGCATACTCTGGGATGGGAGTTCAGGAGTCCTTGAACCAGAGCTTGTTCTTTTATGTCAGGTAGACTGTCAATTCAGTTTGACAGCCCCAGTTTGAATGAGCCATCCGTCATGTCACACACTGCTGGGCTGCTGGCGATTCGGACCTAAGTGTGTGCTTGCCTGCTCCTTCTAGCGGGGGAGATGGGCAGTCACTCATCCAACACGAATGCAAAGCCAGCTGGGAACTGTGCTATGGGAGCCGAGAGGGGCCTGGCAGAGGAGGTGACATTTAAGATGGGCCTTTAGAAGTGAGCGGAAGGCTGAGAATGGGGATGGGTGATCTGAGCTGAGCTAGAGGGAGTAAGCCACAGTGGGGAGTGGTCCACAGTTTGGTGCAACTGGAACTGGGGGGTGGCAAGGAGTCTTGGGAGATGGGGAAGGAAAAGAAGGTTGAGGCGAGATTTTTTAGGTCTTTCAGAGCCAGGAGAGACACAGCAAGATGTGTAGTTTAGAAAGATCACTAATAATAGCCTCTAGCCAACTGAAGAGAAGAAAAGCCAGTACCTCCTGAATTTTTATAATTGTTAATAACAATTACAAGACAATAATATCTGTGACTATTTATTGAGCACCACATACTTTGTGCCAAGCACTGTAACAGCTGCTTTTCCATGCAACTTCACAGTAATCCTGCAAATAGGTATTATTAGTCCCCATTTTATAGATGGGGAAACTGAGGCTCAGAGAGGTTGAGAGACTTGCCTAAAGACATTCATTCTTTCATCAGGTGTTTATGGGAAACCCAAAGTGCCAGGCACTGTGCCAGGCCCGGGGGAGTCAATGAAGAACAAGATAGACCAGCCCGTGTGTTCATAGCTGAAAGTTGATCTGCGAGGATGGAGCATTAATCAAGAGAAATTACAATGGACAAGGATAAGTTGATAGAGAGGGACAGGGAGCCATGGGAAGCCAGAGCTGGGACCCCTAACCTGGTGTTGAGGGACTGTGGCAGGCTTCCTGGAAGAAGTGATGTTTAAACTAAGACCTGTAGGATGAAGAGGGATTGGCCCTTTAATCTCGTTGAAGGAGGAGCTTTGTACTCCTAACTGTGGTACCCTGTCACGTGTGTGCCTGAATTATCTTTTGATCACTCGACACCCCTCTTCCAAGTGCTTTCAGGCATCCTGTAAAAAGAATTGTTGGGAGACTTCCCTGGTGGCGCAGTGGTTAGGAATCCGCCTGCCAATGCAGGGGACACGGGTTTGAGCCCTGGTCCGGGAAGATCCCACATGCCGCGGAACAACTAAGCCCGTACGCCACAACTACTGAGCCTGTGCTCTAGAGCCCGCGAGCCACAACTACTGAGCCCATGTGCCACAACTACTGAAGCCTGTGCGCTCTAGGGCCCATACTCTGCAACAAAGAGAAACCACTGCAATGAGAAGCCCGCGCACTGCAACAAAGCATAGCCCCTGCTCGCCACAACTAGAGAAAGCCCACGCGCAGCAGCGAAGACCCAACACAGCCAAAAATAAATAAATAAATTAATTAATTAATTAATTTAAAAAAGAAAAGAATTGTTGGGAGGTCAGCCACCTCATTTCCTCCTTCATCCTCCCGTTCCACACACATTTCCACAGAAGTGTCTGAGGAGCACCCCACCTCCTGGTTCCCCAGGCTGGCCACTGACTCAGGCACGCCGTAAGTCCTGCAGCCCAGATCTGCAGAGGGAAATACCATCAGCACCCCATCCCCCAAGCTTGGGCAGGGCCAGGCAGCCACCTTCGCCATACCTGGCTTCCTTGATATCCGAGTAGAAACACAGCAGTGACTTGACCATAGCCTGTGACCATTCAGAAAAGTGTTTGGCTTTCTAGCAAGGGTGGCTCTTGCTTAAGTCAGAAAGATTCCAGAAGGAATTCCACAGGGAGGAATTTCGGGTCACCCAATCTCTTGCCACACCTCCACAAGTGGATCACAGATTTACAAACGCTGATTCAAGTTCTATACCTGTTACGTAATTTGGGCTGGAAGAACGAGCCTCCTTCACTCAACACTCCAGCTCCCAGTCTCAGGTCTACTGCTTCAGTCCCTGGTACAACTCCAGCTTCTGCTTACACATCCATGAGGATGGGGAGCTCACTACCTCAATAAGCAGCTCAGTGCATCTTCACAGAATTCTTGTTCTTTGAAGAATAATCGTTCAACAATGATTGAATGGGCACCAAGTGTTAGAAACTGTGATAAGCTCCTTATATGTCTTGCCTCCCTTAAACTTCATTCTGCTGCCGGAGGTGGGCACAACCCTATTATAGTATACTTATTTCATTGGTACGGTAACAGAGACTGAAAGAAACAAATTTACCCCAGATCACACAGCTGTTATTGGCAGACCTAAATGTTGAGGATAAGTCAGCCTGACTCCAGGTCTGTGAATGCATGCATTATACACACACTCTCTCAGTCCTCTTCACCAGAACCCAATCTTCTTTCAATCTTTACCCACTGGTCCTCGTTCTGGCAATGATTGGGTGTCTCAAGTCTTCCCTTCTCCAAGATGAGAAGTTCTGCAGCAGAGGCTCTTCCCCTGCCTGGCAGAAGTGGTATTAACTGTGCTCGGCAAGGAGAGGAGGGGCCAGCTTTCAGGGATCCTGGGAGCATCCTCAGTGCCCCCCTTTGCCCAAAGTTCTAAGGGTGTTGTCCTGGGACCAGCAGCCGCATTACCTAGGAACTTGTTAGTGATGCGAACTCTGGGGCCTCACCCCAGACCTGCTGAATGAGAGACTAGGGATGGGGCCCAGCAATTGTTTCAATAAGCCCTCCAGGTGATTCTGATGCAACTAAATGTTGAGAACCATTGCCTTATAACATTGCAGAGAGTAGAGGAAGCAAAGGGAAACACTTAGGTCACTCGTTCTTCCTCCCTAACCCAAAAGCATCTCTAGAAATAGGACCAGATATAGGAAAATTTGAGGGATGCCAGAAAGAGCCCATTTCCCCCAAATATCTTGCTGAAAGGCTGTCACAGAGCCTCAAACATTCCTTTTTCACACAATGGCCCTTCATTCCTTTGGTTTAGGCGTTGTTAAATGCCCCTAGGAAGTGGGTCTGGGCTTCAGCCGCTGACCCCTTAGTGTGGATTCGTTCAGTGGTTTTCAGTCTTGTCTGTACACTGGAATCATGTGGGAGCTTTTAAAAATCACAGAGGCTTTGGTCTCACCCCCAAAGGTTCTAAACTCATAGTCCAAGGTAGGATTTTTAAAAGCTTCCCCAAATGGTCTAATATTCAAAGATTGACAGTAACTAGATTAGATCAGGTGGTTCCCCTTGGTCCAGTCTGCTGACGGGGGAGGTGGGTTTGCCGGGCCTTCTCTGCGGGGCTCTGAGAAGAGATTGGGTGGAGCTGGTCAGATGCCAAAGGAGCTAATTATGGATTTGCATGTAGCATGTGTGACTCCGGGCTGGTGCTCCATCAGTGTCGGTCCTCTTGACTTACTTTCCCAAATGCTTGTTGAATGGGAGGAGACTGGATTGAGTCTGGGTGAAAAATCAGAGAAGGGAGCTCCTCTGCCCCCTGGAATTGTTCCTGGCTGTCAAGCTGTCTCACCTACATTTTTTTTTTTAATTGAATCATTAACAGCCAAGCCATGATGATCTGTAATTACAAATGAGGAAATAGTGGCTCAGAGGGGGGAGGGGATTTGCGCAGTTGTTCAGCTAGGGCCTGGCGCAGCTGAAACAGGACCTGGGTCTTCTGATTCCAGGGCTTCCCCAGCCGGCATCTTGCCCTCCTCTGCCACCCTCTGTCCCCACAGGCAGGTGTGCCTTCCCGGCATCTGGGGAGAAGGGCAGCGTTTCCTCTCTGCCGGCAGAAAAGGAGCTGAGAAGAACATCGGGTGAGTGTGGTGGCCCAGAAGCCACAGGGCGTCTCAAGCAGGAGAGGGTGCCCAGTGGTGTCCCAGCAGGACGAGGTCATCTGCTGGGAATGAGGAGGAATTTGGAGGTCAAAGAGATTGGAGGGACATAATAACCATGGAGAAAGGAAGAGTGAATTTACGTGAACAATACATTAAGATGGGCAGTCTGGAGGGCCCTCTCGAATGTGCACTGGAAACCGCGTTCTCTGTTGTTCTGGAGAGTGTCAGCCGTGGGATGTTCTCCCGCCGTGCTGACTGCTCAGGTCTCAGGTCTGGGCAGAGAGGAAGTGTAGAGCTGTTGATCCAGGGTGAGGGTTTTGCTAGTAGATGTGATTAAAAGACAGAGGCCACTGGAGTTTCAAGAATCTTGGCAAGAGTGTTTGGGACATGATGGGCTATGGAACCCAGGCTGGAGAGGGAGGGATGTGAGAATGATGGATTGGGAAAGGTAGAGAGAGTTGGAGTGGAAGGACTGAGGAGGCCAGTGGGAGATGTTGAACAGTAAACAGGAAGGAGAGAAGGTTGTGGTCAGAGCAGGCTGCTCTACTGGAGACCGAGGTAGAGGGAGAATCTTCTTGTAGACGAGGATGCTGGAGGTATGTAGGGTGATGCCATACCTTGCAGTAGGGTTGCCAACGTGTTTGAAGAGTGAAGAGGAGACTGGGGGAGCAGAGCACTCACGATGACGAGGAGGGGAGAGGGTGAAACAAACTCAAGGGAAGAGGATTTTTCTGAAGCGAGTGGAGGAGTGATGGTCGAAACCAATGGTATCCAATAGAAATATAATGTGAGCCACACATGCAAGACATGTATGTAATTCTAAATTTTCTAGTGGTCACATTAAAAAAGAAACAGGCACAGTTAATTTTAATATATTTTGTCTTACCCTATATGTCTAAAATATTATTTCTACATGTATTCAATATACAAAATTATTAATGAGATATTTTACATTCTGTTTAACATACTAAGTACCAAGTCTTCAAAATCTGGTGTGTATTTTACATTTAGAGCACATCTCAATTCGGACTAGCTAATTTCAAGTGCTCCATAGCTACTGCGGCTTGCAGCTACCATATGGGAAAGCCCAGGTCTAGACTCTTGCTTCTTGTCACATCTGTCTCCCAAGTCCTTACCAGCACTGAGTGATGTGCTATTTTGGGAAACATAAAAGAAGTGAAAACCTCCACGCCTATACTCAAAGTGCCTTATCTTATTAGAGGCAGCTGTGGAGCAGTGAAAGGAGAGTTGGGTTCCAGTCTCAGCTCTGATTTTCTACTTGTCAGGGATTTGGACACTTATACCGTGACTCAGCCTCAGTTCCCTCATCTTTTTTTTTAATGAATAAATGTACTGCTGGCTTAATAAGATTTTGATTGTAAAACATTCTGATCACCAACTATCTTTTTTTTTAATTGAAGTATGGTTGATTTACAGTATTAGTTTCAGGTATATAACATTGTGATTCAAAAATTTTATCGATTATAATCCACTTATAGTTTAAAATATTGGCTATATTCCCTGTGCTGTACAATATATCCTTGTAGCTTATTTATTTTATATACAGTAGTTTGTATCTCTTAATCCCCTACCCGTATTTTGCCCCTCCCCCTTCCCTCTTCCCACTGGTAACCACTAGTTTGTTCTCTGTATCTGTGAGTGTTTCTGTTTTGTTATATTTACTAGTTTGTTTTATTTTTTAGATTCCACTTATAAGTGATATCATACAGTATTTGTCTTTCTCTATCTGACTTATTTCACTGAGCATAATACCCTCTAAGTCCATCCATGTTGTTGCAAGTGGCAAAATTTCATTCTTTTTCAGGGCTAATATTCAATATAAACTGTATATTTATACCACATTTTCTTTATACATTCATCTGTTGATGGACACTTAGGTTGCTTCCATATCTTGGCTATTATAAATAATGCTACTATGAACATTGGGGTGCATATATCTTTGCAAGTTAGTGTTATTGTTTTCTTTGGATATATACCCAGGAGTGGAATTTCTGGATCATATGGTAGTTCTATTTTTAGTTTTTTGAGGAACCTCCATAGTGTTTTCCACAGTGGCTGCACCACTTGACGTTCCTGCCAACAGTGTCCAACGGTTCCCTTTTCTCCACATCCTCACCAACATTTGTTATTTGTAGTCTTTGTTGATGGCCATTTGACAGGTGTGAGGTGATAGCTCATTGTGGTTTGTTTTTTTAATATATATATATTTATATTTATGTATTAGTGTTTCTTTTTATTTATTTATTTATTTTTGGCTGCGTTGGGTCTTTGTTGCTGCACGCAGGCTTTCTCTAGTTGCGGCGAGCGGGGGCTCCTCTTCGTTGCAGTACGTGGGCTTCTCATTGTGGAGGCTTCTCTTGTTGCAGAGCACGGGCTCTAGGAACGTGGGCTTCAGTAGTTGTGGCACGCAGGCTCAGTAGTTGTGGCTCACGGGCTCTAGAGCATGGACTCAGTAGTTGTGGCACACGGGCTTAGTTGCTCCACAGCATTTGGGATCTTCCCAGACCAGGGCTCGAACCCGTGTCCCCTGCATTGGCAGGCGGATTCTTAACCACTGCGCCACCAGGGAAGTCCTTATTGTGGTTTTGATTTACATTCTCCTGATTAGCCATGTTGAGCATATTTTCACGGACCTATTGGCCATCTGTGTCTTCTTTGGAAAAATGTCTATTCAAGTCTTCTGCCCATTTCTTAATTGGGTTGTTTGGGTTTTTTTATAGTGAGTTGTATGAGCTGTTTATATATTTTGAATATTAACCCCTTATTGGTTATATCATTTGCAAATATTTTCTCCCATTCAGTTGTTTGTGTTTTTTTGTTTGTCAGTGGTTTCCTTTGCTGTGCAAAAGCTTTTAAGTTTACTTAGATCCTGTTTGTTTATTTTTGCTTTTGTTTCCTTTACCTTAGGAGACAGATCAAAGAAATGTTGCTATGTTTTATGTCAAATAGTGTTCTGCCTATGTTTTCTTCCAGGGGTTTTACAGTTTCAGGTCTTACATTTAGGCCTTTAATCCATTTTGAGTTTATTTTTGTGTATGGTGTAAGAAAATGTTCTGATTTCATTCTTTTACATGTAACTGTTCAGTTTTCCCAGCACCGTTTATTGAAGAGACTGTCTTCCCTCCACTGTGTATTCTTGCCTCCTTTATCATAGATTAATTGACCATAGGTGCATGAGTTTATTTCTGAGCTCTCTGTTCAGTTCCATTAATCTTTGTGTCTGTTTTTGTGCCAGTACTATGCTGTTTTGATTACTTTAACTTTGTAGTATAGTCTGAAGTCAGGGAGCATGATACCTCCAGTTTTGTTCTTCTTTCTCAAGATTGTTTTGGCTATTTGGGATCTTTTGTGTTTCCATACAAATTTTAAGATTATTTGTTATAGTTCTGAGAAAATTGCCATTTTTTTTGTTTTTTTGTTTTTTTTTATTTTATTTATTTATTTTTGGCTGCATTGGGTCTTTGTTGCTGCTCACGGGCTTTCTCTAGTTGTGGCAAGTGGGGGCTACTCTTCGTTGTGTTGCGTGGGCTTCTCATTGCGGTGGCTTCTTGTTGTGGAGCACAGGCTCTAGGCGTATGGGCTTCAGTATTTGTGGCACGTGGGCTCAGTAGTTGTGGTTCGCGGGCCCTTGAACGCAGGCTCAGTAATTGTGGCGCACTGGCTTAGTTGCTCCACGGCATGTGGGATCTTCCCAGACCAGGGCTTGAACCCCTGTCCCCTGCATTGGCAGGCGGATTCTTAACCACTGCGCCACCAGGGAAGCCCATTGCCATTGTTTTGATAGGGATTGCATTGAATCTGTAGATAACCTTGGATACTTTGGACATTTTACAGTATTAATTCTTTCAATCCATCTTACCATGGTATATCTTCCCATCTGTTTGGGTTGTCTTCAGTTTCATTGAAGACAACAGTGTCTTATAGTTTTCTGAGTACAGGTGTTTTACCTCCTTAGGTAGGTTAATTCCTAGGTATTTTATTCTTTTTGATGTGATGGTAAATGGGATTGTTTCCTTAATTTTTCTACCTGATAGTTTGTTGTTAGTGTACAAAAATGCAACAGATTTCTGTATATTAATTTTGTATCCTGCAATTTTACCAAATTAATTAATGAGCTCTATAGGTTTTTGCTGGTATCTTTAGGATTTTCTTTGTATAGTATCATGTATAGTATCATGCAAACAGTGACAATTTTACTTCTTCCTTTCCAATTTGGATGCCTTTTATTTCTTTTTCTTCTCTGATTGCTGTTGCTAGGACTTACAATACTATGTTGAATAAACGTGGCAAGAGTGGGCATCCTTGTCTTGTTCCTGATCTTAGAGGAAATGCTTTTAGCTTTTCACCATTGAATATGATGTTAGCTGTAGGTTCGTTATGTATGACCTTTATTATGTTGAGGTATGTTCCCTCTATGCCCACTTTCTGGAGAGTTTTATAATAAACGGATGTTGAATTTTGTCAAAAGCTTTTTCTGCATCTGTTGAGATGAGCATATGGTTTTTATTCTTCAGTTTATTAATGTGGCATATCATATTGATTTTCTAATGTTGAACTGTTCTTGCATCCCTGGTATAAATCACACTTGATCATGGTTTATGATTGTTTTAATGTATTGTTGGATTCGGTTTACTAGTATTTTTTTTAATAAATTTACTTATTTATTTTTATTTTTTGGCTGCGTTGGGTCTTCATTGCTGCATGTGGGCCTTCTCCAGTTGCGGCGAGTGGGGGCTACTCTTTGTTGCAGTGTGCAAGCTTCTCATTGTGGTGGCTTCTCTTGTTGAGGAGCTCGGGCTGTAGGCGTGCAGGCTCAGTAGTTGTGACGCATGGGCTTAGTTGCTCCATGGCATGTGGGATCTTCCCAGATCAGGCCTCGAACCCATGTCCCCTGCATTGGCAGGTGGATTCTTAACCACTGTGCCACCAGGGAAGCCCCAGTTTGCTGGTATTTTGTTGAGGGTTTTACCTCTATGTTCATCAGTGATATTGGCCCGTGTTTTCTTTTTTTGTGATATCTTTGCCTGGTTTTGGTATCAGGGTGATGCTAGCCTAGTAGATGAGTTTGGAAGAGTTCCTTCATCTGCAATTTTTTGGAATAGTTTCAGAAGGATAGGTGTTAATTCTTCTCTAAATGTGTGGTAGAACTCACCTGTGAAGGCATCTGATCCTGGAATTTTGTTTGTTGGGAGTTTTTAAAATTACTGATTCAACTTCATTACTGTTAATTGCTCTGTGGATATTTTCTATTTCTTCTTGCTTCAGTCTTGGGAGATTGTATGTTTCTAAGAATTTGTCCATTTCTTCTAGGTTGTCCATTTTATTGGTATAAAGTTGTTAGTAGTAATCTCTTTTGAGCCTTTGTATTTCTGTAGTGTCAATTGTAACTTCTTTTTAATTTCTGACCTTATTGATTTGGGCCCTTTCTCTTTTTTTCTTGATGAGTCTATCTAATGGTTTATCAATTTTATTTATCTTTTCAGAGAACCAGCTCTTAGTTTCATTGATTTTTTCTGTTTTTTTATATCTCTATTTATTTCTGCTCTGATCTTTATGATTTCTTTCCTTCTAATTTTGGTTTTTTTGTTGTTCTTCTTTTTCTAGTTCCTTTAGGTGTAAGGTTAGGTTGTTATTTGAGTTTTTTTTTTTTGTTTCCTGAGGTAAGTTTGTATTGCTATAAACTTCCCTCTTAGAACTGCCTTTGCTGCAACCCATAGATTTTGGATCACTGTGTTTTCTTTGTCTTCAAGTATTTTTTTTATTTCTTCTTTGATTTCTTTAGTGACCCATTGGTTGTTTAGTAGCATATTGCTTAGCCTCCATGTGTTTGTGGTTTTTGCAGTGTTTTTCCCTTATAGTTGATTTCTAGTCTCATAGCATTGTAGCCAGAAAAGATGGTTGAAATAATTTCACTTTTCTTAAATTTACTGAGACTTGTTTTGTGGCCTAGCATGTGATCTATCCTGGAGAATGTTCCGTGTGCACTTAAAAAGAATGTGTATTCTGCTGCTTTGGGGTGGAATATTCTTTATATGTCTATTAAGTGCCTCTGGTCTAATGTGTCATTTAAGGCCAGTATTTCCTTATTGATTTTCTGTCTGGATGATCGGTCCATTGACATGGTGGGGTGTTAAAGTCCCCTACTATTATTGTGGTACTGTCAGTTTATCCCTTTATGTCTGTTAATATTTGTTTTATGTATTTAGTCGCTCCTATGTTGGGTGCATATATTTAGTGATCAAATAAGTAAGCACCTGTGAAGCAAAAAGCATGGGTCCTTAACCCCAGTCCCCTGCCTGTCTCACAGGTTGAGATAGTGCCTGTGAAGTACTTTGTCAATTGTGTGTATGTGAATTACTAACATTATCAAATGTGAAAAATCTGGGACTGTGACCCAATCTTGGCATTCATTTTATTTATTGTTTTTCTTTAAGTAATTCACAAACTCACTAAAATATTCTAACTGTTCAAAAGGATATAAAATGAAATGTAAAGCTTTCTTCCACCCCAGACACCCAGTCCCCTACCCAAAGACAACCATGGCACCTGATTTTTAGAATACCCTTTGGGAGATGTTCTGTGCATTTTATGGATAAATGTGCATATCTCTGTGTGTGTGTGTGCACACATGCACATATACATATCATTAGTTTACTCAAATGGAAACAGTCTCTACACACTGTTCTGCTCTGTGCTTTTTCATTATTTTTGAGATCATCTAATATCAATGCATATAGATCTACCTCATTTTAAAAGTGCCGCTGTAGTATTCCCAAGTGTGAATATTGATAATTTATTTAACCAGTTCTGACTTAATAAGAAATATATGTTTGGTCTCTGCTCCTGATTCCTGACACAGAGCTCCTAAAAACCTAGTAATTTCCTGGGTGATAGCAGCGATAGGACCATCTTTTGTTATAATATTTGGTCTTAGTCCCTAGTTCCTGACACATAAGCTTCTAAGACCCTTGGATTCTCCAGAGTGATGAGTGTTTTTTCGATTGTTAATGATGTGACTCTTGGAAGATGAGGGCTCCTTTTCAGAGAAACCAACCATGTGATTAGAAAGTTGGAATTTTAGCCCCATCCCTGACCTCCAGGGAAGGGAGAAGGTCTGGGGATTGAGTTAATCACCAATTGCCAATGATTTAATCATGCCTATGTCATGAGATCTCCCCAAAAAACCCTATCTGAAGGAGTTGGGAGAGCTTCTGGGCTGGTGAACACATGGAGGTATTGGGAGGGCAGTGTGGCCCAAGAGGATATGGGAGCTCCACGCCCCTTCCAACATACCTTGCCCTGTGGCATCTCTTCCATGTGGCTGTTCCTGAGTTGTATCCCTTATAATAAAGTGCTCATAGTAAGTAAAGTGCTTTCCTGAGTTCTGTGAGCTGTTCTAGCAAATTATCAAACCTGAAGAGGGTGTCATGGGAACCTCCAATTTATACCCAGTTGGTCAGAAGTATAGGAAGCCTGGACTTGTGATTGGTGTCTGAAATGGGGAGCAGTCTTGTGAGACTGAGCCCTTAACCTGTGGAGTCTACACTAATTTCAGGTAGTAAGTGTCAGAAGTGTTCTTTGTGGAGTAAGAAACAGTTTTCCTTTACCTATGAGCACATAGGTTGTCACCAGTCTTTTGCTACTGCAATTGACTATGCTGTGCTTCAGTGACAATATGTACACTTATAACTTTGCATCTATATGCCCTTATTACTTGTAGGATAAGTTCCTAAAAGTAGCATTTCTGGGTCAAGAGGTATGTGCTATTTAATATTTCTATAGGTTTCAACATGTTGCCCTTCAAGCAGATTATACCCATTTATAATCTCCACGGTAATGATTGAGTATAACTTCTGCACACTCGTGACAACATAATGTTATCAGACTTTCTCATTGTTCCCTGTCTGATAGCAGCCAAGTCATTCAACTTTCCCAGCCTGGGTTTCACTGAGCTGTGATAAATGTGTATGACAGCTAGTATTTAACAAGTGTTACCAGTAGAAACGGTGGCTCTTGCTATTTTGGAGTGATTTTTCTGGTTGGGGTACAAGTACAGGAACCTGATGAAGGAAAGCAGCCTGCCAGCCTCGATCTAAACCTGCATCTGTCCATTTGTTTGGGTTTGGCTGACATCTGGGTGACTTCCCAAGGCCATTATATGACAATATTGGAGGGTGGGGGGGGTGGGAGGAGCTCCCTCAGGGAGGAGCTGAGCTCTTTGGTCTCTGAGTGATCAGGCACCAAGAGGGGGAATTACTACCTGAGCTAACAGGAGGGATAGGTACCCTGTAAATTGGATGTAAATGTCAATCATCAACACTAGTCATGGCGTCTAAACCTGAAAGCTGTTATTTGGGGTTTCTGTGTTGTCCCCTCATGAAGCTGTGTGTCTGAAATTCCAGGCTCGCTTGTTTCAAGAATGGCAGAAGTTAGGCAGGGACATGGATGTATTAGTTGCAGCTTAAAACCATCCCATTTCTCCTCCTAGCTATTTGACTCTCAGCAAACTTGGGGCTGGGAAAGGGGTCTTGACAGTTCTCCCTCAGCCAGGCCTGTTGTCCCCTCAACTCAACACAGATCCAACCCCTTACTTTCCTGATCTCTCCAAATGGGCAGCAGTTCAACAGGCAGGGCATGCATATTCGTTTATTCTTTATTCATTCTTTCATACAGGCATGTCGTGAGCACCTATGAAGTGCCAGACCCTGTGCTGGACACTGGTATTTCTGAGATGAATCGGAAACGAGTTCTCCCAGCAAAGATCTCACAGTCTAGGGCAGATCTACCATGCACGTGTGTGCTTCCTGCTGCCCTCACCACCCCGTCTCCCCAGTCCAGGCCAGAGACTGGCCCAAGTCTGGCCACACTCAGCACCTTAGGCTGTTCCCACCTGTTTGGGCTCCAGCCATGAGCTCTCCTGAAGGTGCATAGGACAAGCACATGCGGTGAGCCCAGGGCCGTGCAGGTGAGGTGTGTAGATGATAAAATCATGAGTTCTGCTGCCAGATTGCCCTTCCTGAAGTCCAGTTTAGAGCATGCCATGCTTCTACTTGAATACCATCCTAGGGCCTCACTGCCCGCGGATAACTCCTTCAGTTGATTCCCAGCCTGTGACAGATTCCTCATGGTATAGCCCATCTTTGTTTCTTACTCACCAGGTCCCAAACATGAGGATCCATCATGCTCCTCTAGGTGGGCTCACTTCTTTCTTAGCTGGGATTGCCCTTCCTCCCTTTCAAAATCTTATTCTTCAAGCCTCAACTGTAATGATGTCTTCCCCCTTCCCCAGCTCCTGCAAACATCCTGGCGTATTATCGGGACAGTTGAAGAATACCCCGATTTCCATCTCTACTCAGCCACTTACTGTGACATTGCACAAATTACCTAACCTCAGTGGCTTGACCTTGCTCCTCTCTAAAATGGGGGTGATGATATACTCTTCACCAGGCCAGCGCCCACGAGCCAGTGCCCTGCCATGGAGGAAGCGTGGCGAGTGTGGGGCTGGGCTCAATCACTTGTGGGTGGTCCCAACTAAAAAGGGGATGTGGTGAGATTGCCGACCCATGGGAGATGTGTTCGGAAGCCAGAGGGTTAAGGGAAGAAGGGCTTTTGTCCTCTCTGTTTACCCAGAGCTGGCTGTCTCTACACCCCCACTGTGGAGCCCCCTTGGGTGCCTCAGAAATCAGCTGTTGTCTACCTTAGAGTTTTCTCTTTGCTCTTCAACGTTTCTTTGAGTCTCAGATGGGGTGACCAGCTGTCCTGTTTTGCCCATGACTGTCCTGATTTTAGCACTGAAACTCTTGAATCCTGGGAAAACTCTCAGCCCTGGGCAAACCATGAGGGTTGGTCACCTGAGGCTGGTGACACGCTGATGGAGAGGGGTGAGCAGTGGGGACTGCAGCTCCTGGACGGGTACCTTGTGCTCAGCCCCGCTGGGCCTTACATGTGTTGTGTCACCTCATCCTCACAGCCCTCCTCCCAAGGTTTTCCAGTCCTCATTCCACAGCGGAGGAAGCCGGGGCTCTCAGCAGTGAAGGCGCCGTCTCTAGGTCTTGACAGCTAAGAGGTCCCCAGGGTGAACCTGTGTGGATCCTCCCACATCAGGTATCTCCACTGCACCTCACCACCCCTGGAATAACCCTTTGTGATGTGACTCATCACTTCACCAACCTGCTCCAGTACTTCTGAATTAGGACCCCTAAACTAGGCTTTCTTACTTCTAGTTTAGTTGCCTACAGTCTTGATAAGGATGCTGATGACGATGATGCTTGTTTCCTGGTTCTCATCTGATGATCACACTGGCTGGATAAGTGGCTTTCCAGATAAGTGAGCTGAAAATGAGTTGTCCTGGGACTTCCCAGGTGATGCAGTGGTGAAGAATCTGCCTGCCAGTGCAGGGGACACGGGTTCGAGCCCTGGTCCGGGAAGATCCCACATGCCACGGAGCAACTATGCCCGTGCGCCACAACTACTGAGCCTGCACTCTAGAGCCCGCAAGCCACAACTACTGAAGCCTGCGCACCTAGAACCCGTGCTCTGCAACAAGAGAAGCCACTGCAATGAGAAGCTCGCACAACGCAACGAAGAGTAGCCCCCGCTCGCCGCAACTAGAGAAAGCCCGCGCAGCAACGAAGACCCAATGCAACCAAAAAAAATAATAATAATAAAAATTAATTAATTAAAAAAAATGAGTTGTCTTGATTAAGGTGTATCCTCCATGGCAGGCAATATCTGTCTCCCCTTTAATTGATGCTGTTGTCCCCCCAAATTGTGGTGTGAACAGTAT
Source organism: Balaenoptera borealis (assembly GCF_965194805.1). Classification (NCBI taxonomy): domain Eukaryota; kingdom Metazoa; phylum Chordata; class Mammalia; order Artiodactyla; family Balaenopteridae; genus Balaenoptera; species Balaenoptera borealis. Next base: position 71,189,222 of record NC_138868.1, on the reverse strand, counting down.
TAACCTTTATTGTGATTTCAGGAAATATATCCTTCTTAAATAATAAATTTTTAAAAGCAGCAAAGCGCTACCTCTCATTTACTTGTAAGAAAAGGAGTAAGGATTACTCCTTTTAGATTAGATTAGAGTATTAGATTCCAGCCTGTTGCTCAGTAGCTGGCTTCACCTGCCTGGTACTTTCCCTTTGATTAGTTCCCAAGGGGTGTCACCAGCTCTAGGAAATCAGACTTTCCAGAAGCCCGTTGGTTCAGGTTCCGTGACTTCTGCCCTGCTAATGTCTTCAGTTACGTGACCTCTTCCTTAAAGGAAGCATCTACATCTTTCTGGGAAATAGTAGAATTTAGTTTTTCTCTTCTCTCCACGTAGAATTCAAGTAAAGATGAAAAGCAAGGTAAACTTTTAAACTTTAAACTTTGCTCACCAGATATCTTGGTCTAATCAGGAGAACTTTAAATGATTTTTAGAACATTTTTTTTTATTTTCAATTTAATCAATGTGAAAATGCAAAATGGTATAAATGTATAACTTGGAAAATTTCTGGTACCATCCAATCTCTAACGGATAATCCCTGTTAATATAGCATATATTACTCCAACATTTTTCCATACAATATATATATATATTAGCACATGGTTACACAAATGTAAGTGAGATCATAGCATATTGTTTTATAAATTTATTTTTTAACTGAGTAACATGTCATATACATCTTCCCTTGTCTGCACAAAGTTCATTCTTGTTCATGGCTGCCTGGTGTCCATTTTACACGTAAAATCTGATTTATTGCACCGACCTCCTTGAGTAGAACATTTGAGCCAGGTCTGACTATTGGCCTAGCCACTGAGTTCCTCTGGACTTGTTCTGGAATGATTTTAGCATGAGGTGTAGGAGTGGTTACTCATTAATTCAACTTTTTAAACAGTTGACAAGCAGTTTGCCTTTAAACTCTTGGAACTGTTCATTCTCCATCTTTGCCATAGACCATTTATTCCTAGTTCTATGTGTCAGGAAGAAGAGGAACTCTTTGTTCCTAAAACCTAGTTAAATGCCTGATTAATTTGTCAGACTAGGAAGAGGGTTTTCTAGTCAAAAGAAAATATAGAAACTAACAAGGACCAGTTGGCCAGCTTCCAGCTGTGTCAGCATCTGAGAAATTTGGGCATGTTATTTTTGTTTTTTAGTTTTGCTGTTTCTTGGGGCAAAATAACTGAAAGGCTCAAAATGGAGGTCCCTAAGGCTATGAAAAGGGCTGCTTCTCTCCCAGGAGACTAGTCTGTCAGTAACCTTGACTCACATGGTTAACACAGGATGTACATGTAATACAAATAGTTGATAATCCAGATTTGTCATTAGTTCTAAATATGGTTCTCCAAATCTTACGGTAATCATAATCCCGGCTGCTCATATTTGAGGTCAGGGAAATCAGAAAATACAGATAAATAGATGATAGATCAGTAGTCACCAAGTAGAGTGGAAAAACTGGGGGTTTTGAATCAGACAGAGCTGCATGCAAATCCCACCTTTGCCATTTCCTAGCTACATGGGTATGTTGCTGACTCCTGTAAAAAATAAAAGAGAAGGATTTTAAAATACATAATAAATAGATAATAAAGCAATGGGCACATAAAGCCTTGAGTGAATTACAATTCTCTTTGCTATGTATGTATAAGCTTTTAGATGTGCCTAATTTTTCAAAACACCCAAGCAGCAACATTTCTATCAGATCGGCTCGCCTTCTTGCTGCTATACTTAGTCATTCACTTATGCATTCAGCAAACGTTTATTGGCCAATCACTATGTGTCAGGCATTGTGCTGGGTACAGGGAACACTGAGATGAAGAAAGCACCTAATTCCTGCCCTCCAAGGGCTGACCTGGAATTTAACCTCTCTTTTCTACCCGAGAGAGAGAGAGAAAAAGCAAATGCAGCAAAATGTTAATAATTGGTGAATTTAGGAGAGGGTATATAGATGTTAATTGTACTTGGCTTTCAATCTTTCTGTGAGTTTAACATTTTTTTTAAAATAGGGTTGGGGAGAAAATATTTTTCTGTTACGTGGCAGCTGTAACTTTTTTTTTTTTTTTTTTGGCTGTGACGGTCCTTAGCTGCAGCATGCGGGATCTTCATTGCGGCATTCAGGATCTTTCGTTAAGGCGCACAGGCTTCTGTCTAGTTGTGCTGTGCAGGCTCAGCAGTTGCGACACGCGGGCTGTCTAGTTGTGACGTGTGGGCTCCAGATTGAGCGGGCTCAGTAGTTGTGGCGCGCAGGCTTAATTGCCCCATGGCATATGGGATCTTAGTTCCCCGACCAGGGATCGAACCTGTGTCCCCTGCATTGCAAGGCAGATTCTTAACCATTGGACCACCAGGGAAGTCCCAACAGCTATAACTCTTGAAAGCCATTATTACCTCCCAGTTTTTCAGCATGGAACCTATCGGATTATCTCTGGCCACTTAGCCGAGCCTTAGGAGAGGGATGGTAATGGGATATTCTGGGGATGGGAGAGGACAATGAGAAAAGTCTGGAAAAGTAACAGGCGTGGTTACCTGGAGCCACACAGCAGGGGCCCTGGGGCAACTGGGCACCCAAAGAGTGAGGGGCTAAACAGGAAGTAGCGGTGGAAACAGAGGCATGGGCTCCAGCTTGAATCCTGCCCTATTCACTATCCAATCTCCAGCCAGCCCTGACCGTTCTCTGTGTGGGGAGGGTGGAGGTGGAGGGGATTTGTCACATTCTGTGCCCTGAACTGCCAACCACTGACCTTTGACTTGAGCATAGAGGTTAAATATCTGACCTTTGGAGTCAGCAGCCCTTGTGTGAATCTCAGCCTTGCAGGGTCAACTTGGACAAGCTACTTAATCCTGTTGACACTGAAGTTTCTTATATCCTTGATGGAACTGTAGTGGGTTGTGTGACACTTTAATGACGTGGCGTGTGTAAAGCAGTTAGCGCAGGGCCTGTGCATGGTACCTACGTAATAAAATATTTCATGACATATACGATCTTAGCCAGTGGCTCTACTGTTCATCCACACACTCATGCAGAAATCTCGGCTTGATGCCTCTTTGCCTCGCCCACTGCCACGGCTAGTTATCGGCATGTTCTGTCCTCTTTACTTCCAAATGCATCCTAAATCAGACCACCTTTCACTCTCTCCAAGGCTATGTCTCCATCTCTTATCTAGTCTCTGCGGCAGCCACCTGACTGTTTTTCCTGCCTCCACTCTGGCCCCCTCACCCCCAGACGTTCTCCACAGCGGACTCTCTCAAGCTTAATGGAGAATGTCACCTTCCCACCTAAGCCTTCCTATGGCTTCCCATCACCCTTGCGTAAAACCTACCCCTGACTCTCACGTCATGACCCAAGTCCTGCCTAGCTCTCCAGCCTTGTCTCCTGAACTCGCCCCATGGCTCCCTGCATTCTGCGTTCTGGCCTTCTTTCTGTCCCTCAGACATACCAGTTCACTCTCACCTCACTCTTTGTAGTTGTTCCCTCTGCCTGAAACGTGTGTCTTCGCGTGGCTCCCTCCTTGTCCTCCCTGTCGTTTGGGTCCCGGTTCATTTTCTCAGCGAGGTCCTCTCTGACCATCCTGTCTCATGTTGTGTACCCTACCCACCACTAGTACCCTATTTTATTATCTTTAAAGCACTTGTTATCTAAAATGATCTCATGTGTTTATTTAACCCTTGTGTGTCTCCCTTATACAATGAAAGCTCTAGGGAATAGTGAATAGTAACCTTGTGTTTTGTTCACTGTCCTAGCTTGGGCTGCCATAATAAAATACCACAGACTGGGGGCCTTAAGCAACAGAAATTTATTTTCGCACAGTTTGGACGCTGGAAAGTCCAAGATCAAGGTTCTGGCAGGGTTTGGTTTCCGAGGAGAACTCTTTTCCTGGCTTGTAGACAGCTGCTTTCTCACTGTGACCTCAAATGGTCCTTTCTCCATATGAGCCCATGAGAGAGAGAAGGAGAATGAGAGAGAGAGAGAGAGACTTTTCTTATGAAGACACCAATCCAGGGGACTTCCCTGGCTGTCCAGTGGTTAAGACTCCACGCTTCCAATGAAGGGGACTCAGGTTCGATCCCTGGTCGGGGAACTAAGATCCCACATGCCATTTGGCACGGCAGGAAGAAAAAAAAAGACATCCAACTGGAGCAGGGCCACACCCTTATGACCTCATTTAACCCTAATTACTTCCTTAGAGACCTCATCTCCAAATACAGCCACACTGGGGGGTTAGGGCTTCAACATAGAAATTGGGAGGTGGGGGGGCGGATACAAACATTCAGTCCATGACATTCACCATTGTGGCATCAGCATTGGAACCTAGAAGAGAGCCTGGCATGTAACAGGCACTCAATAAATACGTGCTAAATAAATGAATGTGTTATAGAAGTTCACTTCACTGTGAGTCCATATGAGTGGCGCCAAGTCTAGCACTCCATCCCGCAGGTCAGGGCGTGTCCCTGTACATTCCCCAGGCAGCCATCAATGCCACGGTGCAAGAGGACATCCTGCTCTCGGTTGCATACTCCTGCCATGGCATCCCCACTATCGAATGGAAGTATACGTCCAACTGGGGAGTGCAGAAGATCGTGGAGTGGAAGCCAGGGACTCAGGCCAACATCTCCCAAAGCCACAAGGACAGGGTCTGCACCTTCGACAACGGCTCCATCCAGCTCTTCAGTGTGGGTGTGAGGGATTCCGGCTACTACGTCATCACGGTGACCGAGCGCCTGGGGAGCAGTCAGTTTGGCACCATCGTGCTGCACGTGTCGGGTAAGACACCCCCCAGGGGCCCCGGCGCCTCTCAGAACTGTGAGTGTGCGGAGGCCGACTTCATGATATTAAAAGAGACGTTATCTCCCCCTCCCCTCCCCCCGCCCCGTAGAGATCCTCTATGAAGACCTCCACTTTGTCGCTGTCTTCCTTGCTCTTCTCGCTGCCGTGGCTGCAGTGTTAATCAGCCTCATGTGGGTTTGTAATAAGTGTGCGTATAAATTCCAGAGGAAGAGAAGACACAAGCTCAAAGGTAATTCTCTGGGCCTTGTGATAGTCGATTCGTGGCTTGGATGGCCAAAGGTGGCCCTTGTCACATCTTGTTCTCACCAAGAAACCAGCCCCGGCCGATTGGCAACTCATGGATGTGTCTTTTGCTTTGCAGAAAGCACAACGGAGGAGATCGAGCTGCAAGATGTGGAGTGTTAGCCAAGGCTGGGCCCAGTTACATTCCTACCTCCAGAGGAAAACGTTATCTCCCAACGAAAGGGGCAAACACGGCCAGTCCACCCCAAGCCTCTTGTGCCACACACTGGTTCCTGATGGGACAGCTGGATGTTGACAGGATGTTGACTGGATGTTGACTGCCTGGAGCTGGACTCTGGATTGGATAAAGGCAGTTCCAGTGGCATGGAGTTCAAAGAGGAGAGGGGTGCAGGCTCTGAGCCACAGCTGTGCTTGGCTGCGGCTCCCGGGCCGTGTGGACGCGTCAGCAGTGGCCCCGTGCAGGCCCTGGCTGCTTCCTCACTACGCTCTGCTCTGGCGGGGGGATGGCCATTGGAGGGGTCCCCGTACCAGAGGCCAGAGTATTTCCGGATCAAGTGTGCAACCAGCACCAGAGCAAGCTGTCTGTGCTCCGGTCTCCTCTGCCTGTGGCCTCCTCCAGCCCTCTGCTGTGGGAGCTATTGTGAGAGCTGAGGCATTAGAGCACCTGCTCAGAGCAGGGAAAGGACCACCCCCCCCCCCCACCTCCGTGGCCTGGAGCTTTAGGGAGAAGAGCTTAATTTGTTCCACAGGGACCAGCATTGGGAACAAGGAATAGGGAGAAAATTCTCTTTCTCTTTCTCTCTTACTCCAATGTTGATTAGATTTTTCCCTTCTATGGCCCCAGTGTAGGCCAGTGTGAGGAAAACAGTTCATCTCCACCATGGGCAGAGTCTGGCTTCCAGATGGCCCCCTGACAAGCTGGGTGACACTACCTGTGTGAAGGCTGGGCCTGCACGGTGGGAGGGACAACTGGAAAGTCAGCGCGGGCTTCGAATCTGTCCCCCTCAGCCACTCACACTTCCTGTCAAGTCAGAGCCTTGCTTGCTCCCAACTGGGCTGAGGAACACTTGGCCCGCACCTACCTCACCCTCAGGGTATCACGTGAGGCCCACAGTAGCACAGAGCACTCCGAGCAATGGAAGGAAAGCATGAGGAATCTTCCAGAGCCTAGAAAGCAATAAGCACTATGCTGAGTCCTGGAAAATGTAAAATACCCTGGGGTATTGGGGCTCCAGGTGAAAGTGGGGACTGGATCACAGCCAACCTTGGCCGTTGTTCTCTGAAGTTGTTGGCCACCGCGTTTGCCTGAGTTTCTCCATCCCAGCTTCCTTTCGGCAAGCTCTAAAGCAGGCATGAATTTATCTTCCATTCTCTTTTCCCTCTCCAACATTCTTAGCTACAGATCAAAGGTACCATCCCAATTATTGGTGGAATTTGAGCTTAGTAGCTGTGTCCCCAGCCCTCAGCTGCAAATTCACCCACACAAACATGAAGGAGAGCTAGAACATTCTCTTCTGCCTCTCTTCAAGTCCCCAGTGTCAACATCTTTTCCAGAAGTTACCTGGAGACGTTAGTATGAGGCTTTTCCCTGAATACTGAATCCGGGGTTACAGGAAGGGATCTTTTGGGGCTATCAGTGATCTAGAGCAGAGTTCCAAAGGCAATACTTGACTCAGAAGGTAAGAGAGCAGTTGATCTACACGACCGATTTGTAGCCTAAGTATGTGACACACAGAAGGGTCTTACCTCAGGCCACCTCCTGGACACATGTGTAAACACACACACCTGCACCCTTTTCCCTGGACAGCAATCAGGGGAACCAGACCTATGCCATGAAGGATGGGTTTCTTATACTGGTCTCCAGTGCCGCAAAGAAGCAGGATAAGTGCCAGAGAGGGTCAAGGATAATCTGATCATTTCTTCGTCCTTTTTCACACCCATCAGCAGGAAACCGGACTGGATCTGGGTAGCTGCTAGAGCCTCTGTCCTCTTGACACTACCTGCTTTCCAGAAATCTACCTCTCAGCTTATGAGAAGTCAGGGGTGGTAATCTTTGTAATAAAAGGAGAGATGGAAAAGAAGACCCAGCGAGAGGCACAAACCCAGATGTAAATTAAATCTGTGCCCCGCCCCTGCCCCAAATCTTCATGAAAGGTTATTCCCTCAGCTTTCCGTGTCTTTATTTTGCACTTTTAAGCTCCCCCCATCTTGAATATTCCTGTGGAAAGTTCTTGATTCTTGAGCCTGGGGGTTTTGTCTATTTTTTAAAAAAGAAAATATTAAATCATAGAGGTTTAGCCACTGAACATGTTAAACTATAAGTTATGTTTCAAGCTGTGAGGAAAAAAAAAAAACCATTTTAAAGACTGAAATAAAACCTGCAAACAAAGCTCTGGTCCTTTGTGTGTGAGCCCATCCCTGCGGAGAACTCAGAGGCCCTGGGAGAGGTTTCCATCACCTGTAGACAGAAGCAAAACCCTCAGCCACAGCCAGGGACCTGACAGGTTTTTTTCATGACAATGGAATTAATCACATTGATTCTAACCATAAACATTCTTCAGGAATTCAGAAAAGCCACACTTCATTAGCGCCATTATTCTCCCCTGTATTGTAACCAGAAGACTAATTTGAAGTTTTTGCTTCCGGAATGTGACTTGTGATTCAATAGAGTCCTTCCTGCTTCTACAAGGGGCTGAAACGAGGATGTGGCAGTTGTTATCACCTCGTTCAACGGTGCATAAGACGCCAGAACTTACGTGCTTTGTCGACAGAATGTCCTCTCAGAGATTGTGATCTTAGAAACCCAAAAGGGACACACTGTTCTCATTTCATGGTGTTCCAGGTATGCAAGGATTGCTGAAACAGAGCACCCCTGTCCTCTGGAGCCCGCATGAGATGCTAAATGCTCCACAGGACGTCACGCTTGCTCTGATTTGAAATGGTACCACACAAAGCTGAGGAGCCAAAGCAGTGAGAGATAAGAAGGTTATCAGGATATCTTGCTCAGTGCAGGGCTGTAGAAACAAGCCCTGAGAGAGGATAGGGTTTGGAAAGGCTAGATAACTGTAACGAGGGCAGAGAAGACGTGGCAGAATAGAATGTTAGGAGATGGAACCAAGAGGAACCAAATGTGATGGGGTGAAACCCCAGGGCCCAGACGCAAATACAGCCCCCTATGACAACATGGGAGGGGAGACTGGGGAAAGGGAAACCCTCTCTCTGTCGTCAGCTTTTATATATCCAGCATGTTTCTTCTGCCCAGTTTTCAGGGAAGCCTCAGATGCCTCTAGTTTACTGAAAGCAGAGCAAATCCCTGTGGTAGTTGATAGTGTGTCGATCCAGAGCTCAGCTTCTATTAAGGGACAGTGCGAGTCTCCAGCACATGCACCTCTCTGCTCACCCATAACCCATCCCCACTGTCAGCTTTTCCAAACCCTGAGAACATGGATACTGAGTCCACTATTTCCACTGCCTTTTATTTTATTTTAATTTTTTTTATTTAAATTTTTTTTTATATTGGAGTGTAGTTGATTTACAATGTTGTGTTAGTTTCAGGTGTACAGCAAAGTGAATGTTATATATCAGTTTTATATATATATATATATATATATATATATATATATATGTATATATCCATTGTTTTTCAGTTCTTTTCCCATATAGGTTATTAGAGAATACTGAGTAGTGTTCCCTGTGCTATACAGTAGGTCCTTATTAGTTATCTATTTTATATATAGTAGTGTGTATATGTTAATCCCAATCTCCTAATTTATCCCTTCCCCCCATGTTTCCCCTTTGGTAACCATAAGTTTGATTTTGAGATCTGTGAGTCTGTTTCTCTTTTGTAAGTAAGTTCATTTATGTCATTTTTAAATTAGATTCCACATGTTAGTGATATCTCCACTGCCTTTTTTTATTTAAAAAATATTTATTTATTTATTTGGCTATGCCAGGTCTTAGCTGCGGCACGCGGGATTTTTATTTGCAGCATGCGAACTTTTAGTTGCGGCACGTGGGATCTAGTTGTTCCCTGACCAGGGATCCAACCCGGGCCCCCTGCATTGGGAGTCTTAGATACTGGACCACCAGGGAAGTCCTTCCACTGCATTTTCAACGTTAGGTGGATGTTTGGTTTAATTACAAATGGGATGAATCGTTCTTTAAAATTAAAATGATATTGGAGTCCATATCTAAAGTAAAAAGTAAAAGTTCTCTCTCCTTTTTTCCTATGCAATAGTTAAATTCAAGTGTATCCTTCTAGACTTGCTCATGCATATATGAAAATATCTGTCTATATATACATGAACCACAATATACATATTTAATCTATTTTCTTTTTAGGCAAATGGGATTCTATTATACACATTACCCTACAACTTGCTTGTTCTCCCTTAATGTTTCTTGGGCATTATTTCATGTCTCTACCTATTCCTAAATATTCTTATTGCCTCCACAATGCAATTCATAGCATGGATACATTGTAATTGTTTGTTCACTGAAAAATTTTTATTTCAAATGGTATATACAAAAATAAATATCTTGGGCAATCTTCCTATCACATCAGACTTGTTCCTTCAACCAAGATGGCTTCCTCTTGTTAACTAAGGTGCATAACTCCATCACCTATGAATCTCTTCCTCTTTCAGGAAATTCAATGTTTTATAATATTAAAAAAAATTTTTTTGAAATATAGTTGATTTACAATGTTGTGTTAGTTTCAAGTGTACAGCAGAGTGATTCAGTTATATACATATATATTCTTTTTCAGATTCTTTTCCACAATAGGGTATTACAAGATATTGAATATAGTTCCCTGTGCTATACAGTAGGTCCTTGTTGTTTACCTATTTTATATATAGTAGTGTGTATATGTTTTTTTTCTTCTTTGTTTTTGCTGTGCCGCACAGCTTGTGGGAGCTTAGTTCCCCAATCAGGGACTGAACCCGTGCCCCCTGCAGTGGAAGCGTGGAGCCCTAACCACTGGACTGCCAGGGAATTCCCAGTAGTGTGTATATGTTAATCCCAAACTCCTAATTTATCAACCCCCCCCCCTCCCCGCCTTCCCTTTTGGTAACCATAAAATTGTTTTCTATGTCTGAAGTCTGTTTCTGCTTTGTAAATAAGTTCATTTGTATATTTTTAGATTTCACAAATAAGTGATATCATATGATATTTGTCTTTCTCTGACTTACTTCACTTAGTATGATAATCTCTAGGTCCTTCCATGTTGCTGCAAATGGCATTATTTCATTCTTTTTTTACGGCTGAGTAATATTCCCTTGTATGTATGTGTGTGTGTGTGCGTGTGTGTGTATGTGTGTGTGTGTGTGTGTGTGTGTGTATATATATATATATATATATATATATACCATATCTTCTTTATCCATTCATCTATTGATGGACATTTAGGTTGCTTTCATGTCTTGGCTTTTGTAAGTAGTGCTGCAATGAACATTGGGGTGCATGTATCTTTTTGAATTTTGGTTTTCTTCAGGTATATGCCCAGGAGTGGGATTGCTGGATCATATGGTAGCTCTAATTTTAGTTTTTTAAAGAACCTCCATACTGTTCTCCATAGTGGCTGTATTAATTTACATTCCCATCAACAGTGTAGGAGGGTTTCCTTTTTGCCACACCCTCTCCAGCATTTATTATTTGTAGACTTTTTGATAATGGCCCTTCTGACAGGTGTGAGGTGATACGTCATTGTAGTTTTCATTTGCATTTCTCTAATAATTAGCGATGTTAAGCACCTTTTCATGTGCCTGTTGGCCATTGGTATGTTTTCTTTAAGGAAATTTATTTAGGTCTTCAGCCCATTTTTTGATTGGGTTGTTTGTTTTTTTGAATGTTTTATAATATTGGTGAGTTTTATGTAAAGTTTAGCAAAGACTGAATGTTGGGAGAGGGAGAAAGAGCCCTATTAATGTAAAATCAAAAGATTTAGCTTCAGATTTGACCTTATCAAGTGCACCCACATGTAGGTTAAATTCTTTTGATGCAAGACTCCTGGTTGTTCAGGCAGTTCTGTCCCTAAATATGCTAGAAAGTACTTTTCCCTCAGGTACCTCATGGTTTGAAAAGACTTTTTCTTACTAAACAAAGTGAACTTATTAAATAATAATTCAGTTTCCTGTTTTTTATTCAATAACAATACATAAATGCCAGTTAGAATTCCCGGTCAACATGAGATTATCAGGAATACCACTTTGATTTCATGGTGTTCTGGCAAAGAAATCAGATGGTGAAGTTTTAAAGGGTAAATATATGATTCCGTTAGGCTTGTTACCACCGATCAGAGCTCTCTCTTACTGCCTCTTTGGGTCTCAAGGGGATCGGGATGGGACTACATGTAAAGAAGGTTAAAAGAGAAGCCGTGAATAGAATCGAGTGGAAGAAGAGAGTCTGCCACTGGCCTAATCTCCTTGGTATACTCACTAAGTTATCAGGAAGTTTTCCAGATTGTACGTTACTTTTCTATCTCAAACTTCTCCCTCATCTACCAAATTTCAGGCCAAGTATAGTCTGTTCTACAGAGCTCACAATCAGTAAATAGGGAAACAAAGACAGTATAACATGGAAGTTTTTCTGGTGCGTAAGCTAGGGAAGCCAGAATACCGGGAGTAGAAAAACTCCTTGGCCATTTGAGCTCAACTATTAGAGAAGTAAAAATGAGTGCCTGCGTCTGGGACCCCTCTAGCATAATTTTAGTCATTCTTTCAGATGTTTAGATTGGTCTCAGTTTTTCACTTTTACAGACCTCCTTGATAATCCTTACACAATGATCTTTGTGAAGTATGTCTATAGGATAAATTTCTGGAAGTGAACTTGCAGATAGGAAACAGCAAACTTTAAAGCAAAGACCCAGCTCTGGTCACTAACTTTTGAGTAGCACTTATGTCACTTTGTTTGCTGCTTCGAAGAGACAGGGTTTCTCCATGGTGAACTTCCTCTTAGTTCCCATCCTAAAGTGAGATTCAGAGACTTGAATTTAGCTCCAAGTATTTAAGGTATCAACAAAGAACAGGAGTAGGAAAGTGAAAGTGAATGAAAGACCAAGAGAGAGGGTGTAGAGAGAGTTCAACCACAGAGAATGGCTTTAAAAATAAACTAGAGAAAACAAATCTTCCACCCACAAATGCACTCCCTGTCTTTACCATCTGTAAATTTGAATATAGGACATAGGACATTTATAGGACAAATATAGGACATAGGACATTTATAGGACAAATATAGGACATTTTCTCCTAATGATAAACAAACATAAAGCTGATGTCTTAACCATTTTTCCAACTCCTAATTAGCTCAACTTTTAGAAAAGAGTTGCTTAATGCTTTATATTCGCACAACACTTTAGAATTTAACATCCATTACCAACCATATTGAAACCTTTGAACCACCGCTGCGGTTACCAGAGGCATCCTTGTCCCCATTTTATATACATGGAAACAGCTTCAGAGAAGGTAACCCTGCCAAGCAGACACAACTGAGCAGATGTAGAGCCAACATTCCAACACAGCTCCTTTGCCAGTCTGTTAAATACTTGGTGAGGGACTAATTGGTTTTCTTCTAGCCTCTCTCCCAAATTCCACAGCACATCCTTCCAACTCCAGGTCATTCAGGTTGAAACATTAAGCTGGAAAATGTAGAGTTGCTGCCACAGCAACTGAGCTTCCTGCCATTTCCCCCATATTTACTTTTGTTTTCACTATTCTTCAAGTGGGAAGTGGCTATTCTGTAAACAGTGACTTAAGATAATGCGGACAGGAAGGCATTTGGAGATCCTGTTGGTCTTCAGTTATCCTGGTCCACTCAGATGAAGTGTAGATGAGCAGGTGGTAATGTCTGTGCATGTATTCTTATCAGCTCTACTCAGAGTGTGGTCCTTTTACTGGTTTATGACAAGATAATCATAGAAACAGAAAATAAAACATTCAAACATTTTTATATTTGACAGCCATTTTATGTCTATTATAATAGATGGGGCTTTTATTTTGTATCTCAAAATTTTTCTAGTAATTAATTTTTATTGTATTTTACCAAAGTATCAATCTGCAATGGATGGAAATTTAAAAAAAAAACAAAAACAAAAACCAGTCCTTTGGTGAAAGCTTGAGAATCACTGTACTGCAGTGTGAGCCTTCTTAAAAGACTCCTTATGTGAGTAGAAATGCACAGATTAGCTTAGCAAAATTAGCTAAGGCAACTTTTGGTCCACCATAACTTATGAAGCACAGAAATGTTTAAAATAACTGCAGATTCATACCAATCTTTCAATTTCCATGGGTAGAAAGATGCAGTACCTTAATCAGGAGGCAAAAAAGCAAACAGAAACAGAAAGGTGTTAGGTATTTTATGGCTTACAAGCTCTATTTATCTTTTAAAAGAAAAAATGTAGAGAAATACAAGGGACTTTTTTTTTTTTTAATTTTATTTATGTATTTATTATTTATTTTTGGCTGTGTTGGGTATTCGTTTCTGTGCGAGGGCTTTCTCTAGTTGTGGCAAGCGGGGGCCACTCTTCATCGCAGTGCGCGGGCCTCTCACTATCGCGGCCTCTCTTGTTGCGGAGCACAGGCTCCAGACGCTCAGGCTCAGTAGTTGTGGCTCACGGGCCCAGTTGCTCCGTGGCATGTGGGATCTTCCCAGACCAGGGCTCGAACCCGCGTCCCCTGCATTGGCAGGCAGACTCTCAACCACTGCGCCACCAGGGAAGCCCCAAAGGACTTTTTAAAAGTTACTTCAGTCATAAATTAATAGAAAGGTATCTTTTAAAAATTGAAAGCTACAGATTACTTATAGATCATTTATAGTGGCACCAAAAGGCCCATAAGGCTAAATCTCTTATTGAAACAAGAGGGAAGGGGACAGGGCACAACCATTAAAAGAATGACATGGCCATAGGCATGACAAAAACTGGTTAGAACTCACTAGATCCAAGAGGGCGGGAGATTCGATTTCCAATGGACCTTGAGCCTCATTATACGCTCATTGTAATATATTAGCATGCTAAATGACACACCCACCAGCACCATGACGGTTCTGAGGCTAACCATAAAAGACCATAAAAGACCAAAAAGCAGGGACTTCCCTGGTGCTGCAGTAGTTAAGAATCCGCCTGCCAATGCAGGGGACACGGGTTTGAGCCCTGGTCCGGGAAGATCCCACATGCCGCGGAGCAACTAAGCCCGTGCGCCACAACTACTGAGCCTGTGCTCTAGAGCCCATGAGCCACAACTACTGAGCCCATGTGCCACAACTACTGAAGCCTGAACACCTAGACCGTGCTCTGCAACAAGCCACTGCGAGGAGAAGCCCGCGCACAGCAACAAAGAGTAGCCCCCGCTCGCCACAACTAGAGAAAGTCTGCACGCAGCAACAAAGACCCAACGCAGCCAAAAATAAATAAATAAAATAAATTTATAAAAAAAAAAAAAAAGACCAAAAAGCGGGCAGTGGCCCAATTCCTGGAAATCTCTGCCCCTTTCCCCCAAATAATTGGAATAATCCTCCCACTCATTAGCCTATGAAATTACCCAGCCCATAAAAACTAACCACACCATATTTTGGGGCCCTCTCTTGCCTTCTGAGATGGCCTGCGCTCTGTCTGTGGAGTGTGTTTCTCCCAAGGCCTCTCATCTTCTGAGATGGTCCACACTCCACTTCTTACCTATCACTTCATCTCCGAATTCTTTTAGAACGAAGCAAGAACCTCAGATTCACTGGGAACATTTTGGTGAGATAGCCAGGAGAATTCGGTAAGCCTCAGCCTCTCGCCTCCCTTGCGCTTGAGAGGGACTACCTTATTTCCCACCATTACTCTCCCATTCTCTCCTACTCTCTCCCTTACTCTCTCTCTTTTGCTATCTTACTCTCTGTCGCCTTTTTGGACTTAGCCTCTCACCTTCCTTGGGCTTGAGAGGCACAGCCTTACTGCCAGTCATCTTCAGACATATAGGGACCTGAACCACAGGATCTTTGCCTTCTGGGTTTGCCTCATCCACCATTTAATTAACTGTTAACAGGTCCAATTGTGTAAAAATATGGAATACAACCTTACTTAGAGTTTGTGCCATGGTTACAGCGGCTGCAGTCCCTTCGGGAGCTCCCTCAAGCAGTAGGCTGTCTGTGTGCATACCCCCAGGTGTTAGGAGGGGGATGGTTCCTCCCTACATGGTTGGGACTCACGGTGGTGGGACCATGGTTCACCACCCGCCTCCTGGCGTTTGTCTGGCCCTCTCCAGAGTCCACCCTGACCCCAGTGCCACCACGCCCTGTTAGGGCTGGCCAGGCGACTCAAACTGCATGGCCACGCCCCAGGGATACATGCCTGAGCAATGACCCGCATCTGCCGTGCTTGCCTCCCTGGGGTCACGTGATTGGGAGTGTTCTTCGACGGTTGTGGGGGCCCTCCATCCCCCTAACGACAGTCACGGTGCCTCTGCCTCGGCTGCCATATCAGCCCCTGCACCCAGCCCCGCTGCCCGCTGGCCAGAGCATGTGTGGGAGGGGGTGAGGGGGAGGATGGCACCAAGGTCCCAGGGGTACTGCCCACAAAAGGGAAGGGAAAAGAGAAGTTTTTTTCTTTCTCACAAACCATCTCCCTTAATGGCCAGTGCCTGTTTTCTGAAACTTACCACCTTTTTAGGGAAAAAGGCTGGGACTTAAATAAGTCTTAGAGCCATGAGGATGTCCATTCCAGGGGAACATATCCCAGAACGCAGGAATTAATCTATAGACTGTATAGAGAAACCTTCAGGAAGGTCACTCATCCTGGGTACCACAGACGCCAGGATAGGATACAGGCCCCAGGACTTGGGTGCCAACAGGACCGCCACATGGGGGAGTAGCTAACCCCCATTGTGGATAAAGTCAACAGGACTATGTGGATGGGGACACCGGGAACCACTCCTGTCTTAGAGCGCTCCCATGGGACCTCCTAACGCTAGTGCTTCTCTCTGGTACAGGAGCACCCTCTCCCTGAAGGAACGATGGGAAACACCTCCTCCACCCCAAGGACTCACCCCTTGGTTGCAACTTGAGTCACTGGGACAAGTTTTCTCTAGATTCTTTAAAACGAAAAAGCTCATTTTCTTTTGTAATGAAGCCTGGTCCCAGTATAAACTTGAGGACGATGAGGCCTGGCCAGCAAATGGGAGCCTCAACTGTAATACCAATCCTACAGTTAGACATATTTTGCAAAAGGCAGGGGAAATGGGACAGAAGTTCCTTATGTACAGGCTCTTATGGCCCTGAGAGAAAACCCGGAGCTTCACAAGTCTTAGGTTAGGGAACCTGGCCTGCTGGGACCCATTTAGGCTACACAAAAGCCCTCTGTAGTGGCACACCTGGAAGAACAGGAGCCCCAGACAGAAGACCCAAGCCCTAACACTCTTCCATCATCTTCAGCCTCTTCCCCGCCCTATAAGCCTCTTTACCCTTCCGTACCAGAAATGCAGGAGAGCCTCTTTGCCCCCTTCAGGAAGGAGTAGGTGGGCCTCAGGGAATTACCAGAGTCCACGCCCCTTTTTCCTTGTCTGACCTTAACCAATGCCACACCTGCTTAGGCAGATTCTTGGAGGACCCTGGCCAGTTCACCGAAGAATTCCAGGCACTGACTCTCTCCTTTGACCTTACCTGGAAGGATGTAAATATTGTCCTTTCCCACTGCTGCACTAGTGAGCAAAGCGCCCGTATTTGGGCACAGGTTCAAACATATGCTGATGAATTACAGGTTGCCCAACCACATCGATACCCTTTGGGCCTGACAGCCGTGCCTCTAATGGATCCCAGTTGGGACTATCAACCAGGCCAGCCTGGTATCACTAGTAGGGATCACATGATCCTTTGCCTCATTGAAGAGATGAAATGATGCATAATTAAACCTGTGAACTATGTTAAGGTTAAAGAGGTCACCCAAGGCCAAGATGAAAATCCAGCCCTATTTCAGCCCCGATTGGTAGATGCCCTCAGAAAATATACAAATATAGACCCAAATATTTTCAAGGGACACATTATATTTGCAACCCACTTCCTTAGCCAATCAACCCCTACATCTGTCGGAAGATTCAAAAGCTTGCCACGGGGCCCTTAACCCCTCTCAACCTTCTTATTGACACAGCCTTCAGTGTTTTTAACAATAGAAACCAGACTGAGGAGGAAAAGAAGGAACGGCATGATTTAAGGAAGGAACAACGGCAAGCCAGGATTTTGGCAGCTGTCATGACGAGACCTAAGCCACCTCCTTCCTGGTCACCCCAAAAGTACTCCTAGAAGACCTCCACCAGGGAAAGGAGCCAGTTTCAGCTGTGGGAGTCCTGAACACTGGAGCAAGGAATGCTCAGGAGACAGGCCCCAGCCTACACCCAAAACGCCATGCCCACTCTGCAAGACGATGGGCCACTGGAAGAAGGACTGCCCCCAGCTCCAAAGGGAGTGAGGATATTCCCCCATGCCAGTCATGGCAGTGGTTGATTGACAGGACCTGGGACCTCCCAAGACTCCTGAGAAGACAGTCATCATACAGGGGAGGAACTGCGGGTGACCATTGATGTGGCAGGTAAGCTTGTCCAATTTCTAGTGGACACAGGAGCCACTTATTCTGTCCTGACTTCTCTTGCTGGGCCCCTTGCCCCTGAAACCTGCTCTATTGTTGGGGTTGAAGGAAAGCCAAAACTAAAACATTCCACCACCCCTCTAACTTGCACCTGGGGAAAGAGTCTTAAAACTCACAAGCTCCTTGTCATGCCTGAATGCTCCAGCCCATTATTGGGAAGGGATTTTCTCAGTCTTGGGGGCAACTCTTACTCTCCCTGAAGACCAAAGCCAAGGAGTGTTTTTGGTTGGACTATGTATTATACAAGACATGGACAGTCCAACCCAAAATACTCCCCCCAGGAATTGAAAAACTTACAGATCCACAAGTCTGGGATCAGGGAATCCCAGGGAAAACAAAGTTTGTCACTCCTATAAAAATCACCTTACAGGAAATTAATAACTTCCCTTCCGGGTGCCAATACCCCATAAAACCAGAGGCTCAAAGAGGCCTCCAACCCCTAATCTCAAAATTCATTAATTATGGGCTTTTGGTGCCATGCCAATCTCCCTGTAATACTCCAATCCTACCTGGTCTTCTCAGGAATCCTTATCTCTGCCACCTTTTTATTTTTATTTTTTATTTTTTATTTTTTAAAAATTTTTATTTATTTATTATTTTTGGCTGTGTTGGGTCTTTGTTTCTGTGTGAGGGCTTTCTCTAGTTGCGGCAAGCGGGGGCCACTCTTCATCGCGGTGCGCGGGCCTCTCACTGTCGCGGCCTCTCTTGTTGCGGAGCACAGGCTCCAGACGCGCAGGCTCAGTAATTGTGGCTCACGGGTCTAGTTGCTCCGCGGCATGTGGGATCTTCCCAGACCAGGGCTCGAACCCGTGTCCCCTGCATTGACAGGCAGATTCTCAACCACTGCGCCACCAGGGAAGCCCCTCTGCCACCTTTTTAAAATGCAAATTTTGAAAGAGGGTAAAGGTCTTCTCAGGAAGCCTTATCTCTGCCATCTTTTTAAAATGAAAATTTTGAAAGAGGGTAATTTAGATCTTGACTTGTCAAGGATAAATAGAAATCCTAAGTGTCTTTTCTGTCAACATTAGTAAAAAGGGTTTAGCCATCTAGACAGGTGACCTGGGTTTGTTCCATCTGCCAGAAGCCCAATTTGAATCCAACCCCTTGTAAATGATGGGTTTTATATTACTGTACCTGACTCGGGGCTGAAATTTTGAAATGGGAACTATGAGGTCTCTGTGTTTGTGTGTTCGTATGTATCTATGTGTGTTGCAGATGTATGCTATTGCCAAAATTAATTCATAAAAGAGCTCTATTTAATTGGCTTAAAGGAAATTAAGTCCTTATAGCTTATATAAATACTCAGAAATATAAAACTGGCCAGAATGAATTTCAGGCTCACGTCATCTGGGAAATATTCAATACTAGGCTGATATCTGGTATTAAATGTGGCTTAAGCTGGTTGGTCTGATTAATATAGACATGTCTTTATAGAGTCATCAATGTTAAGTATAGTACTTTTGTTGTACCCAGGTTTACTAGAGGTCAAATAAGACCTTATTCTGTTACGGATTTGTCAACAAGTAACTCGATGTGAAAAAAACATTTAAGGAAAGTAGGTTGTGTGTTTTCAGTAAAGAAAGTGTGAGGAATGGAATTGCATTTAATTAAGGGAAAAGAAAGTCTGCCTTCTGGTTGTTTCTGGATGGAAAAAAATAAAGTGATGGATATAGAAGGTGATAAAAGGTTTGTGGAAAGTGGACCCTGAGAAAAGGGTTTTGTGCATGGTCAGGATTGACTAAGTTTAGAATAAATTTAATTGAGTAAATGAATTGTAAAAGTAAGCTGGTGCAACACTTGAATTTGGCCTTTCTCTCTCTTAAAAGGACAAGTTTTCTTAAAATGTTGAACTGTCTTTGCTAACAGGTTTTAAGTTCTTTACCTTTTAAGTGATCTGTATTTGTGTTTGAAATGTTTTATTGTCACTTTGGCTAAGTAACTATTGTCTCACAGTGACCTATGATCTTATTTGACCAAGTGTTTTAAATCTTTTTGACAAACTTCCCAAATACCAAATTTTAATTAAAGTTCTTTTGATTTCCAGCTAACTTTGGGGTACTTTAGAGGGCCCCTGAGGTATCTCAAAGAGAAGTATTTAACTAGGATTATTTCGTATGTTAAATTAAATGTAATCAGAGGTTTAATCAAGCCTTTTAAGTCTTTTGTCATTTATAGATATTTTTGTACTCTGACACTGTTACAAAAAGTGCTTCATCATCAAGAAGATTCATAGGAAGGCTAAGGAAACAGTTACAACAGTTCCACATTAAGATGACGGCTTCCAGCCGGTACAGACTTAAAACAAGGAGCTGTCCTGCCCTTGTGGCCCCTAGATCAGGCATCCAGAGATTTTTACTCCCTGACAGGCAGGGTCGACGCCCCTACTCAGCCTTGAAGCAGTTGTAGAAGACAGACCGTCACCCCTCTGCTTCCCATAAGAATATGGGAGTAAAATCTCTGAGGGGGTAATGAGTCTGCCTTCCAGGCCTTCAGCTGGAACTCTCCAAGGAATTTCTCAAAGTAGTAGACCGAGGCATGCATAACAAAGACAATCAGAGGAAGAGGTACTTTATCCACTAATACAAGAGCTCGCTTTAATAGCTCTGGTATGGAGTGGAGAACAGGCTCCTTTGGCTGGAGAGTACTTTGTTGCACTTCAGGGAAAGGATCTGCTTCTCTCAACTGGAGGGAATTTCTGTATGAAAGCTGAGTCTTAAGAGTGTTTAAATATTCTTAAGCAATAACAAACAGTGGAATGAGACAAGTCAATTAAAGACAATTCAATGAGGTTGAGTTCAGAGTGTTTGGAATTTTTAACCATATGCTTTATTTGATGTCAACATCAAAGGAATATTTTAAAAAGCAAATTCAAATCCATAAGTTAGTAACAGTTCAAGTTAACTGCATTAAAAAAAAAAGTATTTACATCTCTCCATACTTGTATACCCTATAACTGTACATAAACTTTTGTATTTCAAAGCAGTTGTCACTTATAAAGTGAAAGTTTTCAAAATGCTAGGTAAACATTTGCTAATTATGACTTTTTGAAAACAATACTCCTTTGGAAGATTCCTCTTCCTCGTGCTTATAGTTGATCTGCAAACATTTCTCAAAGTTTCTGGAAACTTCTCTGGAAAAAAATATCTAGAAACTGCCCTGGAAGAAAATCATAGTAGACAAGGGCTAAGTGCAGACATAAGCAGCTCCATTTTGTAAACAAAGTTCCGGCCTTCCATTTTATTCCACTGAACTTCTTTGAAGGGTCCACGAAGATGATTCCATTTGCTATCTTGTAAAACATCACTTTTTGGAAGGTCTTTACACTGGTTACGGGGAAATTGAACCATAATCTTGCTGCCACTTTCAGGGCCATTACGAACTGTGGAACAAAACCAAAAATTCAATATGCTCATTTTCCAAGCTAGAGACAATAAAGATCACACAACTTCATTTTCCATGAGTATAAAAACCTTGTTTGTCTATCAACTTGAAAGTTCTCATTTAAAAGTGCTTTTCAGGTTCAATATGCTAAAATAAAATTTACTAATTTATAGATACTAGGCTGGTATAAATATTCATGAATTACCATTTGTACTATAAAAATGTGGCAAGATGAATGTTGGTTTAGGAAAGTCAAATGTCCTATACATTTTCAGAACATATTATTTTTTTCTAAAATACTTGACAACCCAATCATTCAATGACTTGGTTAATATATACCTACTATGTGATAAACTCAAATGTTCAAAATCAGAACTGGAAAGGATGGAGGAAAGATTATTCCAAATATGAACTTTAGGTTTTAATGAGGCTTTATAACCCAGGAAAGAAGAAAAGAAATTATCAATAAGGGCCTAGCAATGATCAAGCCTGCAGATTCACAAGCTCTGATCCTGTGTGGAAGAATTTCTAATTATCCACTCTTTCAAATATTTGGAGCAGGTATTAGAACTAAGATCCCACTAAAACCATATATAATTTTCAACTAGACAGTATGTATACATGCCTATCAAAGTGCCCCACTCATAGTAGGTGCTTCATAAAACACCTCTCTGTTCCATCCCTTGACCATCTTTAGGATCAAATATTATTCTTGCATATTTGCAGCAGTATACATATTTTATCTATCTATCTATCTATCTATCTATCTATCTATCTATTTGGCCATGTGGCTTGTGGGATCTTAGTTCCCTGACCATGGATTGAACCTGGGTCCATGGCAGTGAAAGCACCGAGTCCTAACCACTGGACTGCCAGGGAACTCCCCAGCAGTGTATTTTTGAAAAGCATTTATCCATTAAAAGTTTTGAACTGCAGGAGCAACAATGCTGATGGCATTTTTCAGATAATCTCTTAGGAAAATGTGTTGCCAAGCAAGACATTTTTTATAACTACTAGAAAGAGAAGTAATAACCTGTTGCTCTGAATAACAGCTATGATGAGATAAATGCTCAGTATAATTACTGCATGAACTCACCTACTGCAGAGATAAATTACTATTAAGTATAGTAACTATTAAAGCTAAATGTTGGGGCTTCCCTGGTGGCGCAGTGGTTGAGAATCCGCCTGCCAATGCAGGGGACACGGGTTCGGGCCCTGGTCTGGGAAGATCCCACGTGCCGCGGAGCAACTGGGCCCGTGAGCCACAACTACTGAGCCTGCGCGTCTGGAGCCTGTGCTCCGCAACAAGAGAGGCTGCGATAGTGAGAGGCCCGCGCACCGCGATGAAGAGTGGTCCCCACTTGCCACAACTAGAGAAAGCCCTCGCACAGAAACGAAGACCCAACACAGCCAAAAATAATTAATTAATTAATTAATTTATTTAAAAAAAAAAGTTACCGTTCTTTATTAAAAAAAAAAAAAAAAAAGCTAAATGTTAAGGCCAAACTCCCAAAGGTCTCTTCACATTCAGAGAAGCAGAAAGTACCTGAAATAGCATAGTCACCATTCGGGGAGGCCACTGTTATGGCAGAGGCATTGCCAATGCTCTCTATGGGCCCAAGTCCCACGTGATTACTGAAGCTCAGGACCTGCCAGCCCATAACCTTGGCTAGCTGCTGAACTGCATGCACCTGATGCTGTGACATCTGTGAATGAAAAAGGAAACTTCATTGACAATCAGCATGGGTATTTACTTTGCAGTGACTTGACATCGTGACTGTAAAATAAACTTCTGTTGGGGTTTTCAGTGCCTAGCACAGGAACCCTATCTTATGTTTGAGGAATCCTCCTCTGTGTGACCACTGAGGGAAGCGAACAGCACCCCACCTTCTACTGCAGAAGCTACAACAGCCTGATACTCGCTTTCCTGTCCACTGGCAGCTGGAAGACAGGCATACAACCTGAGCTTGGCCAAGTGAAACCTCCCACCTGGATCACTGATTATGAAGCAACATCTAAGTAGTAGCAGGGTGTGTAGCTGAGTATCTTCCATTAACCCCCTCAAGTCCCCTCTCCACCCTACTCTGTCCTGGGAGGCTGATCCATATGGTTACACTACCAGCTTTTATAACTAGGTCCTTAGTAAACCGACACTCCTGAAATTATCCTGAATGTGCCACTTATTTCCGGTTAAGACCCGACTGATACACGGGGCAATTCAGAGTGCATTCTGTCCCAGCGATGAAGGCAGTAGTGCTGGGATGGCAACAGTAGTGGCATTGCCCTGGCTGTGGTTCTATCTAGCTTCCTTTGACTCTGATCCATTCGCAAGTCTTATTCTCTAGACTTCTCATCAATTCTGGAAGCTATCCAATAGGCTTTCAATATGTTTCTGCATGTATGCGTAAGCCGACCAAAGCCATTTTAGGTGCAATCAACCAAGAGCTGCCATACCTCACAAATGCATTTTATTTCCTTGGTACCACATAAGCAAGTCAGTATAAAAGATTATTGCTTCGGGCTTCCCTGGTGGCGCAGTGGTTGAGAGTCTGCCTGCCAATGCAGGGGACATGGGTTCGAGCCCTGGTCTGGGAGGATCCCACGTGCCGCGGAGCAACTGGGCCCGTGAGCCGCAATTACTGAGCCTGCGCGTCTGGAGCCTGTGCTCCGCAACAAGAGAGGCCGCGATAGTGAGAGGCCCGCGCACCGCGATGAAGAGTGGCCCCCGCTCGCCACAACTAGAGAAAGCCCTCGCACAGAAACGAAGACCCAACATAACCCCAAAAAATTAAATAAATAAATAAATAAATTAAAAAAAAAAAAAAAAAAAAAAGATTATTGCTTCTAGGATGGAGAGTGTCAGTATTTTCAAAAAATTTTATGTGAAACATAAATACGTGTTTTATGTGAAAGATTCATTAGCATTTCAAAACCTACCCCTTCTCCCATACCTCATATTTCAATGGGTCATCACAACTCCATGAAGAAGGTAGGAAAAATACTGTTCTTACTTTACAGACGAAGATAGAAAGGTCCAGAAATTTGTCCAGTGTCACAAAGAAGGTTTGTGACAGCACTCTCCATACTGTCCCTTAATAAGAGGAACTCTTTCTTAGGGCTCAAGAGGAAGGCATTCCATTTATCATAATGGAGAATGGACACTGTAGCTTTGTATCTGATCTCCCTTTCTCTGGTTTTCTTGGGTTAGTAATTCTAAACTTTCATGTGGTCCTGGAGGGGTTGTATATCTTGGCTAACGTGAGAAATGAAAAAAGTCTGATAGTCTCAGAACTGGTCCTGCATCTTAAATACAAACTAAGAGTAGAAACAAATCTAGGAGAGTTTGTCAACACTTTAATTAGCCCGTAGGTTGTAAAATGTGCACTAGAAATTAGGTGGCAGGGAAAAATGGCTTTTTAAAAATAATTTTACTTCTTACCCACTTTGTTCTTTCAATAATTATGAGTGGACCTGTAGTGTGCAACTGTTACCTGAGACAGAAGGAAATCCTGCAGCTCCTGCTCCTGATGAGACAGAGTAATTACCCTTCCATCTCTGTGTACGACTCGGATCTGCTCAACTCCAATATTCAATTGCAGCTGAATGGACCTTTATAGACACACATACTAAAAATCAGAAACGTTGAAAATTACCTTATACAACGCCAAAAACCTTAACATCAAAGAAAAAGAATGTAACAGACAGTTTTGATAACCTACACCAACACCCACGGGGGAGAGTTTTCTTAGGTTCCGCGGAAACCATCAGACTCTCTCTGAACTACTGTAGGCCACTGAGCAGCAGTCTACTCAGAAGGATACAGCGGGGGAAGCGCGGCTTGCCAGCAGGCCAACAGCACTTGCTCCTCTTCCGCGGCAGGCCTTTCAGCTGTCAACACTGCAGCAATACACCTCTGCTGCAATGAAATGAGAGCCGCGTTGAGAATACGTGGGACCTGCCCTGACTTAACAACCTGGGTCCTCACAGGAGCCACGCACCCTTAACAGCTCCACAGGCATGGTTTCCAGGGTGCCCACCAGAGACACTGCCCACTGTTAGAAGTCACGCCATCCCGGGAAATCCAAAGCCGTCCCCATCAGGGATTTATAATTTCTCCCAGTCCAGAACCATTTTACCAATTTGGGATCATTTTTGCCATAAGCAGTGTTGCCTAGTGACAAACATGGCATCTTTCCTTATCAAGTTACTAGAAGACTAGAGCGAGAGTTAACCAAAGGTCAAATTCTCATACAGAAAGGAATAGGGTTTGTTAACTTCACCCTCCTGAAATAATCAGCAAACAAGTCAAAATACGTACGCTCTATTAACTAGGCTTAGGTCAAACAAAGAAACTCATAAAATAGCCGATGAATATATACGCAGATCACAAAACTCTTCCAAACTAATTTATAAATTTTTAGCATATGACATGTACATGAAACACAACTCTCCAAATCAAATAATCTAGATGAACAAATGTGGAAAAAAATAGCATTATATCTTTCCACATCTGATAGTACCTCTTTTTTCCTAACTTTGTTTTACAGCAAATATTTAAGAATAAAGCATTTTGGCAACTATCTATATAAAATTGTAATTTTGATGAAGTTTACATATTTCTTTCCAAGAAAAAACACAAAATTCAGAAGGCTTAAAGGAAAAGACTTATAAATCTAATGAAATTTTTAAATTCTCCTTTTTTAAACAAAGGTGTGAGGAAAGAGGAATTTGTAACCACTTTGAAAAGCAAATTGGTAACATTAATCAAAATTTTAAATGTCCTTATCTTTTGACACAGCAGTTACACTTGGAGGAGTTTGTACATGTGTAAGCATATCTATAGGATAAATTATTTTGCTGGCGTCCAACTAAAATGTTCAACAATAGAAAGTTGGGGAGTTCTAAAAAGAGAATTACTTTCAATTTTAATTTTTTTAAATTAATTAATTAATTAATTAATTATGGCTGTGTTGGGTCTTTGTTTCTGTGCGAGGGCTTTCTCTAGTTGTGGCAAGCGGGGGCCACTCTTCATTGCGGTGTGCGGGCCTCTCACTATCGCGGCCTCTCTTATTGGGAGCACAGGCTCAGGACGCGCAAGCTCAGTAATTGTGGCTCACGGGCCCAGCTGCTCCGCGGCATGTGGGATCTTCCCAGACCAGGGCTCGAACCCGTGTCTCCTGCGTTGGCAGGCAGATTCTCAACCACTGCACCACTAGGGAAGCCCTACTTTCAATTTTAAATAGCATATGACAACCCCACCAGCTATAGAAGATGGGGAAAAGGGCATTCTACACTTCCTTCTACTTCCTCTCCTGTCCTGATTCTGTCAAGGCTACATTATCACAAACCTTTCCTCACAGAAGTTTAGAACATTTACACTGGATTCTATAACCATAATCCCACAGTTGTTTGGTCTTAGTTCTAGATGTAAATAATTCAATGCTGATCAATTTTTTCTTTTCCTCTCCTTTGTGCTCACTCTCTAAGTTTTTATTATGGAAAATTTTAGACACACACAAAAGTAAAGTATAGTATAATGAAAGCCGATGACCCCGTCACCTAGCCTTAACAGTTAAAAACGTACACTAACTTTGTTTCATATATTCAACACTTCCTCTCCCACCACACCCCCGAGCCACCCCAATTATTTCATTATTTCTTTAGGTAGAGGGGGAAGAAAGCCACGATCCACTCCACCAACCTTTTCCGAGAAGTTTCAAGACTGATTTCCTTTGCATTGTATACTCTTTTACCTTCTATATTTGATCTTTAAATCATGTTCGTCTACTATTTTTCATTTTTAAAAAACAGTGAATTAAAACATCCCTATTAAAATATAGTGTTATTATTATATTATATATTATTATATTCCCCTACTCCTGAGGGTGGTGATTTCGTTTCCAGTTGTGTTTTGCTCACTGAGAGACCACTGTGGCTAGTTACATCTGCCTGAAATAAAGCAACTAAAGCTTGAAAAATAAAACATACAGACCCTGATAAACATACTCACTCTCTCAGACTGACCTGGAGGAGGGGACTCAGCTCCATCTTTCTAGCTGTTAATTTTCAAAGAGGCTAAGACTGAAGCCCAAAATGTCTTTCATGGCCACCAGCTAACTATATTAACGTGTTCCTCCCCACTGCCCACAGTTTTACTGCAATATAATTGACAATGTCATTGTATCTGTTTAAGGTGTACAACATAATTGTTTGATATTTGTATATATGGCAAAATGATCACCACCGTAAGTTTTTTTAGCATCCATCTCCTCACATAGTTACCCATTTTCTTTTTCTTGTGATTAGAACTTTTAAGATTACTTTTTTATCAACTTTCAAATATACAATAGAGTATTATTAACTATAGGTTCCATGCTGTACATTACTTCCCCAGAATTTATTTACCTTATAACTGGAATTTTGTACCTTTTGACCACCTTCACCAACTCCCCACCAATGCAACCACCAATCTACTATCTGTATATTAACTTGTGATTTATGAATATAAATCAAGTAGACTGCCCCTCCAGGAATGCTGGGGACAAAAGTCATTAAGGGCATAATCATGAACTGGATTAGACACAGGGGTTGTTTTAGGCTCACTATGGAAAGGACAGGCTCTAATATAAACAGCCTCCTCACCTCAAATACCCCAGACTGGCCACAGCCTCTAGGCAAGAACTGAAGCGGATCGGAGTCTGAGGAAGCATGGCAGCTTTCCGCTCAGTGCTGGGGTTCCTTCTTTACCACAGCTCAAATATGTGACATTTACCTAATAGAGACTATTTTAGACATTCTTACCTCTGGTTTTTTTTGGTTTGTTTTTTTTTTTCTGTATATTTTGGCCGCACCACGTGGCACGTGGGATCTTAGTTCCCCAACCAGGGATAGAATCAATGCCCCCTGCAATGGAAGCGCGGACTCTTAACCACTGGACCGCTAGGGAAGTCCTTACCTTTCATTCTTAAAAACACTCTACAGCTGACATAATTTACTGGAATGTTATGCCACCCTAGCAAATAAAAACCAAAATCTTGATGTAATCACTCAGCAAACATCAATACATAAAAAGGAACTTAACATATTAAACAACTTCTTTTTGATACTTACTTGCATATTTGTTCATAGCCTTGTGACGTGATTAAGACTTTCACACTAGATTCATAAACATCATTAATATTTGACCAATGAGCCTGTATCTGAGGATCTTCAATGCGACTTGCTAAGCTGTCAATGGTTGCAGCAGTTCTTTTAAAGAAAATAAGTTAAAATTTTTATAAAGTTACCACATAAAATAATAAGATGATAAATCACTTATCAGTTTTACGGTTATTTGAAAACCAGATGACTACTTTTTGAAAATACCATCATTTGAAAAGCAAAGATTTTAAAGAAAGGTCAGATGTAGCTCTGACGTGCTGGTTCTCAGTTTCACATCACGGCACAGTCTCATGCCACGTTGATTTCCTTTTAACTCCATTTGTTTTCTGCCACTCAGAAAATCTTACCAGAACACAAGTGAGAAGGATACTTCCAGGGTACTAACCTCAGCTCTGTAAAGAATATAAATTACTCATAAATATCAGTACTTGATCCCTGGTAACAAGTGACTTGGGACATACTCACACCTGGAATTATAATTCCATTACTGTCATGGAATTATAATCATTTTCAAGAGAACCTAGAGAGACTTATTGCACAATTAAAACCTATACTCCAAGAAAGATAAATATGGTAAGCATAAATGAAAAATAAGACCCATCAAGTGATAAAAGATAAATATGGTAAGTATAAATGAAAAATAAGATCCATCAGTGATAATTATGTACCAACTACTATAACACGTGGTTTCATGAATTATTTTAACCTTACTAACAATAGTAGACACTACTATTATTACCTCCATTTTTCAGAAGGAACAAAAGCAGTTTAGCAATGTTTAGTAACTTGCCCAAAGTTTGTAACTGTTTGGGGCACAAAACCTGGAAGTCTAACTCAAGAGCCAATAATCTTTCCTTTATATTTTATACACACTAATGAAAAGCCACTGCCTACAACCAAAGCATAAATTATGTAAGTTAACCAAATTACTGAGATCCTCAGTTTCTAAAATTTGATTCTAGCACTTGACTGGAAAGAGAAGGAAAAGCCAGGAGGAAATGGAAGAAATGAGAATAGCCACTGAGGACAAGGGGTTTTTATCTCAACAGGCTTGGGCTTTGCTCTTTTATCCTGCTTCTGCTCTAGTACTGGTTTCTTTCAATCCATTTTTAACTTTACCTTCTTTTTCTGTGATTTGTTTCCCTGGCAGTGCTTCAAAAATTTTTACAGCAGATAAATACGTATGTGAGAGTTTTGATCTCAGTATTATATCTATCAACAAACTGGGAATAAAAAAGTATCTAGCAATTGAGAATTGTTAAAAGAAATCATGGATTAGTCAAACAATGGGCTATTACATAGCTATTAAAATACCTCTGAAGACAGGGTATAAAACTTTATGATACCAGATTTATTAAAAAATAAAAAAGATACACATGCCCTGACACATATACTGTTGACCCATGAACAATGGGTTTGAAATGCACCTGTCCACTTATAAGAGAATTTTTTTCACTAAATAATCATTACAATAATGCACAATCTTTGGTTGGCTGAATCCACGAATGCAAAACCTGGGAAAAGGAGGAATTGCCTATTTGGTGGCCGACCGCAAGTTATACTTGGACTTTTAACTGTACAGAGAGGGTGGCACCCCTAACCCCCGCGTTGCTCAAGGCTCAAATGTATGTAAAAATATAAGAACATGTTAATTGTATGGAATTATACAGATGGGTTGATACATCTGGAATATTATTTCTATATCTAAGGGGAGAAAAGGGAATATTTTTAAAACTTTGCTGCTTCCAAGATTATAACTACTATTCAGAAATTTATAAGTGTTCTAAAGATAACTTTTTCCATGCCCTTCATTTATTTCAGGGAATATTTAACTTTATGGTTAATCAGAAATTTGCAAGATTAACAATATACTCAAATTAATAGCTTTTATACTTGAAATGTACAAATGGAAAGTAACAATAATCTAACATATAATATTCTTACTGTTTATAAGGAACTTCTGTATACATTATTCAATTTGATCCTAAGACCAGACTCTTATACCCCCAGTTGACAGAGAAATAGAGGGCCACAGATATTAACTAACTTGCCCAAAGTTACTTAGCAAGTCATTGAGCCCTGGCTTAAACGCATCTTTTACCCTGAACTCCTTACTCCTTTCATTGTATCATGCTGTTGTCTCTAACATGTCTTCCTAATTCATTTTACTAAAAGTTTCCATTCTGAGACCAAAGACTAATATGCTAATAAAACCATGACTGTATTAACAGGAAAAACCAAAAATCAAAAATAAAATGTCATTCACAAAAACAGTGTGCCCACGCCTGTTGAGTACCACCAAGGTGCAATCATGAATGAAGTAAAAACAGAACTCTTCACTAAGCACCAATAATAAAATAGAAGAGCACCCTTTAGCATTTGGAAGTGATACATTCATTTAGGTCCAATCATGCAAGTTTTTTTTGTAAATGATGTGTATGGAAGAAAGAAAATGAGCTTTGGGGTTACATAAACGTGGGCATAAATCCTGATTTTGCTAACCTTTCAGCTGTGTAACCTTCAGCATGTTGCACAACTTCTCTAAACCCCAATCTTCTCATCAGCAGAAATGGGTTAACATGATCTGCCCCAGAGCTAAGGATTAAATAAGTCAACATATAGGAAAGTGCCTTCCAAAGTCCTAAAATGTGTGACAACCAAAAAATAGGGAAAGCTTCAAAAAAGGTTTAAATCAGTTCAGGAAGAGCATCCCATGGACGGGTTACTGAAGAAAGTTTGGTGTCCCACGGCAGGTTCCTAGTCAGTCGTCTTTGGAAACATTAGTGCCAGTGTCAGAAACAATATATTAAGTTACATGGGCAATGGCACTAAGTCTTCCCCAAACTTGACAGGACCATCTACGACCAGAAACTCTTCTACCATAGCCACCTCCATCTCCCCGGAAAAAAAATTAAAGCATGCCAAAAATAATGTAACTAATAAAGATAACTAACAAAGGAAAAAGGACTGCAGTTTCAAAGAAAAATAGTAACTCTGTCCTTACCTACTCCTCAGAAATATATGCTTTGCTTGTTTAATTATTTTTTCCAGGAGCCCTTCACTTGACTGTATTGAATTAATTTCATTTTTATCAAAAGCTTGAGGACCCGAAAGTCTCATTCTCTTGTGGCCGAAAGGTGCACTTGCTGGATGCGGCATCATGATGGAACTCAAGGTCTGTTTATGAAACTGTAACAAGAACAGCCGTTTTAAACAGCCAATACCCACATATTAACTACACAATATTCGATCAAAACATGGCTCACATTTTGGAAACATGAAAGCAATGGATCTGAACCACATATAAAGGCAGTCTTGGCACACAGATAAATGTTAACATCTACTAGGCCACATTTAATGTGAATTTGTAAAGAGAAGGGTCCCTCTCAAGCTGCTGTTTTTATTTTAAAAGTTTTAAAGTAGAAAAACAAATATTCTTTAATAAGTCCCACTGACAGAAAACATGAAATCAATAGATAATTATTCCACCATACCCTAGATTAGAGGTTCCCAAACCTGGCTACAACAGAACCATCTGAGGAACATAAAAAAATACTGATTCTTGCACCACCACAAATGACTGAACCAGATTTTGCGGTGAGGCAGAGAAGGCTGGAATATGTACTTCTATTAAAAGATTTTCAGGGGAGTCTTTTGAAATTAGCCTAAACTGTGAACCAGCACTCTGGAAACACAGTTCTAGATGACGTGTAAGTAGAATACATCCTGAAATAACTCAAGTAATCCTTTTCACGGGCTCTGGCAAGATATTTTCCCTGATTACCCAATCAGAATACCCTCTAGCATGCATTTCTTACACCTCTCTATAAAACTTGTGGTGTATTTCTGCCACTAGAAGCTATGCTTGGGGACAGAGACTGTATTCTGATTATCTCTGTATTCCCTGAGCCCATAGCAAGGATCTTTCACAGCACAGCTGGTGAATGTCATCGCTATACGAATAATGAGGACTCAGCAGAGGGCAGTGTGTGTACATTCACTGCTGTGGATACTCTTACCACAATGCAAGGAAAAACATTTACTTCATTACCTCTCTAATCAGTAGATGCAAATTATGCTCTAGGACATAAAGATGGTCCTCTGGACTTTGCTTCTCAGTAGCAGATTTTTGGGATTTCTTATCATTTGAAGAATGGCACAAAGAAATAGATAACTGCAAGCCTATTTATAAAAATAAGTAGGACAGATATAAATAACCTATAATATGGACAGGCACAAACTGTTTTCATAAAGTATAATCACAGCCCATTCTCAAAAGATACATTCTGAACTTTAAGAGGAGGCTTTCGTGATCAACATTTTTACACCAAAATGACTACTCATGAATATAATAAACTACCATATATTTTAACAATTCAAATTCTGTTCACCTACAGTGTGGCTGCTGACCTTGAGCTGTGGCTAAAGACAGGTGAACAGAAACTATATGTTAATTTATTTCTTCTAGATTTTAAATTAAAAACGAAACAAAACACAGAGTTAACATCTGGTCTTACTGACTAGAAGACAGATATCGTTCCCTGTTCCCATCAGAATCAGGATGAAATTTTTCACTCCTAAAAGCTATTCCCTTGACAAGATCTAAGAAGATGCTCAGAATTTATGTAAAAAACGAGTGCAGCTAATTACAAATTGATCTCTAGGTAAGTCTAACTGCTTTTGAATAATATTTTAAATTCAATCTCCACAAATTTAGGAATATTATGGATATTTAATTATGCATTTTCTAAACAGAAACACTAATTGGAAAACATACATGCACCCCAATGTTCACAGCAGCATTATTTACCACTGTCGAGATATGGAAGCAAAGTAAGTGTCCATCAACAGATGAATGGATAAAGAAAATGTGGTGTATATATATACAATGGAATACTACTTAAGGCATAAAAAAAAAGAATGAAATTTTGTCCTCTGCAACATGGGTGGACTTTGAGAGTATTATGTTAAGTGAAATTAGTCACAGAAAGACAAATACTGTATATCACTTATATATGGAATCTAAAAAATAAAACAAACTAGTGAATATAACGAAAAATAAACAGACACACAGATATAGAGAACCTAGTGGTTACTAGTGGGGAGAAGGAGGCAGGAGGGGCAATGTAGGGACAGGGTATTAAGAGGTACAAACCACTATGTATAAAATAAGTACGTTACAAGGGTATATTGTACAACACAGGGAATACAGCCAATATTTTATAATAACTATCAATGGAATATAACCTTTAAAAATTGTGAATCACTATGTTGTACACCTGAAACTTATATAATATTATACATTAACTATACCTCAATAAAAAAATAAAAAATAGGGACTTCCCTGGTGGCAAAGACTCCACGCTCCCAATGCCAGGGGCCTGGGTTCGATCCCTGGTCAGGGAACTAGATCCCACACGCATTCTGCAACTAAGAGTTCGCATGCCACAAATAAGGAGCTGGCAAACCGCAACTAAGGAGCCCGCCAGCCGCAACTAAGACCCAGTGCAACCAACCAAATAAAAAAATTAATTAATTATTTTAAAAATAAATAATTAAAATTAAAAAATAAAAAAAACTAAGCATTTTCTAATTGACATCTCATTTAGACAATAAGACAGGATCCCTGAGAAATCTTCCACAAATGGTGCTGGCATAAACACTTCAAAGCAATTGTTACTGAATAACAGCCTTGCTAGGGCAAACTTTAACATATATTGTTTAAAGCCCAGGAGTGACACTCCTGAGGACACAGAACAGAGTCAGCAGTGTAGACTGTGTTGCGTACTTCATTGGCTGTTATTACGGACCGCACACTACCTCTTTGCTCTTACTGTTCCTTCAGCACACCCAAATAGCTACCCGCTTTGTCCTGTTCCCCAAACCACAAAGTCCAAATTATAAATCTCAAAAGGGTAGGCTGCACTTACTTGGAAAGGGCTGAGAGATAATCTGGTTTTTCACCACAATGTGAGGGATCTGTGATTTAATTTGAACAGCTTCCCGAGAGAGCTGTGCAAAAATTTCTTTACATAAGAGAACATTTTGTGCTGCTTCTAATTTCGTCTGCCAATGTGGGGAACCTGAAAGACAGGGGACATACGTATATATTAATTACCTAATAATATTAGGTATTAACTAGCTTAAATGATGATCTGGATACATATGACAAAAGTTTAGAAAACAGTGCATTATGGCACGTAAAACATTTTACTTCTTTTACACAGAGAAAACTGGTAAATAAGTTCAATCTTTAAAAAAAGATTGTACAGCTATTCACTAATGGTTAATTAACAAATTATAAATACTTACATTTCCAATTGCTCTTATTCCTAAGTACCTATTTTTCCTATCTATGTTTATCTTCAGTTCATTTGTAAATATAAGCTTAGATAAGACCAGAAGTTAGAGGATAGAACATAACTATACCTGGTTTGGATTTAGGCAAAGGTCGTTTGAAGAGGTTAACTGTGCCAAGATCACCGATGTCTGGAGCCTGTTTTTGAATTGAAACCTATGTGACAATAATAACACGAAAAAATGTTAGCAAATTAGCTTCTGGGCTATTAATAAGAAATTACTTGAAGAATACTTTGACAAATACCTTGATATATGCAGAGCCCTCTAAATCACTAGGAATCTGGACATCAAGGGGACAGTAATCTTCAGGTATTTTCTTGTCCAGATCAATATCTGTATTCTTTATTACTTCAAATGTACCATGATGGGGAAACAGAGATCCTAAAGGCGTATTAAAAATAGCAAAATCAAAACCAGTTAACATGTTAATTTAACACAAATTATTAAGTGTATAATATTTCACATACACATCACTGAAGCATAAATTAAGTTCCTATGAAAAATGTGTGTTTTGGGGAAGGGAGAGGCGTGGTAAACAAAAGGAAGCAGGAGAAAAGAGTTATTTACCTTAAAAAAATAACATGCCTTAGTCTAATGGTATCATAATAATATGAACTCTACAGGCCATCCAAACTGTTTTATTCAAATGGAGTTTTGACAAAATGAATATAATTCTAGAAAATACTTCCATAAATTTAAACTTTGGAGATTAAAAACTTCTGGAGCTCAGTCTCTGTAATAAGGTTGCAATTAAAGGGTTCTGAATTCAGTAAGAGAAGGACAAAAGGAATGTGTATATACCACCCTTTTTTCAACCAATTCCTAGA
Organism: Balaenoptera borealis; assembly: GCF_965194805.1. Lineage (NCBI taxonomy): Eukaryota > Metazoa > Chordata > Mammalia > Artiodactyla > Balaenopteridae > Balaenoptera > Balaenoptera borealis. Next base: position 71,153,827 of record NC_138868.1, on the reverse strand, counting down.
CTTTCATGTGCTGTCTTTTTATGTAGTGCATAAGTTTGGGATAGTTGTTTTGGGCTGCTGAATTACCGGAGGAGTGGGTAGATAAATGTAACTGCTGTTTTATAACAAGGGAAGATGTTCAAGATTTTCTTGCAATTAAAAACAGAATGTAATCAAATCCTTTTATAACACAGGTGACTATCCCATAGAGAGAAATTAGGTAAAGTTCTTGCACATAATTATTTGTTGGGAAGAGCTTACAATGTCCAGAGCCAGAAAGCACTGCTTCTATAGACTACCTATTAAAATGTAAAAATGTCTTTGTCATCTCAAATTCATCTTTGTGATTTTCCCAATTCACATCAACGCTAAGGCATGTAGGTCCTCCAGTACTTAACTACCTCAATTTACCTTCCTTTAATTTTGGGATAATGATGGCTTGCTCTGACTTTTAAAATATCACTCTACTATTGTTACCCCAGTGATCACAGCCAGGGCTCCTTGCTTTTTTATCCCTTGACATTCAAAGTTTTTACCCCATTGAGCTGTGACTCATGAACTTTTACTGTATCCTCTGAATATACTTCAGCAGCTTAAAGACAGTACCATAATTACCTCGAAAAACCTGCTATTATATATCATAGCTCAACAACAAAGAATTTATACCAAAAAGATGTGAATTCAAGATATTAAACTCTGATATACTTCAACAAAGTATAGTCCTTAAGTTAGTGTTGCAACCTTGGCTGAATGGAAAAAGGAAGGTGAAGTGTTTTCACCACTGTTTCTCTTCACCCAGGATATGAAAACAGCTTAGCAGACTTTAGGGAGAAAAATAGAATAAGGAAGAATAGAGAAGTTTCTTTTCTCCATTTATGCCCGGTTTTTGAGGGTTACTGGTAAGCCTGTGATTGAGGACGCTAGCCCTACCTCCTTATTTCTGACTAAAATGTCAGTTATGGTTCAGGGTGTATGAGCACATAAACCCTATCTCTGAACTTTCAATTCAATGTATCTAAAATGTTTTCAAATTGAATATAAACTATTTATACAGGTATTTACATAGGTTGTGATAAGGGTAATTTTAGCTTTTTCAGGCTTATGGGCACAGAAATTAGAACTTCAAAATGTAACATGTAACTGAGAAATAATATTATTACAGAAGAATATGTGGGAGTTCCCTGGCAGTCCAGTGGTTAGGACTCGGCACTTTCACTGCCAAGGGCCCAGGTTCAGTCCCTGATCCGGGAACTAAGATCCCGCAAGCCATGCGGTGCGGCACCCCCTTCCCACCCAAAAAGGTAACATTACAACCTACCGTTTATAGTTTTTGAAAAACTATATTTTAAACAATAATCTATACCTGCACTTCTGTAGCTCAGATCTCCAAGAATTTTATCTCCAACTTTTCTAAGTTTCCAGTGTTGCCTCAGTCTCAAAAGCTCAGAGTTGAAGTCTCTTTGTAGCTTATTTTCTTGGTTTTCAGTGACTGATTTAGTCAGTCTTTCTGCCCCCTTCAGTAGGATTTGTGCTGCTCCGGCAAGTGACTTCTTTTTAGATATCAACTGCAACGTCTGAGGATTCTATCAAAAACAATACAAAAGTGTAGCTCTGTATTATTTTTTAAATGATTTTAAAATGATATACTTTTCTCAACAATAAAGTACCTACTCAAGGGAAAATTTAAAAATTAAAGAAAAGCACGGAGAAGGGCGAAAAGCACATATAATAATGTTTTTTTTTTTTAAAAATAACCGTAACCTATTTCTTTGGTCAACTCAAATAAAGATTTGTGTTAAACCAAATCACCACAGTGGACTATAAATCAGAACTTAACACTGCATCAGCCTGGCCCAGCCTAGGTTAGGTTCCACTCTCTGTACTGCCATTCCTCTCCTATGTATGCCACTCTCCCCCCCACCCACACGTACACCCTTTCGAAGCACTCAGTATACTTCAAAGTCCATAACTGGAAAACTGATGAGAAATCAAAATCTATGTATTATATACACATATATAAATATCCACAATCACTACCAATTCATGTAGACATACTTCCAAAAAGCCAAGTTTAATAAAAGTTTTCTGGCTGCTGCATAAGAGTCAAAATAATAAAGTTTCATAAAAATGTCACAATATTTTGATCATATCATAGAACCGAATTTTGAGTTTTTGGAGAACTCAAGAGAGTTAATCTTCAAATCTTCATCTGGACTTAATTTTGCATTAAGGAAAAGGAAACAATGGGCACACAGCCTAAAAGATGGTCCTGGGACTTAAGAAAACGGCACCATTATTCAATCAAATCCCACAAATACCTGTTTTGGAGGAAGTGCATCCTGAGAGACGGGATCAAGAGTCATAAATTTTTTATCCCTAACAATACTGAGAACATCATAGAGAACACACATCTCTGTCAGGGCACCTCTCAAATTGTTCCTCACTGAATCCCAAGGCCAAAGGGAAGGTTGAAATTTCACCAACCCTAAAAAGAGAAAGAAAAAAAGAGAAATACACAGGTATTAGTTATAGAAAGCTCATTTAGAGGTTTAAAAGTACTAAAAGAAGAAATAATGAATTCTATTTTAAATTGTTCCCTCTTTTATCCCATTCTCTCCACCCTTTCTTGAATCTTGGTTAACATTTAAGTTAGTATTCCTACAATGTCAAAACAAGTATGATATCTAATTTCCTAAGTTAACTCTAACATTACAACATGATAGGCTTTCAAACAACTTTTAAAATTTATGCAAGCCTTCTTAATAACCTTTTTTTCTTCCAGCTTTCAAAACCTGAACAAGTCATTGTGGAGAATTTCCAATACACAGAAAAGTACAAAAATAAAAATGACCTATAATGGCAGCATTCAGATAGTAAACACTATTAACACATCTTCCAACCTCTTAATCACTTTTAAAAATTAAATTTCATGAATACAGGCTCATTGTACAGAGTTCAAACAACAGAGTTATAGAGTAAAAAGTGAAGGTTTCCCTTTATTCCCCACCCTTAATTCTCTCCCCTCCTGACAGGCAGTCACCATTAACAGTTGGGGCACACCCGTCCAAATGTTCTTCTATGCATTTACATACAAATACTCCCAGTTTTCTATTGCTTGCTTCTCCCCGCCACCCCACCAAGTTAATATGTCCTAGAGACAGTTCCAGATCTACTTCATTCTTTCAACACTGTATGATATTCTGAAACACAGATGTACAGTAAGTCTACTCATTTCTGTTTAATGGACATGGAGATCGGTTGCAACAACGCTAGCAGTGGTAAACATCTTGAACACACATCTGTGTATACGTCAACTTTTTCTGTAGGTTAAATCATTAGCCATGATATTAGTGGTTCAAAAGAGATACACACTGGCAGTTCCCTGGTGGCCTAATGGTTCGGATTCCGGCTTTCACTACCGTGGCCCGGGTTCAATCACTGGTCAGGGAACTGAGATCCCACAAGCCGCGAGGCGTGGTCAAAAACAAACAAAAACAAGCAAACAAACAAAAGAGATGAACATTTAAAGATTTTGATACATACTGAACTGCTGAACTGTTACCCAAAAAGGCTCTAAAAATTCACATTTCCAACACGAGATATTAACAATCTTTTTAAATTGCTACTAATCTTATGCATGAAATAGTATCTTAATGATATTTTCATTTGCTTCTCCCTACTAGTGAGATCTGAAGTCTTTCCTCTGTGAGCAAACTGTTTATATCTTTGGCCTATTTTTCCAATGAATTGTCTTTTTCTTTTCAGTTTCAAGGGACTCTTTGAACATAAGGGTATCAACCACTTGTGTGTCATATGCGTTGCGTATACTTTTCCCAGTCTGTCATTTATCTTTTTACTTTATTTATGGCATATTTTTCCATTATTATTTTAAATTTTTATGTAATTAATATACCTATTATTATACCTATCTTTTCCTTTATAACATCTGTGTTTCCTATCTTGCTTAAGAAGATCTCTCCTAATCCCGAAGTTATATGATTATAACTTCTTTCCAATATTTTGTTTTACTCTCTTCACTTGCATTTCAATCCTTGTGGAAATATTTCTGTGTGAGGTCTGAGGTAGTATTTACCTTTTATTCCCAAACGGATCCCTAATTGTCCTAACACGACTGGCTTGAAATGCCATCTTTAAATTCCCATTTACACAGGGTTTCTTCACATAACTAAATCAAGAACTGTTAATGGTTTTTTATTCTTGACAATAAGAATACAAAAACCACACATACTTTTTCTATAATTCCCTCCTAACTAGTTTTATTTTCCTTATAATCCATTTACTATATAGCATCCAGAGTGATCTTTTGTAAACAAAATCATCTGTCTACTTAAAATCCTTCAAACTTTCAGCTGTCTTTCTAATAAAAACCAAGTGCTTATCCTGGCCTACTGGCTCTACATGATTTGGCCTCTGCCTACCTCTTAGATCTTATCACATACTCAAGTCAATACAAATTTCCTTTCAGTAGGTGTTACTATAATCATCCACCTTGCACAGGGAAACAAAGTAACTAGTCCAAGGTCACATAGCTAATACGTGTCACAGCCGAGATGTGAACTACAGGGCTCTTAACCAGGGTGTGCCACATTACAGACGCTCTATTAAAAACGTAAACACTTCACCAGTGACAGTGTCCCTCAAGCGCTCCCACTCAAGGAAACCTGCAGAAGAATAAGGAGTATTAAGAGTCAAGCAGTGCCCTAAATTGTCCAGGTGACGAAGAGCACAATTAATGTTTCGCGTACCTACGTTCGAAGTACTTCCACGCACAGCATCTCACCTGGCGCAGGAGAGGCAGAGTGACATTACCTGGGCGGGTACCGGGACCCCCAGACCCGCCCAGCAGACTCGAGCAACAGACCCGGGCCTTACCTTCCTCGTCGTCCTGGTCCGCGCTGGACCCGGCGCCCGCCCAGTCCTGCGCGTCGCCATCTGCCCCCGCCGCCTCCTCCTCCTCTGAGCCCGAACCCTGGCTGAAGTCGATCCGCTGGGCCAGACGCGCCAGATTCTGTGACATGGACAGCGGCTGCAGGTACGTCTCAGTGCCATCCAGGCCCACCTCCTGGACCTGCTTCTCGCAGGCAGACTCAATGCTGATCCGCACAGCGCGCACCCCAGACATGCTGGCGGCGTCGGCAGGACCCCAGCGCCAGCCGAAAACCGAGGGAGGAAGTATGTGCGCCTCTGTGGGGAGCCGGGAACCCGGGAACCGCGGCGCCTCGGAGGAGCTTTTGGGAAACCAAACGCTGCTCTAGGGCCGGAAACAAAGGCGAGAGCGCTGAGACTTGCCCAGAATGCACTGCAGGCCCCTTCGCGCTCCCCCGCCTCCCCCCGCGTTGGAGTCTCGCGGAAGGAAACCGGCGGACGCGGGAACTCTACACTTCCGGACGAGCGCTTCCGGTGAATCCCACTACGTCGTCCGGAGAAGCGTCCTGGTCTGTAAGAGGCGTGGCTGGCGGTGGGAGGGTGGGATCCGGGAGCAGAGAGCTTGGGGAGGCGGGTCCCTGGTGTCCACCTCCGTTTTAAGTGTTGCTTGTTGGGAAGTGATGGAGGCTAGAAGGATTAAGACGACCGAAAAGAGGTAGGGAAAAGGAGATGAATGGGCCCCTGGATCCTAGCAACGAGAGGCCCTCTGAGAATGCTGAGATTTGAGGGCTTACACCTGGGGTAGAAACAACATGTCTGAAGAGTTAGAAAATAAGGGCGTAGTTTGAGGAAAACAATGAATTGTGCTTATCACTACTTAAAATTATACTGCATAATTAGTTTGTTATCTAAACTCCCGTTAGTGGTAAACTCCATGACGGTGACTATCTCTGACGTGTAACATGCGCATATTTCTTTCATGCCTTAGTTAAAATAATATTTATAAGATTAAGAAGAACTGATGTGGACGTGAGGGTGGTGGGATGAATTGGGAGATTGGGATTGACATATATACACTAATATGTATAAGATAGATAACTAATAAGAACCTGCTGTATAAAAAAAATAAAATTCAGAAAAAATATTAAAAAAAAAGAAGCACTGATGAGTCTTTGAGTCCCTGAGAAAGTATTTCATCAGTCGTAATTCCACAGGGGAAGAGGAATTCTTTTATGTTACAAAACTCTACTTAATTTAAGGAATTATGTATATCATTTATCATGAGCCTCTCCAAGTTTTGTGCTAAGGTATATTTAAGTTTTCCAACTCCTTTTCTAAGGTATTTAGGAAAATACGGTTGTCATGGTGTCAGTCTCTACCTAAACAATACATGTGGGGTGTTTGTTGCGGGGGGGGGGGGGTGTGTGTGTGAATTTTCGAGGGAGGGAGCTCAACGTTGGCAAGCTCAACAGATTCTGCTGGACAGTCATGTTTGAGAACTACTGTACTTTTTATGCATAAGTTTGTAAAAGATTTTAATACCTTATTTCAAAATTTGATTAATATTTATCTTGGGCTCTATTTGTGCCAGTCACTGTGCTAAGTGTTTTAAACATATTTCTCCTTTAATCTTTATAAGGTGCTCATACTTACACAGTTTGGCTGGGGCGTCTGCTGTCTCAGCTGGGCTTGACCTGAGGGTCAGCTGATCTAGGCTGGGCTCAGCTGGTTGGTTCTACTTCAAGTTATAGGTCTACAGGCCATTTAGAAGACTCTGTGCCATGTGTCTCTCATTCTTCTTGTACTAGCAGGCTGGTCAGGCTATGTCCTTCTCATGGAGATACTAGAGGTACAAGATGTAAGCCTTGCCTGCATTACATGTCTAAAATCCACAAGTCCCATGGCCAAACCCAAAAGTCAAGGGTGGGAGAGGGGTTACACTCAGCTTTTTCCGTTGCAGAAACTGCAGAGTTACATAGAAAGGGGTGTGGATAATGGGAGGAGCAGGGCCAACCATTAGTCACATATGGAAAATAATCCAGTTGCATTCCCTTATCTCACATCCTAAATAAAAATAAATTCCAAATGGAGTAAAGATCTAAGTGTAAAAAACAGTGAAGTCGTCTGCAGACTAAGATACACATAAGGTATATACCTACCTAAGTCCTGCTTAGAGGAAAGTGTTCTATAAAAAATATTTGTCAGATTTTGAGTGTTCATGGAGCTCAAATCTACGAAAGGGAAGAACTGAACCCCACACCGTCTTTCAGGATTGAGGAGGCAGAGATCTGCCAGGCTCTGAATTAAAATCCCAGAAGTAACACAGAGTAACAGACTCTAGGCAGAGGTGGCCTGAGTTTTATTTAAAATGCAACCGAGCCCCAACCCAGCTCCATCTCTGATTACAAGGAGCTAATCAGTCTCTCACTTCATCTGCCTAACAAAAGAAAGGTGGAAATCCTCACTGGTGAAAGATACCACCTAGCAGTAGTAAGCGGTAGGAAAGAGTGACTGATAAAACATAAGCAAAAACAAATAATAGGAACGTATTCATGAATGATCAAAACATTGGTGATGGAAGACAAGGACTTTAACAGATTAGTATGTTAAAAAAAAATTGAGGACTTCCCTGGTGGTCCAGTGGTTAAGACCCCGTGCTTCTAATGCAGGGGGCATGGGTTCAATCCCTGGTCAGGGAAGTTCTGCATGCTGCATGGCCAAAAAAAAACGGAAAATGGACAAAATGGATGAAAAGATGGGGAGTTTCAACAGAAAAATTTCAATCTATAAAAAAAAAAAGATCATATATACATTCTAGACTAAAAACTAGCTGCAATTAATAACCCAGGGTTTACTAAGAGATTTGACACAGCACAGAAAAGGATTAGTGAACTCAAAGGTTGGACAATGGAAAAGTCCAAAACACAGAACGGAGTATAAGATAATTTGGGATACACATTCAAAATTCTTACAGACATTAATAGGCTAATAAGGGAATACTGTGAATATCACCCCTTTCCCTGCTTCCTCTGGCCACAAATACCAGTTTTTCTTACTTTTAGTGCCCTACACCCCAGACTGTAATGTAGTTCTTCACAGCTGGGGCCACCCTCCAGAGGAAGCACCAAGAGAAAAGAGAGAGAAAAATGGGACCATAAGAAACCCATTTCCTGATTCCTCTGGAATCATTTTTCTCTTGGTGTTTTAGGTAACAGCTCCCCTGATACCACTGGTACAGCAGTGCAGCTCTGACTGCACTGGGACTAGCCTCCGGGCAGAGCCAAGAGATAAAAAAGAAACAAGAAAAAAATGGAGACTTTCACACTGTGGCCTGCTGAGGCTCCCTTTCCTGGTTCTCGGGCCAAAAAGAACTGTCTCTTCGGAGTTTTTGCTGTCCATGCCCATTGCGTAGTTCTGTGACCCAGACTGCCTTGGATAAAAGAGGAAAGAAAAATCAGGAAACTCATCATCAGTATTATTCATTCTTCAAGTTTTGACTTCCCTCTTCAACCATTCAGTCAAAATGGTTTAATTTTCAACAGTGTTCTGGGAGTTGCTTTTTGTATTTTATCCAAAATTTTGTATTTTGGAATTGTGGAAGAAATAGCCTGTTGTGGGCTTATTCCATCTTGGCCAGTACCAGAAATTCATGTGTTCTTTAGTAAATTTATTTTTGTGTTTGTGATATGAAGTGTCCTCTAATGTACAGTACCTTACAGGGTAATACTGATAGGACTTATCCTTTTTTATTTTAATTATTTGTTCGTATGTCAGTCAGTGTCCCCAGCTGACTGGGGTGGGCCTGGTACAGTGCTTGGCACATTGATGGTGTTCAGTAAATTGTCCTGGAATGAATGGTAGAACAAGCCACACGGAGGCATCACAGAGAACCTAAAAGGAAGCTGGGCTTTTAAAACCAAAAGCAAATGAGAGTCTGCTTTTAGTTTTTTAAATATTTATTTATTTATTTATTTATTTGGCTGCGCCGGGTCTTAGTTGCAGCACACGGGATCTAGTTCCCTGACCAGGGATCAAACCTGGGCCCCCTGCATTGGGAGTGTGGAGTCTTAACCACTGGACCACCAAGGAAGTCCCCCTATCCCATATATTTTAAAATGAACTGGTGAGGTTCTATAAAAGCCCTACTGGGATTAGACTGACGTTGAATTGAATTTATAGATTTGAGAATTGATACTTCTATGAGATTGCATCTTCCTGGATGTAACTGTTTATTTTGATTTCTTTGAGTTTTCAACAGTTTTATAATTTTCTCCATAAAGGTAACTTTTGTTAAATAAAAATACTGCTGTGTACTTTTGGTAACACTGTAATTGGTATCCTTTTCAAATTTCCTTTTTTTTGGTTTTGGCCATGCCACCGAGGCTTGCAGGATCGTAGTTCCCCAGTTAGGGATCTAATCCAGGTCCTTGGCCCTGAGAGCACGGAGTCCTAACCACTGGACCGCCAGGGAATTCCTGCCAGATTTACATTTTTAACCTATTTTTTGTTGGTATGCAGAAATACAACTCATTATTGTATACTGATTTTACATTTAGCAACTTTTTTTTTCCCTTGTTGATGTATAGTTACAATATTGTGTTAGTTTCAGGTGTACAGCAAAGTGATTCAGTTACATATATATTTTTTCTCAGATTATTTTCCATTATAGATTATTACAAGATATTGAATATAGTTCCCTGTGTTATACAGTAAATCCTTGTTTCTTATCTATTTTATGTATAGTAGTGTGTACCTGTTAATTCCACACTCCTAATTTATCTCTCCCCCACCCGCTTCCCCTTTGGTAACCGTAAGTTTGTTTTCTGTGTCTGTGAGCCTGTTTCTGTTTTGTATATAGATTCATTTGTATTATTTTTTAGATTCCACATTTAAGTGAAATCATACATTTGTTTTTGTCTAACTTCACTTAGTATGATATTCTCTAGGTCTATCCATGTTGCTGTAAATGGCAGTATTTCATTGTTTTTTTATGGCTGAGTAATATTTATATTTAGGAACCTCTTCGAACTCAGTCTGATAATTTAACTATAGAGTCTCTTGGGTTTTCCAAGAAGTCAATCATGTTTTCTGCTGAAAAAATTATTTTTTCCTTCCTTTTCAGTTGTTATACCTATTCTGTCTTTGTCTTTTTTTCCTGGTTGAAACTCCAATAGTTAATGATATTGGGCATCCTTGTCACATTCCTAAAGTGAATATGGTATTAACATAATTTTGCAAATATCTAGCTAGCTAGCTAGCTAGCATTTTAAAAATTGCTTCTCGCAATATGCGCTAGATGTTAGCTTCATGGAGTTCAGGTGATCCTATTTTGTTTACAGTGGCTTCTTTGCCATATTTTGAAAATACCAAGTCCTCTTCTGCCTCTGAGCCTTTAAGTCTGCTGGAAAGGATGTTTCTCCAAATAACTTCATGGCTCACTCGCTCAGTTTTTTCAGGCCTTTGTTCAAATGTCTCTTTATCAGAGGCTTTCTCCGATCTCTCTCTATAAAATGTGTCATACAGAGTCTGATTCCACGTTTGATGTTTGACTGCTGACAGCTGTTAAGCCTTACCCCACTCCTTCCTCCCCTTCTGCCCCACATTTGTGCAATAAAGCCTGGCTGTTTCTTGCTTTGCCACCTGTGGGAAATTCAAACTGCATGCAGAACCATCACCCTGGCCCTACCCGCTAACCACCATAAAACCCCCAAGCCAGTCTCCTCTCTCTGTTCTCTCAGGCCATTTTTGGACTTGCTTGGGAGCTGCCCTGCTTTCCCCAGAAAGCCTCATTATGGGAATAATAAAGTCTTTCATACACCCTTGGTATGTGTGTGACTTCATCAGTCTCAACACCTGAGCTGAATTTTGGGTGGGGAGCCCACCTTTTCTCAGTGTGGATGCCCACAACAAAATAACATCCTCCTTCACAGTCCATCTTCTGCTTTATTTTTCTTCATAGCACTGGTACCACCTGACATAATATGTATTTGCCTTCCCCTACTATATAAATGACTGAACGATAGATCCCAGCATCTAGTGAAGTATCTGTCATAATCATTCATTCAACAAATATTTGAGTGCCCACTTTGGCCAGGTTCTCTTAAAGGCAATAATGCTATAGTGGTGATCAAAGCCCTTGCCATGGAGCTTACATTCCAGAGGGCAGGGTAGGTGTTCATTCAGTATGTATTTGTTAAATGAATGAATACTAATATTATTTTTGTCTGGAGGTAGGATATTAAAAAGAAACACAATATCATATTATGAATGTAAAATTTTTATTCATTTCTTTTGGTACAAACTAGTGTTTATTAAAAAATAATATTTAGGAATTTATACTCACAGCACATGTTATAGTTAACATCCAAAGACAAAAAATATTTCTTGACAATTTATTATATGCTTAGTACTAAAAAGCTCCTAAATCAGTGTTGGCATTACAAGATTAGAGAGTTGTTTTTGGCTCATGATTATTATAGAAAAACACTGAGGAAAATTTCAATCATTACAGTTGGTAAAGGTATAATTTTATATTGCATGAAGGATAGTAGTCATATTTAGCAATAGCCTCATTTATAAATTAAAGTATACTCACTTCGAGGTTGTATTTTGATGCTGTTTCTTTTCACTTCTCTTCTTGCAAATAACAAGGCACAAACTGCTTCCAATTGACAGTCCAAACAAAGGAGGAATCATGGCTAACCGTCCGGTTGCTAATATTTGTTAAAGGCAAATTGCAAACTTCGGAGTATGGTTCAACATCACCAAAAGGAGTAAAGTTGCTCCCTCTGACCACCTTATTCCATGAAAAAAGTGTACTTTGACTTCTAAAATGGATTTTAAAAATTCAGTAGAAAGATTTAACAACTGTCAACATTTCCAGCACTGATTTTTCTAATACCCAGAAACATCCACTTAGCAGTTGTAAGACTAACTTGAAAAACTGAATATACAAATGTAAATTATTGCCATTAGCTAGTAGGAATCATCACTTGATTCTTAATCCTGTTTATATTTAATTATAAACATAAGACTGATTTTTAGAATAAAAAGAATGAAGAACATCTCCATCATGTGTCTTTGTTCCCAATAATCCCTCTCAGATAGATCTGTGAAGTAATACAGAGCACAGTGTCAACATACCTTTCATTTCAAAGGCTGAAAAAAATAGGGCTTATTAAGTAGTGAGATCATTTCTATTAGGCTTTATATTAGTATCAATTAATGAGTTAATCAGTCAAACGAGTATCAGTTGATTTAATCTCGCCCAAATGAATGGGTCTCTGTTGGTTGATCAATGCGATAGAGAAACTCTGCAGGTAAGAAGTATCCAAGATATTCCACTATATCTGGGGTGGTGTCATAATGGTAGTGTCCCCCTTCTCCATGATGACTAAAACAATGAGTGTGCTCCAACCGCAAATCAAACCCCTAGGACAACAGAGAAGCTATCTGTTAGTATTCCAATTATTTTGCATAGAACTTGTTTAAGGGGATGGGAGACTTTTTAAATTTATGTTACAATAATTTTTATTTTAATTTTTTTGGTAGGTAATACAGTCACATGATTCAAAATTCAGAGGGTGCAAAAGCATATATTCAGTAAAATGTATCTTTCCATCTCCTGCCCTCACCACTCACTTCCTTTCCTAGACGGCAACCAAAGTAAGCAGTTTCTTCTATATCCTTCCAAAAGGATTTTTTAAAAATGTATTACTTGTATGGTAGTACTCTGCACCTACTGTGCTGTGTGTTGCTCTTCTTCATGTAACAATATAGCTTTCAGATCTTTGTATATCAGAACATAAAAGAGCTTCGTAATTCTTTTATATCTACATGGTATTCTATTGTATGCGCATACCACTTTCCAACTGACATTAGATTATTTCCAGTTCTTCTGCTATTACAGCAATGCTGTCATGAATAACCCTTTTAACTAGTCATTTTATGCACATAAGCATATATTTAATGATAAATTCCTAGACATGTAGTCACTGGATCAAAAGATATAAATAGTCAGTATTTTGGTAGATATTTGCTTTGAATTAGTCTATTATTTTTCTAGGGTAGAATATTAGAATATAATGAACAGTATATAGAACAGCAAATAAGATGATAGGAGACCTGAATCCTGTCCTGATTTTACTATTTAATAATGTGGCTTTGGGTGTTATTTAAAATGCCTGTGCCTTCAATTCTCCAAAGGTAAAATCTGCTCTGCCTAAATCATAGGTGGTCAGATACTTGCTCCCTTACCTTTCAAGACAATTCTACAGACTATCTTAGTTCTTAAATAAGAACACAAAAAGTGCCTAATTCTAAAAGAATATTCTAAAAATCAAGCATTATTGCAATGTAAAAAACAGACATAGACTTACTGGGTCTCTGGAGATAAAAACTGGCAGACAAACCAAAGGAGCCTTCATCTCATAAAAACGTAACCATTTATTCACGTCTTCATCAGAGTTCAATGGGCAGGAAGAAAATTCTGCCGGCTACAATAAAAGGACATTAAACAAGTAAACATACTCAATATTATTGAGCTAAAAATTTATATATAATTTCATTGTTAAAACCTTTAAGTCTTCTTATACAGTCTATAGCTATTTTTGGCACCAAGAGAAGTTATATACCCTAGTTTTCAAAAGGACCACCAATCAATGTGCACACACTAAAAGATATGAATGAATAAATAAAGGAGTCTCTCAGTTTTCCTATGAGCATATCCTCATCCCAGTCTTAAATGTCATTATTGATACTGGTAGATGAAAAAAAAGGAAGGCATTGAAAGTGGGGTAGAAGCATCAAAGAGAATAAAATACTTAGGAATAAACTTAAGGAGGCAAACGACTTGTACACTGAAAAGTACAAAGCATTGCTGAAACGAATTTTAAAAGACTCCAGTAAGTGGAAAGACATCTTGTGTTCATGGATTGGACAACCTAATATTGTTAACATGTCAATACTATCAAAAGCAATCTAAAGATTCACTGCATTCCCTGTCAAAATCCCAATGATGTTTTTGCAGAAATAGAAAAATCCACCCTAAAATTCATATGGAATCTCAAGGGACCCCAAACAGCCAAAACAATCTTGAAAAAGAAGAAGAAAGTTGGAGGTCTCACACTTATTGATATCAGGCTTGCTACAAAGCTATAGTAATCGAAATAGTGTGATACTAGCATAACGACAGGCATACAGATCAATGGAATAGAATAGAGATCCCAGAAGTAAAACCCTTGCATATATGGTCAAATGGTTTCTGACAAGGATGCCATGACCATTCAATGGAGAAAGGGCTGTCTTTTTAACAAATAGTGCTGGGAAAACTGGATATCCATATGTAAAAAAACAAAGTTAGACCCTTACTTTATATCATATACAAAAATTAACTAAAAATGGATCAAACACCTAAATATAAGAGCTAAAACTGCAAAGACTCTTAGAAGAAAACATAGGAGGGAAGTTTCATGACATTGGATTTGACTTTTTGGACATGACATCAAAAGTACAGGTAATAAAAGGAAAAATAAACAGGTGGGACTACATCAAACTAAAAAGCTTCTGCACAGCAAAGGAAACAGTCAACAATATGAAAAAGCCTATGGAATGAGAGAAAATATTTGCAAACCGTATATCTGATAAGGGGTTAATATCCAAAATATATAAGGAATTCAATAGCAAAAAAAAGAAAAGGGCTTCCCTGGTGGCGCAGTGGTTGAGAATCTGCCTGCCAATGCAGGGGACACGGGTTCGAGCCCTGGTCTGGGAAGATCCCACATGCCGCGGAGCCACTGGGCCCATGAGCCACAACTACTGAGCCTGCGCGTCTGGAGCTTGTGCTCCGCAACGAGAGGCCGCGATAGTGAGAAGCCTGCGTGCCGCGATAGTGAGAGGCCTGCGCACCACGATGAAGAGTGGCCCCCGCTTGCCGCAACTAGAGAAAGCCCTTGCACAGAAACGAAGACCCAACACAGCCAAAAATAAATAAATAAATAATTAATTAATTAAAATAAAGGAATTCCTTTAAAAAAAAAAGCCCAATTAAAAAATGATCAAAGGACTGAATTAGACATTTTTCCAAAGAAGACATAGAAGTGGCCAACAGGTATATGAAAAAGCACTCAACATCACTATTCATCAGGTAAATGCAAATCAAAGCCATGAGATATCACTCACTCTAGTGCAGATGGCTGTTCTCAAAAAGACAAGAGATGAAAAGTGTTAGGATGTGGAGAAAAGAGAACACTTGTACACCGCTTGTGGGAATGTAAACCGGCACGACCATTATGGAGGTTCCTCAAAAAATTAAAAATAAAACCACCATATGATGCAGCAATTCTGCTTCTGGGTATATATCCAAAGGAAATGAAATCACTACCTTGAAGAGATATCTGCACTCCTATGTTCACTGTGGCATTATTCACGTTAGCCAAGATTGGGAAACAACCTAAGTGTCCATCAACAGATGAATGGATAAAGAAATTGTTATCTGTCTATCTTTTTAGTTGTCATATGTATATGAAATATTATTCAGGCTTAAAAAAAGGAGGCAATCCTGCCATTTGTAACAATATAGATGAACTTGGAGGACATTATACAACACTAAGTGAAATAAGCCAGTCACAGTCAAATATTGCATGATATCACTTATATGTGGAATCTAAAGAAGTCCAATTTAGAGAAACAGTATAATGGTGGTTGCCAGAGGATGAGGGGGTGGGGGAAATGGGGAAATGTTGATCAAAGGGTACAAACTTCCAGTTACAAGATGAATAAGTTCTAGAGAGCTAATGCACATCATGATAACTATAGTTAATAATAAAGTATTGTTTACTTGAATTTTAAGAAATCCTATAATCCTTTGGTATTTACAAATAGATTTATCTATAATTTTGTTGTAAATTGGAAAAGTAAGTAGTTTCACAAATGTTGTGTCTTTCTATGCAGAATCAGCTGGCTTGCCATTTAAAATTATCAGGATAAAAAACATCAAAACAATACATTTTCTAATGGCTTCATTGTTAAAACAAAAAGAACATTAAGTTATAACACTTTTACACTTCATTCATTTATTCATTCATTCACTCACCTACCAAAAATTATTTTAAAAGTCCTAGATGACCTGGTCTGTCTTCATATAGTATTCTGTCATTAATGTCTTATAAACTTATTATAGTTAGCCCATAAGATTATAATTTTCATGAGTTCTTTCCCTAAAACCACAACCATCTTAATAGCAAAGTCTATATAGGGATTCTAGCAATGAAAATAATCAGTTTCTAAGGCTTATACTCACATCTACCTCGATCTTTAATACAAACAAATTGAGAAGAAAGTTCTAATATATTAATATGAAAAAGGACTCCAGCTGGACATTATCATACAAGTTGCTTTACAGTATTGTTTGTCATTTAAATTTGAAAGTAATATGATCACAGTAAAAGGATTTGTTCAGGGTGTCTTTAAAAGTTAAATTCTCAGGTCTTCCCTGGTGGTCCAGTGGGTAAGACTCAGTGCTCCCAATGCAGGAGGCCCAAGTTCAATCCCTGGTCAGGGAACTAGATCCTGCATGCATGTTGCAACTAAGAGTTCGCATGCCGCAACTAAGAAGTCCACTAAGAAGCCGGCATGCTGCAACTAAAGATCCTACATGATGCAACGAAGATCCCACGTGCCACAACTAAGACCCAATGCAACCAAAAATAAATAAATAAATATTTTTTAAAAAGGTTAAATTCTCAATGTATATTAAAAAAATCCTACAATCTTAAGCACATGCACACACACGCACACACACACACACACACACACACACACACACGCCTTTACCATAATATGAGTCTTCACTTTTCCCTTCTGAATCACGAAAGTACCTCCCATTCCTACAGGCTTATCTCCATAATGTTTTTCAAGAGTCAGTCTCATACAAGTCACAAAGTTAAGTTTTCCAGTTCTTCTTTTGGCTTTCACCTCAATGACCTAGAGAGGGCATAAATATACATACCATTGTTCTAAGCCGCAAAATATTATGTAAATAACTACCCAAGTGAAACATTATATAATTCAATGCCATCAAGCAAATATTCACTTGTTTGCTTCGAGCACCCAGATATGAGCAGAAGTGTCTCAATCCTCTAAGTCTTAATAATATATATAGTATTATATATATATATGAATTATGTATCATTTACTCTAATAATGTGCTTTCTTGGACTGAGAAAGAGAGTTATAGCTAAACTTTATAAATTCATAGCCAAATTCTACACTGAACTCTAGAGATTCTTATTATATGTCAAGGTGGTAAAAGACTGAGAATTCTTTTTTTTTTTTAATTTATTTATTTATTTATTTATGGCTGTGTTGGGTCTTCGTTTCTGTGCGAGGGCCTTCTCTAGTTGCGGCGAGCGGGGGCCACTCTGCATCGCGGTGCGCGGGCCTCTCACTGTCGCGGCCTCTCTTGTTGCGGAGCACAGGCTCCAGACGCTCAGGCTCAGTAGTTGTGGCTCACGGGCCCAGTTGCTCCGCGGCATGTGGGATCTTCCCAGACCAGGGCTCGAACCCGTATTCCCTGCATTAGCAGGCAGACTCTCAACCACTGCGCCACCAGGGAAGCCCAAGACTGAGAATTCTTTGGTTTAAAGGGATTAACTTCTGATAACTGGAGGGAGGAGAAATGGTTATGTTTTCTCATTTCCTTTAAAAATCTGGACTTCTGTTACCTCCACTTTATTAGGTATTTTTGCTTCACTATCTCATTTCCCAAAGTGGCTGAAGTAGTTATCTCTACAAGATCTGGGAGTTCTCACAACAGCTAAAACTGAAATCATCTTTTAAAAAAAAATAACAGCTTTCTTGGGGATATAATTCACATACCATGCAATCCACCTATTTAAAGTATACAATTCAATGGGTTTCAGTATATGTATAGAGTTGTGCGACCATCATTACAATTTTGTAACATGAAATCATCCTTTTTTTTTTGTACTAACAGGAAGTAAATATGAAGTGAGGCATTAATTCTCCTCACCTCTTCTATAATTTTTTGCTCCCATTTCTGTCTATCTCAATCAATGTCTGATCAGTCAGAAATGAGTAAGTTATGTATATACTAACTATATAGGTAGACATTATCTACTTCAGCTGCATGGTTCATCTATTTAACTAACTCACTCCCCACAGGAACATCCTATTACTTTTAGTTCCTTGGAAAAAAGGCTACTGCTTACTAAGTATTATTCTTTTTTTTTTATTTTTTAAATTTTTGTTTGCATGTGTCTTTGTTGCTGTGTGCGGGCTTCCTCTAGTTGAGCAGAGTGGGGGCTACTCTTCGTTGCGGTGCTAGGCCTTCTCATTGCGATCGCTTCCTTGTTGCAGAGCATGGGCTCTAGGCGCGCTGGCTTCAGTAGTTGTGGCACATGGGCTTTGTTGTTGCGTGGCATGTGGAATCTTCCCAGTCCAGGGCTCGAACCCGTGTCCCCTGCATTGGCAGGCGGGTTCTTAACCACTGCGCCACCAGGGAAGCCCAAAATATTATTATTATTATTTTTTTAATAAATTTATTTATTTATTTATTTATGGCTGTGTTGGGTCTTCGTTTCTGTGCGAAGGCTTTCTCTAGTTGCGGCAAGTGGGGGCCACTCCTCATCGCGGTGTGCGGGCCTCTCACTATCACGGCCTCTCTTGTTGCGGAGCACAGGCTCCAGACGCGCAGGCTCAGTAGTTGTGGCTCACGGGCCCAGCTGCTCCGCGGCATGTGGGATCTTCCCAGACCAGGGCTCGAACCCGTGTCCCCTGCATTGGCAGGCAGATTCTCAACCACTGTGCCACCAGGGAAGCCCCCAAAATATTATTCTTAACCTTAGTTTTAAATGAGACTTTCACTCTGCCTGTAGTAGTTTCTGAACCTTTCGTAACTGGGTTATTTAAAGAGGTTTGGGACTTAGGTAGCTTTGGATTTTCTTAAGAAAACTACAGTAGTAGGAATAAGCATTCAAAGTTTTAGCTATCTGAGAACTCTTGGAGAATACTGCATTTTTAGAACAAAATCACCTTTCCAGGTTGGCCTTCACTGGCAAAAAGATTAGCCAGTAATGCAAACCCAAAATCATGATATTTCTCACTGTATTTCTCAAGTAGGCACCCTCCATCTGCAGAGTTAACATGAGCAAAGTAACTTCCGTTCACAGAAGGTTTGTGTTCACTTTCTGTTTGAACAACTGGCATAAACTGAAAAGAAAAGTAAATAAGGTAATTAGTCAATCCTAGTATCTCTATGCAAAGAGAAGATCTTGAATAATGTAACAAAATATTTTGTCCTAGACTTTAAGACATTTTATTTCAAGATCTAATAATAAAACATGAAAAATAAAATATTTAATGTTAGATTCAAAATGTTAAAGATTTACAAATATCAAAAAACTGAAAAAACATTTTAGAAAATGTTTACAGTATTATAGTGTTTCTATAAGATTGTGACATTTGCATCAAAATTTCTCATTTTATTATTTATTTATTTATTTATTTATTTATGCCGAGTGGCTTGCAGGATCTTAGTTCCCTGACCAGGGATTGAACCCGGGCCCTTGGCAGTGAAAGTGCTGCGCCACGTCCTAACCACTGGACCCCCAGAGAAGTCCCTAAAATTTCTCAGTTAAATTTTAAACTTTTTCTGTCTTGAACACTAGGCAAATTATATTAATGTTTCTGTAAAAGGACTTGTATGATTACTGACTAACAGTCACACCTGTAAGAGGCTGTGAGAGAATGGGCAGACTGAGCAGGTTATTCATTCTTCTGTTTGTGAGATGTGAAGAAACAGTGATGTTTTTATGTTGGAAATGTGTTAACATACATAGTGATAGATATTACCTTTTGTAAATAATAATCATACTACTGGGGTAGGTCTCCACAATTTGGTCTGAAAGAGGGAGTTGATTAGATCATTAAATATTTCATTCATCTTCTGATTGAAAGCTGCCCTTATACCAGCAAAGATCATAGAGAACTTAGGAATCCTCTGATGTGTAAGGATTGAAATCTTTCACAGTCCAGAGTCCTCAGCAAATCACAGTAGGACCTTCGATGGACTCCTCTAATACTGAGTGAATGCCATAAGAAAATCTAAATTAGAGATGAGTGCTCCATTTCAGTTGGACTGATTGGAGCATGTGCTAGACTCCAAATCTGTATCAAACAGCAACAAATCTGTAGACAGGTATGACATCAACCACTTACAATTCATTCAGAAGACAAGATTTCTGATAGGGCAGTAAAAGGAAAAAGGCAAACTAAGTGTCAAATCAATAAAATAAAATAATTATGTATATGCTGACCTCAGAATTGAATCCAAGAGTCTGAAATGGGCCTGCTCCTGCTCCAAGAACGAAAGCTCCAGGAAGCTGGATTTCTTTTGCGATTTTATTTAGATCATAAACCTATACAAGAGGAAACGCATATTATTTAAATCTTACTTATATAAATTCCCAGGTTTACTTTTTATTACTGCATCCATTAACATTTCCTTGTCACATTGGTCAATGGACCTTCTAATAAAAACAGGAATCAACCCAATTTTCATAATCTTCACGTGAATGTGAAAAGTAAAAGAAACTTACTTTTTTTTTATTTACAAGAGGCAATAAGTAAGGCACACCTCCTACTTCTGCAATTCTAGTTTTCCCACAGATACCTAAAAAAAATAAATTAAAAAAGCCATCTTAAAAATAGGCAAACATCTAAATTTAAGTATAAAACGCCAGAAGACACTAATTTATTAAGAGTATATAACTTTTCAGTTCATAGTTTTACAAATAGCAGGGGTTGGAAAATGTAAGTAGCTAGGATCCCTGTCCTATTCTAACTTCCTGTGTTTCTAATACTGTCATAACCAAGCATGACTTGATATAGTTAGTAGCATAAAGGCAATCGAAAGTTGATGATACACAACACTGTAAAGCAACTATACTCCAGTAAAAATTAATAATATAAAAAAAAGAAAGTTGATGATAGGGCAAGGGCTAGCACTGCAGCCAATGTTTGGATTGGATGAGGTTTCTAGAATTGGTCTATAATGACTTATTCCTTTAAAAATCTTTCTTTTGGGGGAGGGAGGGTTTTAGCTAAAATTATATTTTAATTTAAAATATTTTGGTAAAATATTACTTCTTTTAAAAATCCATATTGAGAAGTCCTCTTGTTAGAGTTGTTTGTTCCAAGGTTGTTTATAAAAATGACAAGTAATTTTAGGTAACTTCAGATGCTGGGAACTTTCTACTTACATTTTTAATTAAACATCACAAGTACAGCTAGACACTTTGGGAAAAGGCACATTTTTTTGTTGTTGTTGTTAATGTAGAGTGGAAAATCATTACCTTTTATCTGAGAAAAAGTAGTCTTATAAATTTCATACTAACATCATTCCATAATAAATGTAGATATAATTGCTCAATTCAGCTATGCAGAGGACACATGTACAGAATTCTGTGAGGTTCCATTTATAATTAGGGATTTTGGAAATGTTTTCCATGGGATCGGCAGAAATTACTCACTTATAAGACTCATAAATGATAGTAACATTAAAGTTTACAGAAGCCATTAGAAGGACTATTTTAGTAGTCTAGGGAAAAGACAAGTAATGAGCTAAAAACAGATGAGGAAATTAAGAAAAAGAACAAAGAAAGGAGAATAGGCAACTACGGTGAAGGAATGAACTGGAATTATTGACCTATAGCTAAGAAAAAGAGAAAGCTAGGTGAGATATACAGATTTCAAAGTTGTTGTATCCAAGTAGAATTAAAACCACAGGAGTAGATGGAAAAGCCAGAGAGATTGGACAGAATAAGAGGATGAGGAAAGAATTCTGGAAAGATCAAAATTTAAGAGCCTGCCAGAAAGAGAAAGGAGCCAGTAAAAATGAGGAAGAAAGAACATCATGGAGGAAGGAAAGGCACCAAGGAAGAAGAGGCAAAGAACCAAGGAGAGAGGAGAACCAAGAGGAGAAATAATATCAGGCAGCAATGGCCAACCAGTATGAAATGTGTAGAGAGACTGTAAGCAGATAGGGTAGGAGTCCCTGGAGAAAGAGAACCAGGAATGGTTTTCTTGACATAAGAGAACTCATTTTGGCCTAAGCCATTTTGTGATCTAAGCCTGGCCACAATGCTTGCCCTTGAACAGGTCTCAGCAATTAATGAGCTTAAGGGAACAAAGGAATGCAGGAACAGAAAAAAGGCAGTGAAACAATAGTGCAGTGATAAAGCAGAGTCCTAGTTCCTCCTCAAGGGATATAGATAATAATAAATCTCGGAGTTCTGCAGGAACTAAGGCCCCCACCCAGGTGGAGGATGGAATGATGATGTTGACCCTCCAGACTTCAGTCAACTAAAGCTTGGACTCTGTAGACCTTTGCCCCAATTCTATGCTGAATTCTCCTCTGCTCAAGCCCCGTCATGAATATGCATGTACTCTTAGCTTAAAACTTCCCAGTTTTGCTGTTGGGCAGACACTGCTTTGGGAAAGATCCCCCAGTGTTCTCCTTACTTGCTGCAAGTGACAATAAATCCTTCCTTCTCTAGTGTTTTGGTTGTGTCTATTGGCCCGACACCCACCAAGAGGTGAACCTGGTTTTCGGGTAAAAAGACGAAATAATACTAGTAAACACGCCAAGATCACTAGTGACAAGACCAGTTCATGTAGAAAGTACCTAAATATGTTTATGAAAGATCATATATGTAACATATGTATACATATCTGGCTTCCTTAGTATGTAATTTAAAGACTCACAAATTATTGACAAGAACCTAGAAAACTCTTTTTCAAACCAACCCTTTGGGTGACAAAATTAAGATTAACTATTTTTCCTTGTACTCTTCTGTGTTTTCTGGTTTTTATTTTAATTATTTAATCAATTATTTATTTTGGGGTAAAATATATTACCCTTATAATTGGAAGAAACAGAGCTATAAAAAAGTATCATGATAGGGACTTTCCTGGCAGTCTAGTGGTTAAGACTTCACCTTCCAATGCAGGGGGTGCAGGTTCAATCCCTGGTGGGGGAGCTAAGAGCCCACGTGCCTCGGGGCCAAAAAACCAAAACATAAAACAAAAAAAAAAACGTATTATGATAAATGCTTTCAAGGTGTGAAGAGAAATTGCCATCTGGTACATAAAACTTCTAGAATTTACAGGTCTACTTAAAATCAAAGACTGACCTAGAAAGACCCAAAAAGAACATTTAACCCAAATCCCACTACCCCTCACCCCCATTTTAATGTATCTGAAGCCCAGATACATTAATTGGCTTACCCAGGGTAATGAAACCTTAAGTGGCAGAGAAAGAACTAGAGTCCAGGATTTCTACAGTAAAACTGCTTTTTAACAAAGATGTCAATTACCTAATAAAAAAGTGAGTAAGTGTGACTGTTTCTCTCCAAATTCCTCATCACAGTAGGGTATAATGAGAGAATGTTGGACTTTGGAAGCAGACAGATCTGGATTTGAATCCTGATTATGATTCACACTGAGATTAGTTAGCCTCTCTTGAGCTTCAGTTTTCTCATCTATAAACTGGGGCTAGTACTTACCTTGCAGTGTTATTATAAAAATTTAAGACATCAAATATAGATATCCATCATACTGTCTGACAAATTATATTCACTTAATATTGAAACTGAATGGTACAAATGAACTGGTTTGCAGGGCAGAAATAAAGACACAGATGTAGAGCACAAATGTATGGACACCAAGGGGGGAAAGTGGTGGTGGAGGGTTGTTGTTGGTGGTGGTGGTGTGATGAATTGGGAGATTGGGATTGACATATATACACTAATATGTATAAAATGGATAACTAATAAGAACCTGATGTATAAAAAAATAAATAAAATAAAACAAACAAACAAAAAAGAAACCAAGCAGGACCCTGTGGGGCTCCTGGGCACAAAAGTCTTTTCATGTCCCCTGTTTTTATGTTGGTAGGAAATAGGCTTCATTCAGCTTCTGTGACCTTCCCTGAGTTCCAAAGGGCAGGCTCAAACAGTTGCTAATCAGGGAAGGGAGGGGATGAAGAGACAAGGGAGGAGCGGTCAAGAAACAGTAGTGCAGCCTTGGGGCAGGGTCCTGGTTCCTCCTCACAGGATATACATAACTATATCTTTGAGCTCTTCCGCAGAACTAAAACCCCCACCACATGGACACATGGAAGATGTTAACTCCTTGATGAAACATTCTTCATTCCAGAGAGAAGGTTACAGTTCAGTAACCTAGAGAACCATAGATCACGGGACCACCTGAGATGATCCTTAGATTGAAGGAATGCAGGCCTTGCAAGCACCCTGATCCTTATGAGAAGCCCCGCCCCTTGACCGTAAGACTCCCCACAACCCCCCCCACTGAGTTTGGGACACACAGTTTTGAGGGCGTTAGGCCTCTGTGGCCCCCTTTGCCTGGCAAAGCAATATAAGTATTCTTTTCTACTTCACCCAAAACTCTCGTCTCTGAGATTCAATTCGGCACTGCTGCACAGAGGCTGAGTTTCAGCATCAATATTAATTTCCCTTCTCACTTTAAACACTGGCTGGATAATCACTTGACAAATTTGTTGAAGGGATATTAGTATTTAATAGATGATTCAAATAAATACAAGGCTTTTAAGATCCCTTCTGGTCTTGAATGAATGAATGAATAGATAAATAAATAAAAATTACAGTAAGTTTCCATAACAGTGATTTGAATGATTAAAAACAAAACTCTCATGTGATATTCAGGATTCTAGCCTATTGAATATCTATTATATAATTATATCTATTATATATATATATTATATATATATTTGTGAAAGTTACAAAAGTACATAAAACACCGTATTTTTCTACAAGGGTATAAAATGAAATTTGACCAATATTAGAAAACACAGAAATTAAGCACAATTTAAAAGTTGGGGCAATATCCTTTGGAGATATTGCTTACCTTTTACGGGAAAGGTAAACGGCTCCTTGGTCAAATTAGGGCAATCAACTACAGAGACCTGGACATCAGCAAAGTTATCCGTTAGCCCCTTCTGCAGAACTAATAAAGACAAGGAAAAGGGTTAAACATTAGGTAGAAATTTGCCATCACATATCAAGTCTTCCCTCAACTGTTTTGTGTGTCAAACTTCCAACCTAAACTTGTGTAATGTATTATTTTTTTATTTTTATTTTTTGGATGTGCCACATGGCATGTGGCATCTTAGTTCCCTGACCAGGGACAGAACCGGTGCCCCCTGCAGTGGAAGCATGGAGTCTTAATTGCTGGACTGCCAGGGAAGTCCCTAAACTTGTGTAACTTAAAAGGAGGGGGATAAGGGACTTCCTTGGTGGTCCAGCAGTTAAGACTCAGTACTTCCACTGCAGGGGGTGCTCCCCACATGCTGCACAGTACAGCCAAACAAACAAACAAACAAAAGGAGAGGGAAAAGGTCTTATTAATGAATATAATCAGACACTGGACACAATCACAAGATATGTATATTAAGATACATAAATACTTCCATAACTAACACTGTAAACTGTAGTGATTAGAAACCACTGAAGATAAACACTGCACTCAGGTGAGGACTATGTTTCTTTTAGGGAGAGGATTCCAAGTATTGAAATGTAAATATTTAAACTGCTAGAAAGTAAGCAATTACATGCAACACCTTCATTAATGCTTACAGACAAAATGTTGAGCAAAAGAAGTAAGACATGGAAGTATGTGTTATATGACTCATACGTATTTCAAAGACAGGCAGCTAATCTAAGGTTCTAACAGGTCAGAACAGTGGTCACCTCTTGGGGTAGAGATATTGACTGAGAAAGTGCAAGGAGTCTTCTGGGATGCTGGAAATATTTAATATCTTAATCTGCGTGTGTTATGGGTGTAAACATGTTAAAATTCATCAAGCTATACACCTAAGATCAGTGTACTTGGGCTTCCCTGGTGGCACAGTGATTAAGAATCCACCTGACAAATGCAGGGGACACAGGTTCGAGCCCTGGGCTGGGAAGATCCCACATGTCTAATAGCAGCTGAGCCCATGTGCCACAACTACTGAAGCCCGCGCGCCTCAAGCCCATGCTCTGCAACAAGAGAAGGCACCGCAATGAGAAGCCCGTGCACTGCAACGAAGAGTAGCTCCTGCTCGCCTCAACTAGAGAAAGCCCTCGCTCAGCAATGAAGATCCAACGCAGCAAAAAAAAATTTTTTAAAGTAAATATAATAAATTTAAAAAAGATTAGTGTACTTTACTGTAGATATGTCATAACTCAATCAAAAAGGTAAAAAAGCAAACAGATGTCTCAAAGTTATAAATCTAGGAGCAATGTACTTTTTTTAAAAAATAAATTTATTCATTTTTAGCTGTGTTGGGGCTTCGTTTCTGTGTGAGAGCTTTCTCTAGTTGCGGTGAGCGGGGGCCACTCTTCATTGCGGTGCGTGGGCCTCTCACTATCGCGGCCTCTCTTGTTGCGGAGCACAGGCTCCAGATGCGCAGGCTCAGTAGTTGTGGCTCACGGGCCCAGTTGCTCCGCAGCATGTGGGATCTTCCCAGACCAGGGCTCAGAACCCATGTCCCCTGCATTGGCAGGCAGATTCTCAACCACTGCGCCACCAGGGAAGCCCAGGAGCAATGTACTTTTAAGGATGAAAGGTTCTTATACAAAACTTCTCTAAAGGGACTTCCCTGGGCGGTCCAGTGGTTAAGACTCTGCACTCCCACTGCAGGGGGCACAGGTTCAATCCCTGGTCGGGGAACTAAGATCCCACGTGCCACTCGGTGCAGCCAAAAAAACCTTCTCTGACAATAGTGTCGGCCATTAGTTTAGTCTTGTAGAATCAGACTTTCTAAAATCATGAAGTCATCCTAAATTTAGCCCTAAATATCCTAAATAGATATTCCATACCAGATCTTTTATGTACATGAGAACAGAAACCAAATTGACTGGAAAATCCCCCTACCTAGACTAATGACTGCATATTTATGAATATATAAAGATTCAATGTATGGAAATATAGTAAAATCTATTTTTTACCAATCACAAAGGGACCAAGTTCTGGCTATAAGATTTTCTGTAAAAACTGAAAACAAATTTTAAGCCAAAAAATTTAGATTTCATCTCTGTTTTGTATAGAATATATCTTCTACAGATAGAAAACAGAAACGTAAAGACACAAGAGAAGATAGGTTGTAGGAAGGCACTCGTCTGATTCCTAACTGTCCTGTTATATCAGGAAAGACAGACTGACAGAAAAGAAATACAGACAAAGAATACTAGTAATCCAGTTTGTTTACTAACTCCCCTTCAATTTAGGGAAAAATAGGAAGGTTTTAAGAGGAGAGCCACAACCAAGCAAAACGTGAATATACCTCTTTTTTTTTTTTTTTAAATAAGAAAGAAAGAGTGGCTTTATTTCTTTGCCAGGCAAAGAGGGAACACAGGCTAGCACCTCAAGAACTGTGCCCCGTTAACTGGGGAATAGGGTGAATATACTTCTTGACTTCAACCTTATCAGGAGGACAGAAGAGCTACCAGGACAGATACACTTTGAGATAAGGGTAGGTTTTACACTTACCCTCAGAATAGAATCCAAAGGCTGTCAGACAAATGCTAGCATTCTGACAGGCTATACAGCTTTGGATTAGTACTATTCCTGGCTTTGTTTCATATTCCTATTTTTATTTTCTTTTTCTTATCTATATCCCCTCCTTTGAATTAATCTTGGGAAGCTGCCTTAAGTTCTTGTTCAAATAAGATGAAATACCTAAAAACATATGCAGACAGAGAAATCTAAGCAAGTTCACTGGCAGTCTGTCATATCAGGAGAGGGAGGAAAAAGTAGTAGATTGGGGGCTTCCCTGGTGGCGCAGTGGTTGAGAGTCTGCCTGCTAATGCAGGGGACACGGGTTCACATCCTGGTCTGGGAAGATCCCACATGCCGCGGAGCAACTGGGCCCGTGAGCCACAATTACTGAGCCTGCGCGTCTGGAGCTTGTGCTCCGCAACAAGAGAGGCCGCGACGGTGAAAGGCCCGCGCACCACGATGAAGAGTGGCCCCGCTTGCCGCAACTAGAGAAAGCCCTCACACAGAAACGAAGACCCAACACAGCCAAAAATAAAATAAATAAATAAAATGCTGGCTTAACTCCTAGAGAGTTTCATTAAAAAAAAAAAAAAAAAAAAAAAAGTAGTAGATTGGGAACATGATTAATACACCACAGTAGATTATATATTTCAAGAATATTACAACTGGTAAAAAGTTAATAAAGCAGGGGTGGAGTCAAGATGGCATACTAGGAGGACATGGAATTCATGTCTCCTCACAACTAGGGCACCTATCAGGCACCAGGGGGACCACAGACACCTAAGGGGATGAGAGGAACCCCCAGTAACCGGGTAGGCCATGGGGCTTGGGGGGAGGAGAAGTGGAGGTGGGATGGGACTGGAGCCCCTGAGGGGCGGCTGGGGGAGGGGAAGGGATCCCACACATGAAGGGGGAAATCGGGGAACCATTGGGAGGGCAGAGGATCAAAAGGGAGCATGGCCAGGTTTCCCCTGCCCACGTGGACCCCCAGGAACCTGTTGAGATCCTGGGCCTGATCCTCTGCCCACCTAGGCCCCCTCCAGCCCTGCAGGTCCTGAGTGAGTGGGAGGGAGGGAAGGGGGAGCAAAAGTAAAGGCTGGACCTATGGGACCGGCACCCTTGAGGGCCAGCCAGGGGAGGGAAGCAGTTCCTACACCCAGCGGGACCCACCCATGGTTAGGGGTCCAGCAGTGACGGGGGAGACCCTGGGGGAGACAGTGGGGGAGGGGCACAAAGGAACGGAAGGGAATGGGGCCAGTGCTTTCCCTGTCCTCTTAGGCACCAGGGAGCCTGTTGGGCTCCAGGGCCTAATCCTCTGCCCTTGGAGCCTCCCTCCTGCTGTGCAGAGCCAAAGCCCCGCCCCTACACCCCCACCCAGGGCCCTACCTCTACACGTGGAGACCTCCTCCAATGAGCTGGGCCTAAACCCTACCCACACACCCTCACTCAGGGCCCTATCTCCAAACTCCGGAACTCCACACTCCAGAGGCCCTCCTTTCGACGTGCTGCCTCTCCCCTTCTGTGCAGGTCCTAAGCAGAGGCCCCGCCCCACGCTCAAACATCACCCTGCCTAGGCCCCGCCTCATGCTCAAGTGTCACACCCCCACCCGCCTAGGCCCTGCCCCACCCAAAACCCCACCTCTGCCTAAGTTCCACCCCATGGCTAAACTCTGCCCCTAGAGCCAAGACTTTTTCTTTTCTTTTCTTTTTTCCTCTTTTAGATTGGGGTTCTGTTTTACCTCATTGATTCATTGTTGTTGATTCTTTTATATTTTTATTTTTTCCTAATCTTTTATTTTTCTAATTTTATTTTATTCTTTATACTTTGTTAGTGATCTCTCCTTTTGGCTTGTTCCCCCGCACCTTTATTTTTTTTT
Source organism: Balaenoptera borealis (assembly GCF_965194805.1). Lineage (NCBI taxonomy): Eukaryota > Metazoa > Chordata > Mammalia > Artiodactyla > Balaenopteridae > Balaenoptera > Balaenoptera borealis. Next base: position 71,124,485 of record NC_138868.1, on the reverse strand, counting down.
CTTTTTTCTCTTGTTTTATTTTACCTTGTTGCAGTTGTTTCAATTATAGTTTTACTTTTCTAATATATTTTTTATCTTTCTAATTTTATTATCTTTTTTATTCTTTGATATTGTACTGCTCCTTTTTCTCTTTCTTTCTTCCCTTTTTTTTTTTTTTTTTTACCATGCCACAAAGCTTGCGGGATCTTGGTTCCCAGGCCGGAGGTTGGGCCCGAACTCCTGTGGTGGCAGCTCTGAGTCCAAACCTCTGGACTAACAGAGAACCTCAGACCCCACAGAATATCAATTGGAGTGACACCTCCCAGAAATCCTCATATCAGCATCAAGACCCAGCTCTATCCAACTGCCTGCAAACTCCAGTGCTGGACGTCTCAGGCCAAACAACCAGTAACACAGGAATACAGCATCACCCTCAAAAAAAAAAAATGAAACGACAAAAAAATTTGTTACAGACGAAGGAGCAAGGTAAAAACCAACAAGACCAAATAAATGAAGACGAAGTAGGCAACCTACCTGAAAAAGAATTCAAAGTAATGATAGTAAAGATGATCCAAAATCTTGGAAACAGAATGGAGAAAATACAAGCAACATTTCACAAGGATCTAGAAGAACTAAAGAGCAAACAAACAGTGATGAACAACACAATAACTGAAATTTAAAATACTCTAGAAGGAATCAATAGCAGAATAACTGGGGCAGAAGAACGGATAAGTGAGCTGGAAGATAAAATGGTGGAAATAATAACCAGGGAGCAGAACAAAGAAAAAAGAATGAAAATAATTGAGGACAGTCTCAGAGACCTCTGGACAACATTAAATGCACCAACATTCTAATTATAGGGGTTCCAGAAGAAGAAGAGAAAAAGAAAGGGTATGAGAAAATATTTGAAGAGATTATCATCAAAAACTTCCCTAGGGCTTCCCTGGTGGCGCAGTGGTTGAGAGTCTGCCTGCCGATGCGGGGGACATGGGTTCGAGCCCTGGTCTGGGAGGATCCCACGTGCCGCGGAGCGACTGGGCCCGTGAGCCACAACTACTGAGCCTGCGCATCTGGAGCCTGTGCTCCGCAACAAGAGAGGCCGCGATAGTGAGAGGCCCACGCACCGCGAAGAAGAGTGGCCCCCGCTTGCCGCAGCTGGAGAAAGCCCTCGCACAGAAATGAAGACCCAACACAGCCATAAATAAATAAATGAATGAATGAATGAATGAATTAAAAAAAAAAAAAAACTTCCCTAACATGGGAAAGGAAATAGTCAATCAAGTCTAGGAAGAACAGAGGGTACCATACAGGATAAACCCAAAGAGAAACACTCCGAGACACATATTTATCAAACTACCAAAAATTAAATACAAAGAAAAAATATTAAAAGCAGCAAGGGAGAAGCAACAGATAACATACACGGGAATCCCCATAAGGTTAACAGCTGATTTTTCAGCAGAAACTGCAAGCCAGCCGGGAGTGGCAGGACATATTTAAAGTGATGAAAGGGAAAAACTACAACCAAGATTACTCTACCCAGCAAGGATCTCATTCAGATTCGACAGAGAAATTAAAACCTTTACAGATGAGTAAAAGTTAAGAGAATTCAGCACCACCAAACCAGGTTTACAACAAATGCAAAAGGAACTTCTCTAGGCAGGAAACACAAGAGAAGGAGAAGACCTATAATAACAAACCCCAAACAATTAAGAAACTGGTAACAGGAACATACATATCAATAATTACCTTAAATGTAAATGGATTAAATGCTGCAACCAAAAGACATAGACTGGCTGAATGGACACAAAAACAAGACCTGTACATATGCTGTCTACAAGAGACCCACTTCAGACCTAGGGACACATACAGACTGAAAATGAGGGGATGGAAAAAGATATTCAATGCAAATGGAAATCAAAAGAAAGCTGGAGTAGCAATTCTCATATCAGACAAAATAGACTTTAAAAATAACACTATTACAAGAGACAAAGAAGGACACTACATAACGATCAAGGGATCAATCCAAGAAGGAGATATAACAATTGTAAATATTTATGCACCCAACATAGGAGCACCTCAATACATAAGGCAAATGCTAACAGCTGTCGACAGTAACACAATCATAGTAGGGGACTTTAACACCCCACTTTCACCAATGGACAGATCATTTAAAATGAAAATAAATAAGGAAACACAAGCTTTAAATGACACATTAAACACGATGGACTTAATTGATATTTATAGGACATTCCATCCAAAACCAACAGAATACACTTTCTTCTCAAGTGCTCATGGAACATTCCATATCCTGGGTCACATATCAAGCTTGGTAAATTTAAGAAAATTGAAATCGTATCAAGTATCTTTTCTGACCACAACACTATGAGACTAGATATCAGTTACAGGGAAAAATCTGTAAAAAATACAAACACATGGAGGCTAAACAGTACACTACTAAATAACCAAGAGATCACTGAAGAAATCAAAGAGGAAATCAAAAAATACCTAGAAACAAATGACAATGAAAACATGATGACCCCAAACCTATGGGATGCAGCGAAAGCAGTTCTAAGCAGGAAGTTTATAGCAATACAATCTTACCTCAAGAAATAAGAAACATCTCAAATAAACAACTTAACCTTACACCTAAAGCAATTAGAGAAAGAAGAACAAAATAACCTCAAAGTTAACAGAAGGAAAGAAATCATAAAGATCAGATCAAAAATAAATGAAAAAGAAATGAAGGAAACGATAGCAAAGATCAATAAAACTAAAAGCTGGTTCTTTGAGAAGATAAACAAAATTGATAAACCATTAGACAGACATTCAAAAAAAAAGGGAGAAGACTCAAATCAATGGAAAAAGGAGAAGTAACAACTGACACTGCAGAAATACAAAGGATCATGAGAGATTAGTACATGCAACTCTATGCCAATAAAATGGACAACCTGGAAGAAATGGACAAATTCTTAGAAAAGCACAACCTTCCAAGACTGAAACAGGAAGAAATAGAAAATATAAACAGACCAATCACAAGCACTGAAATTGAAACTGTGATTAAAAATCTTCCAATAAACAAAAGCCCAGGACCAGATGGCTTCACAGGCAAATTCTATCAAACATTTGGGGAAGAGCTAACACCAATCCTTCTCAAACTCCTCCAAAATATAGCAGAGGGAGGAACACTCCCAAACTCATTATACGAGGCCACCATCACCCTGATACCAAAACCAGACAAAGATGTCACAAAGAAAGAAAACTACAGGCCAATATCACTGATGAACACAGATGCAAAAATCCTCAACAGAATAATAGCAAACAGAATCCAACAGCACATTAAAAAGATCATACACCATGATCAAGTGGGTTTTATCCCAGGAATGCAAGGATTCTTCAAAGTACGCAACTCAATCAGTGTGATAAACCATATTAACAAGTTGAAGGACAAAAACCATATGATCATCTCCGTAGATGCAGAAAAACCTTTTGACAAAACTCAACACCCATTTATGATAAAAACACTCCAGAAAGTAGGCATAGCTGGAACTTACCTCAACAAAATAAAGGCCATGTATGACAAACCCACAGCCAACATCATTCTCAATGGTGAAAAACTGAAACCATTTCCACTAAGATCAGGAACAAGACAAGGTTGCCCACTCTCACCACTACTATTCAACATAGTTTTGGAAGTTTTAGCCACAGCAATCAGAGAAGAAAAAGAAACAAAAGGAATCCAAATCGGAAAAGAAGAAGTAAAGCTGTCTGCTGTGTGCAGATGACATGATACTATACATAGAGAAGCCTAAAGATGCTACCAGAAAGCTACTAGAGCTAATCAATGAATCTGGCAAAGTAGCAGGATACAAAATTAATGCACAGAAATCTCTTGCATTCCTATACACTAATGATGAAAAATCTGAAAGAGAAATTAAGGAAACACTTCCGTTTACCACTGCAACAAAAACAATAAAATATCTAGGAATAAACCTACCTAAGGAGACAAAAGACTGTATGCAGAAAACTATAAGACACTTATGAAAGAAATTAAAGAGGATACAAACAGATGGAGGGATATACCATACTCTTGGATTGGAAGAATCAACATTGTGAAAATGACTCTACTACCCAAAGCAATATACAGATTCAATGCAATCCCTATCAAAGTACCAATGGCACTTTTTACAGAACTAGAACAAAAAATTTCACAATTTGTATGGAAACATAAAAGATCCCGAATAGCCAAAACAATATTGAGAAAGAAAAACGGAGCTGGAGGAATCAGGCTCCTGGTCTTCATATTATACTGCAAAGCTACAGTATTCAAGACAGTATGGTACAGACACAAAAACAGAAATATAGATCAATGGAACAGGATAGAAAGCCCAGAGATAAACCCACGCACATATGGTCACCTTATCTTTGATAAAAGGAGGCAAGAATATACAGTGGAGAAAAGACAGCCTCTTCAATAAGTGGTGCTGGGAAAATTGGACAGGTACATGTAAAAGTATGAAATTAGAACACTCCCTAACACCATACACAAAAATAAACTCAAAATGGATTAAAGACCTAAATGTAAGGCCAGACAGCATAAAACTCTTAGAGGAAAACATAGGGAGAACACTCTATGACATAAATTACAGCAAGATCCCTTTTGACCCACCTCCTAAAGAAATGGAAATAAAAACAGAAACAAACAAATGGGACCTAATGAAAGTTAAAAGCTTTTGCACAGCAAAGGAAACAATAAAAAAAGACGAAAAGACAACCCTCAGAATCGGAGAAAGTATTTGCAAACGAAGCAAGTGACAAAAGATTAATCTCCAAAATATACAAGCAGCTCATGCAGCTTAGTATCAAAAAAACAAACAACCCAATCCAAAAATGGGCAGAAGACCTAAATAGACATTTCTCCAAAGAAGATATACAGATTGCCAACAAACACATGAAAGGATGCTCAACATCACTAATCATTAGAGAAATGCAAATCAAAACTACAATGAGGTATCACCTCACAAAGGTCAGAATAGCCATCATCAAAAAATCTACAAACAACAAATGCTGGAGAGGTTGTGGAGAAAAGGGAACCCTCCTGCACTATTGGTGGGAATGTAAATTGGTACAGCCACTATGGAGAACAGTATGGAGGTTCCTTAAAAAACTAAAAATAGAACTACCATATAACCCAGCAATCCCACTACTGAGCATATACCCTGAGAAAACCATAATTCAAAAAGAGTCATGTACCACAATGTTCACTGCAGCACTATTTACAATAACCAGGACATGGAGGCAACCTAAGTGTCCATCGACAGATGAATGGATAAAGAAGATGTGGCACATATATACAATGGAATATTACTCAGCCATAAATAGAAACGAAATTGAGTATTTGTAGTGAGGTGGATGGTCCTAGAGTCTGTCATACAGAGTGAAGTAAGTCAGAAAGAGAAAAACAAATACCATATGCTAACACATATATATGGAATCTAAAAAAAAAAAATGGTTCTGAAGAACCTAGGGGCAGGACAGGAATAAAGTCGCAGATGTAGAGAATGGACTTGAGGACATGGGGAGGGGGAACGGTAAGCTGGGACGAAGTAAAACAGCAGCATTGATATATATACACTACCAGATGTAAAATAGATAGCTAGTGGGAAGCAGCTGCATGGCACAGGGAGATTAGCTCGGTGCTTTGCGACCACCTAGAGGGGTGGGATAAGGAGGGTGGGAGGGAGATGCAAGAGGGAGGGGATATGGGGATATACGTTTGCATATAGCTGATTCAGTTGGTATACAGCAGAAACTAACACAACACTGTAAAGCAATTATACTCCAATAAAGATGTTAAAAAAAAAAGTTAATAAAGCAATATTGTACAGCTCTTTGGGCACCACACATATTTAAATCGTGGACTACCATATTCATTTTCATTCTGTAAAGTTCGTATCTCATCAAGAATCTTTGAATCGTGAATTTAGATTTTTTTTGAGGGGCAGAGTTTTGGACTCTCTCAATAAAAACAGTACAGATACTGAAAAGGAAAATTAGTTCTGTATCGAAAGTACTATTGCATAAACCTTAGAATGTTTTTATTTTTAAATTTTTTTCCTTAGGATAATTTTAAAAACTCAGTATTGCATTTACCTTCAACAAGCTCCTCTAGACTTGGCACATGAAAAGAATACTCAGCACAAGACATCTTCTTTCTGAAACAGGAAGGGGGCAGGACACAACCTTTAAAAGAACGACATAGCCATTGGGGGACACAAAAACTGGTTAGAACCAAGTAGGTCCAAGATGGCAGACTTCCAGTAGAACTTGAGCCTCATTATATGCTCATGGTAATGCATTAGCACCTAAATGACACACCCACAGGTGCCATGACCATAAAAGGCCAAAAGTGGGCAGTGTCCCAATTCCTGGAATTCTTCACCCCTTCCCCCAAATAGCTGGAATAATCCTCCCACTTGTTAGCCTATGAAATTACCCAGTCCATAAAAACTAACTACCCCATATTTCACAGCCTCTCACCTTCTGAGATGTTCCACACTCTGTGGAGTGTGTTTCTCCCAAGGCCATCTCACCTTCTGAGATGGACCGCATTCTGTCTATGGAGTGTGTCTCTCTTTAACAATCCACTTCTTACATATCACTTTGTCTCTCACTGAATTCTTTCTGTGATGAGACATAAAGAACCTGAGCTTCGTTAAGTCCTGAGTGTGTGATCTCAATTAAAGGACAGTGTGTTCAAGTCCCAATCTGAGTTTTGGCTGGGGTCAAGTCCCAGCCCATGGGCTCAAGTCCCAATCTGAGTTTTGAGGTTTCACGAGGATGTACAAAATAAAGTAATTGTAGGCTAATTATCGCAGTGCACCAAGCATGAACAGCTGCTGCTCTGGAAATGAAAGAGTTCAGTTATATAAAGAGGGCAAAAGGGCATTTAGGTGTCCTCACAGAAAGGCAACCATAAGTTCTTGTATTTAATATTCCAAGTGAGAAATGTCCAAGTAACCTCTTTTAATACTAATACCTTAAATAGCTGACATTTAAAATAGACAAGAGGAATACCAAACCAAGAGGGCACATGATTCATTTTCTTCAGTCATGTATCTGGATTGAACATGCAGCTTTCTAATGGTTGATTTAAGGAATATAGATCCTGAAGCAAAGGTAGTTATTAAGGTTTATGAATAAATGTTTAAATGGTTGTAGATAACAGTACAGGATGTTCAGGTTCTTCTATAATAGATCATTTACTTGTGTTTTCTATTCTATATTTTACATTTAGGCTAAAAGTTAAACAAGTTTCTTAGACTATCACTTTTACAAGAGAAAATTTAAATTACTGAGAGAAATGGAAACTTCTACAAATTATTAGCTTTTGAAATTCAAATTATTTCATTTACAAATAAACATATTTTCTTGGTAAACAGTTTCAATGTTCAATTATTCTGATAACCTAACCAATTATAATTTGATTTTTAAAAAATATATGCTAAATATATTTTACAATAAGTAGACATATATGCACAGAGATTAGTATCTTGCCTCAAGTGTACAGGTGATGAGGTGTGCAAGCAGAGAGAGTTAAATAAAATGCAGGCAAAAAAAACCAAACAAACGAAAGTAATATGAGGTGGGCGGGGAATCCCACTGGAGGCCAATCACAACAAGGAATAAAGACAAAACTCTTAAGGCTGTTTCTAAGAACACTGTTGGAGTTCTCATTAAAATTGTTAATGAAATACCTCATTAATGTGAATAATCTCTGATATACCATTACTTAGTAAGTGAAAGATGGTCCTTCAACATCACTTGAAATACTCTTCCAAAAAAAATTTTTTTTTACTTTTCCAAAGATTCAGTTTTCTTAGAAACTGGATTTCTAATTTTGATGATAATATCAAATAACACATCCTTCACAAACATACATTTAAGATCTGACATTTCTTTAGTACTTTATCAGATAATACTTTATTACGCTTTATTTACTTAATATGCATAATTTGGTATCCCAAAGAAAATGTAAAGTGTTGATAATGGGCCCCAAACCCTATATAATCATATTTAGATGATCTCAAATATATTTTCTTTTTTTTTGGCAGTGCATTGCGGCTTGCAGGATATTAGTTCCCTGACCAGGGATCAAACCCGGGTCCTCGGCAGTGAAAGCGAAGCATGGAGTCCTAACCATTGGACTGCCAGGGAATTCCTGAAAATATATTTTCGAATTTAATAAGCTATAATTGTTTAGGAATGAGCCATTGTAACTTTATTGAAATAATTTCAGATGGACAGAAAATACATACAAATAATCTCATATATGCTTCACCTAGATTTTCCAAATGTTGACATCTTATATTTTCTTTCTTTTTCTTTTTCTTTTTTTTTTTTTTGGCTGCTCTGCGAGGCATGCAGAATTCTAGTTCCCAGACCAGGGGTGGAACCCGTGCCCGCCCCCCCCCCCCAGTGGAAGCGTGGAGTCTTAACCACCAGACCACCAGGGAAGGCCCATTGTCTTATATTTTCTTTATTAGAAACCAGCAAGCACTAATTAAGAACATGTAAAAATCTGCTCAGTGAATACCATGTTTATTTAAAATGAAGATAATAAAAGCACTCTAGATATTTCTACTTACAGTAGGAATAATAAAGACTCAAGTTTAAATTAAATACAATCCTAATGATCTCAGGTGGCCTCGGCCTGCAGCGGCTTGAAGCAAGATCTCGTTCTTTAGCCAAGTCAGGCCATGGCAGTGAGAGCACTGAATCCTAGCCACTAGACCACGAGGGCCAGTGGCTAGTGACAACGCCCCTGGGTTGTCTTATTTGTAAAAATTAATTTCAACAAAGAGATGGAAAGTAATGAAACAAGTAAAGTGTTTATTAGGAGGGGAAAAAGTACGTGTGAATAGACACACATGGGTGGACTAAGAGAGAGAGTTGCGTCTTCATGGTAGTTTAAATCACTTATATGGGGCATTTCTTGCGGGTTTCCTCTGGCCAATGTCTTGCTTTGCCTGGCTCTGAGCCCGTATTTGGTATAACTCAGGGTTCTCCCCTGTATGTGCGCACATCTCTTAATGCAGAGACCTATGGGAAGGTTGACATCACCTACTATGGGGTGGTGCCCCCCTCCCTTCCCCACACCCCCAGCCTTTCTGCACCTGTATAGTTGGGAAGATCTCCTTGACCTTGAGAATGAGAAATATGTGGTCTCTTTATCTTTTTTCTGGGCGGGACTCAGCTCCTCCCAGCTCCTGGCATTATCTTATCTTGGAGTAGCTGCTCACACAGGACAGATTTCAGCTGCTCAGCCTGGGGCCCATCTATATCTCCTGCAACACTAACTTTACACCCTTTACTACCTTTCAAAGGTCAGGTTTTCGTTTTCTTTCCCCACCAAAACAGAAACAAATTCCAACCCTAGGAGGCTACAGCCTGAATAACTGGTTTAGAAATGCAAGCCAAGAGCCCAGAAGGCAGCGTGGTAGTGTGTATAAGTGTGTTTCTGTGTGGGTGAGAGATAGGGAAGAGGAGGTTGGAGTTGGAGTGATGAGAGAAAAGGGTTAGAAAAGTTCTAATACAAATCCAGAGTGGCTCTAGGAGGACAGCTTTGGGCCACATGGGGGCAAACAACATTTACTCTCCAGATTCCACTGCTGGGAGTCAGTGGCCCAGAAGTAGGGTCTAGAGAAGGGAAGAATGGAAGATAGGAGGCAGCAGGATAAATGGAGCTGCAGAGGCAATGCCTAAAGGGGTAGACCAACTATGGCCGATAACTACTGACAAACTGCATTCTGTAAACCAGACAGTATGTTAGATGCTTTACAGACATTCCTTCAAAACCTCACACAACAACATATTATCCTTCTCATTTTACAAGAGGAAATAGGCCAGAGAGAATATATTATTTACTCCAGATCACTCAGCTATTAAGTGGCAGAAACAGAATTCAAAACCAAATCTAGCCCACTGTAAACCCAGAACTCATCACATTATACCTTGCCATTAACTGGTGAGGGAATGATACAATTCAGCTCACAATAAGGGAAAGTTTGTATAGAGCAACCTTATAGCACTCAGTATAGCTGTGGTCATCTGTTTGCTTTGTTTCTGTCCCTTAGACTGTGATCTCTTTGAAGATAGGACTGTATTTCTCATATTTGTCTTCCAAGTACCTAGCATACAATGGATACCAGTTCAGCCTTAGTTTTTTTTTATTGAACATTTACGATATTCCAGACTCATAAGGCTCTGGGACACGGCTGGCTTCATGGATGTGCAACTAGTGAAGTTACACAGGACCATGTGCTCAGAATAGCACTTGGTTTATGCTCCATTGCCACCATCTTTAAATTCTTAACTTTAGGGACTTCCCTGGTGGTCCAGTGGTTAAGCTCCCAATGCAGGGGGCCCAGGTTCAATCCCTGGTCAGGGAACTAGATCCCGCATGCCATAACTAAGAGCCTGCATGCCACAATGAAGACCCCGTGTGCCGCAACTAAGACCTGGCGCAGCCAAATAAATAAATAAAATAAATATTTTTAAAAATTCTTAACTTTATATTTGAACTTTTAAGATGGATAGGACAATGGAACATGCTTGGGATCAGAGGAGAGAGGGTCTATGTGCATGTCCACCACCACTCCTTGCTTCCCATTCACAAAAAGCGTTTAAGTCCTGTGAGCATAGAATGCTGGTGGATGCACAGTCCAAGGGAGTTCATCGAGACTCAAATTCCCGGATTCCATAGTGTCGGTAGAATGCGCACGCATGGACAAGTAAAATAAATACAGGGGTGCTAGTTTTGTGCAGTATCCAGTGTTCTAGTAAGAACAAAATACATACGCCTACATAGTACGAATTGTGAAATTTCAGTAATTCTGCATACAAGCTAAATGTTCTTATGTTTGTATTTAAAACTGGCATTGCAGAATATAGTGGTAAATCTCATGCTAATGAGTTAAACTCAATTTTTCTTAGAGTGACAATAAATAGCAAATTAATGCTATTAATTAATAATTGTATAATTAGTGATTAATTAATGAATCAATAAAATAGAACGATTAATATAATTAATAATTAATAATAGCAGGGCTTCCCTGGTGGCGCAGTGGTTAAGAACCCGCCCGCCAAAGCAGGGGACACGGGTTCGAGCCCTTGTCCGGGAAAATCCCACATGCCGCGGAGCAACTAAGCCCATGCGCCACAGCTGCTGAGCCTGTGCTCTAGAGCCTGTGAGCCACAAATGGTGAAGCCTGTGCGCCTAGAGCCCGTGCTCCGCAACAGGAGAGGCCACCGCAGCGAGAGGCTCGTGCGCCGCAACGAGGAGTAGCCCCCGCTCGCCGCAACTGGAGAGAGCCGGAGCGCAGCGGCGGGGACCCAATGCAGCCAAAAATAAATAAATAAAAATAAATATAATTAATAATAGCAAATTAATGGTATTAATTAACACATCATGACAAGTGGAAAGAGATACTACAGAAGAAAGGAGACAGCTTATATTTTAGTACCTTTAATGGCACTTTCCCCCTGCGTTTTGAACAAGGGGCCCTGCATTTTCATTTCGTACTGAGCCTCACTAATTACATAGGCAGGCATGTTATGGAACATGGCAGTGAATAAGACATGCGATCCCGGTTCTGGAGCTTACGGTACTTCATAATGCCTAGAAGACTAGACTGTCTGTGCCTGGAATTGCTCAACATTTAGAGCAAAATTGAGTAGAGAGGCTAGATTACCTTCCAGGTCTGTCCAATCCGAAGATGACACTAACCACAGATTATTAAGACTAGACGGCTTTCCTGGTTTTATCACATGATACAAGAGGTCTGAAAGTGGACAAATCAAGCCAGCTCATTCCTTTTTGTAACTACTTTGGGGAAAAAAACCCCCCAAAATACCAAAACTAAACTAGTTTAAACTTTTATCTTAACAATCATTAATCATTCAGGGAACTAAGGGAGAAAACAAACAAAAAAGTTCGCCGCTGGTATCTCTTGTGATATGTTAACCAACCCCTGGGAGGCTGACACTTAGCTCTGAGTGAAAGAGTAGTTAACAAAAGTCCGAAGGGGAGAGGGGACCTGGATGTGCTACGGGGTAACACTGGCTTCCAGTACAAAGGTTACACATTTTGAGTCTCGGTCAAAGCATGATCGTCTCACAATTTAACGCAGAGGAGATTTCTGAAGGCAAAAGTAGGCATAATATGACAAAACACACCTGGCACCGTACACACACGCACACCCCCCACACACTCGAGATCAGAAGTCAGAGGACAGCTCAGCAAAGGCGAGACCACTGGAAGCAAAGCAGGTGGAGTGTCTGTTTCCTTGCAGTTTACAGTCATTCCGTTCACCTGACCCCACAATTTATTTCTTGTAGTTTGCCGAAACATTCTTGTCTACTGCACTTACCTAATCGGTGAGGGAAGCCTACACCTGAAACCCGATCTTGCCTCAGTCAACTCCGCCTCCTCTGGATCCGGGAGATCAGACCCCGCCCTCTCGAAATCGCTCCTCCCCTCACGGAGATCAAAATGGCGCCCCGCGAGTCGCCACTTCCCACCTCTCACTTTCTTCCTGGAGTCAAATTGTTATCGCGAGACTTCGGCCTCACTATTAGCTGGGGCGCGCAGCCCGGGCTTTCTTTTCTCCAGCGCGGTGGTGGAGGTTGGTGGTTCTTAGTTTGTTGGAGTGTTGTGGGGGGTCCGGAGGTTGCTGAATGCGGACTTCCTAGGGAGGGGTGGCGGGTATCTGGTACGCAGCTGAGGCCCATGCCGAGCCGGCGCTGGTTGGTGCAAGCTGTCTGCCCTCTCGACGGGTAGGAAAGAGGACGGGGGCTTCCGGGCCTTGTGGACGGGTGAGGGTTTCCTCTTGTAGCTTTTCCCAGGCCTCTGCGTGGCGTGGCGGGGTCCAGCCGCGGAAGTCAGTCCCCGAGGGCGGAGGGCTCGTGGTTTTTGTGGACTTCGGCCTAGTGGCTTTACTGCGGCCCACAGTACACGATTAATGGCGTGGGCGTGGTCCGTTGTCTGGCATGTAGATGTTAAAAGGTGGTATAGACAATACACATTTTCTGAATTAATTGGGGTTAAGTGCGAGGTAACCATTGCTGACGCCGTTCTCCTTGCACGAGGTTAGGCGCTTCCTGGAGACGCTCGCCCCAAAACCGCACAAAATGCTGAAGGGGAATTGTTAGAGCCAGTGAAGGGCACTATCGCCATGTGCTCCTCCTCGCAGAATCTCGGAATAGGAAGCCAACGCTTCCGTAGGAATGCTTTCTAGTTTCCGAAGAAGAGGTTTTGAGGCAACTTTAATTTTGATAATACGCTCTGATTTTTTTTCTTTTAAATCTCAGGTATACCATCAGTGCCACTGGATCCACTTGTTGAATTTCTTTTGGGGCAGTTATTTCGTGACTTATTTCTTAGATTTTGCATTTTAGAAAACTACGGTAAAACATACCATGAAATTACCAGGAGTCCCTTGGATATTTTGCGAATCTGAGATCTCTGTGACCTTATTGGTTACCTATGTTTGAAATATATTGTTCTTGTAGGATTTCTTTCATCGTTGCTCATTTGTCATTACCAAGAATGCTAAAGACTAAGACCAATATACAAATAGGAAGAATGATGGCATCCCCGATAAGGGAGATGGAAAAGTAAAATTACACATTATCTTTTTTAAAAATTTTGTCCAAACTGTTGTAATGTATCTAAGGAGATTACAACAGTGCCCTTTGTCTTTTTTTTTTTTAATCTGTAAGCCTTTCTTCGAAAAGTTTGAGAATTCAGAACTTTTAAATTAATACCCATAACAGCAAATTCCAGACCAGGAGTTTGGCTAGAGGTAGTTAAGTCCTGCTGATTATTTTCCCAGGTATACTGAGGCTATACTCCGCCTTCTGGCTTTGTATGCAAAAGATTTTCGTACTAGTTCCCAACTGCTGTTGAAAAATGGCTTTTTGGCCGTTAGTTGAACATTGATACTCTTCATTGTACATTACTATATGGCTAAGGGTAAAATTACATTTTTTTACTGTTGCGGAAAGCTGTTTGATACTTTCGTTGGAAATTACAGTACTCTTCTGGAATCTTCCATTGGATAGATTAAGGAGGCAAAACTGAAAGATAGAACCTGTGAATAAAATCTCTAGATTTTAGGATTGACCTGAAATGACAGTTCCTACGTGAAAGTATTAAAGGCCTTCCTTGTATGTGATTTTGCCTTAACTTATGTGTAATTAATTTACGTAATTGTCACGACTACATCAACATTTTCATTACTCTGACACTAGCTGTTTGCATTTATTCAGGGAAACGACATCACATTTACTGAACTTTATATGGTCAGAAATCTGTTTAAATCAAAGGACAATTGACAACAAATTTGAGAGGGGCTTGGAGAACACATACCAGGAATGGATTCTCTCAACTATGCAACGGTATCTGATTCAGCTGTGGAAATTGAGAATCAAAGGTAAGTGCTTTTTTTTTTTTTTAAATAACTATCACCAGATTTTTCTGGAAAAGAGACTAGGTGGTAATTTTACTGTATTTGAATTACCGGGAAAGCATAAATCATTGTAGATAATGAGTGGTGGTAATGGTAATTTTCATGCATTAGAACAGAAAAGGAAAACCTGGTTTGCACAGGCCTTTAAAGTTTTAACTACTTATAATCGTGGGACACATTGTTAACTCAGGGAAACGGGAGTATATTCTCCGGGCCAAATTGGTATCTTCCTGATTAAATCATCCTCATTTTATAAGAAAATGGATATCAGTAGGGAATCTTGTTTTAAAATCAACTTGTTCTATTCCACATTATCAGGGATGCTGGCTTATGTATATGATGAGAGGTATCTAGTCCTAATCGTTGTTTATCTCACTGGGAAAACAAATGAGCATTTCTAGTATACTCACTACATCTCTCCACTAGGATACTCTTGTTTTATTTAGAGGAGGCTTTGTCTTAGTTTAGCCTCTAGCAGTGAACAAGGCTGTCTTTGGGAAGATGATTTTTTGGCTAAGTGCTATGGCACATGGCATTATGGACCACTTGTGGTAGAGTGGTCAGAGCTAAGTGATTGGCTAGTACTGAGCCCATCTTTTAAAAAATTTGAGCATGTTTTTCTGCTTTGATTTGTAAAAAAAAAAAGTATATTACTGGTAATGAACATTCAGTAATATAAGAGGGTACAATTAATCTTTCCCTGTTTTCTAGTGATAACTCTTCCTCTGGTAGCAGCTTATTTAAAACTCAGTGTGTTCCTATCCCACCTAAAAGGAGGCAAAGAAACCCTATTAGAAAATTTGTTCACAAACCTGAAAGTACTCAAGCAAGAGATTCGTCTAGTGACTCATCTATAGAGCCAAGACCATTGACTTTAAAAGCTATTTTTGAAAGATTTAAAAAAAAGAAACGTAAAAAGAGGAAATACAAGCCAACGGGAAGATCAAGGGGAAGACCAAAAGGAAGGAGAAACACTAGAAGCTCACAAATAAATAAGAAACAATTTAAAGACAAAGGACCTGGTTTCCCATTTTTAGAATCAGGAAATGGAAGAAAACCATTACCTTGGAGAAAAATTTTAACCTTTGAGGTGAGTCTTTATATATGCTGGTACACATAGCTTAAAATGTCTGAAATGAGTTGTTGGTTGCTTTTAGAATTTAGATGTACCTGGAACATACAGTCTTCACCTTTTATAATACTTCTCTATACTGACTATACTGCTGCTTAAATGCCACCCCCATCCTTCAGCTCAAAGTTCACTTGGACTTCTGGGTGGAATCTTGCACTGGTAACACTGGGTGAATGTACCTGTATATGAAGTGCTCTAAGGCTGATTTTATACCTTGATCTTATCCTGTCAGGGCTTTAAACATCATTCCTAAAACTCAAATGCCCAGTTGTTTTATAGTAACCGAAGTGAAACCCACACCTGCCTTTCATGTTCAGTGGCTTTAGTAGATTTCATTTTGTTCAGCTATTTCAATTTCTGACAGAATTACCAGACAAATATGCCAGTACTTAGCAGTAGACTCTGAAATATTTGAGATAAGTGATTGCATAATTTGTAGTCACTTGTTCTAGAATCTGATTTATAGGAAAGGATTAATACTCATTAACCTCTTTATGTTTTAAGGTGATTAAAATAGACAGTTCTCTGCATTAAAAAATGTCTTAAGTAATGCCCAAATGATAACAAGATTTATGCTTGTTTTTCTTGGTACTAACTTTGATAACTTGCTAGGTAGAACAGTGAATTGATACACATGATCTCCATATGGCAGAGTAGTTAAATCGAGATCACTAAGGACCTTCTTGTTATGGGGATCCTTGTAATTTTGGAACGTAGGCATTTGCTGAGTGGAAGAAAATTTTTTTATTTTTAAGTCCTTGACTTAAAATATGGTGTTTTTGGTACATAGCAAGCAGTGGCAAGAGGATTTTTTAACTACCTTGAAAAACTGAAGTATGAATACCATCTCAAGGAATCCTTGAAACAAATGAATGTTGGTGAAGATTTAGAAAAAGAAGACTTTGATAGTCGTAGATACAGATACTTGGATGATGATGGATCTATCTCTCCTATTGAAGAGTCAGCGTAAGTTCTATCATGGATTGGAATAATTTTGGACATAGGTTTTTATGAGATTAAGTGCTTTTAAATTTTAATGTTGCTCCATATGCTATCAATTTGTTTATACTTAGATTTAATAGTGATGTGAGCACAGATAAAATATTAATAGACTTGACTGGTATTGCTATTTCAGTTGTATGTCATGACAGTATACTACTCATTGGGTTATAAAAGACTTGTCGTCTGAGTGATACGCTTTTTTTTTTTAACCATTGGAGTATAATTGCTTTACAATGGTGTGTTAGTTTCTGCTTTATAACAAAGTGAATCAGTTATACATATACATTGAGTGATATGCTTTTAATATTGCAGAGCAGAGGAGGAGATTGCAACAAATCTTGAACATGATGAATGTGATATTAAATTGGTGGTAAGTGACAATTTTATCCCACTTCCTTTTGGGAGGACAGCTCTTGACAAAGGGAAAATTTTATCCTGTTGTGTTATTGTCTGTATTTAAGTTTTGAAAGGTTCAATGCCTTTGGTGCAGGAAACGCAAGAATAAAAATAAGAATTTTATGGATAATTGGTGAGAACATGAATTATCAACACTATATCAGTAAAAACAATACTATTTAAGTTTTCATGTGTGGTGTTGCTACTAGGATATCAGATGAGAAAATCAGCAGAAGTTAATTTGGATTTTTAACATCCAGATGTAGTATCCAGGTTATTTTAAGTAACCTAGAGTTTAGTTATATGTAATTACTAGCGCGGTAAAGTTAAAGTTATTGCTTAGTATTGGTATTTCTTACGCAGGAGGATAATTATTTCATAATAAGTTCTGAATTACCAAAGAAGAAGAATGTATATTTGGAACAAGAGGAAAATACTGAAGAAGCTGCACTGCCTAAAAAGAGAGCATCAAAATCCAAAAAACACTGGACAGAGGACAGAATGGCCTGAAAATAGATAGGATTATGACTACCAGACAAGGTAAACAGAATAGAGAAAAAGGAACTTTACAGAAAGAAAAGACCATAAATGGGAATACATATGCCAGCCTTATGATAAAAAAGAACCTTGTAAGAAAATAAAAAGATTAAACAAATTTATAAAACTCCTGAAGTAGTAATTATAAGAAAAATAATTAAAACAGTGAGATTATGTAGAAAAAACATTGAGGCTGTTACAGCAGAGATAATCACTTCCCAAAAAAATAAACAACGTCCTACTGTTTTTGCATATGGTGGTGCAACCCCATTTTTATTTTTTTTCAGACAAATTTAGTGTGAAATGCCTATTACTGTAATAAGAACTTAATATTTTCCTTTCCTAACTACCTATAATATTTCAACTATCATTTTCATCACCACTGTATGTTGCAGATTATGCCACTCTATATACTGCATTTTACCATAGCACTTGTGTTTGTTTTTGTTTAATTTGTGGACAAAGACTTATAGACAGGTGCAAAAATAAATCCTCTTTTGCAACCCAGAACTCATTGTTCAGTATGAGTTTTGATACAGATAAGAAGGAACATGATACCTAAAAGAGAGTCAAGTGATGGGGGTGTATTGATAAACATAAAGATTGCTTCCAGGACTATAGGGCTGATAATTTCTCTCATATCTTCAGCTTTTAAATTATCAGCTGTATTGATTTAGTACTCTAATTTTAATGTTGACATGAAACAAAGATGGCTTCTTTTTTTAGGCTTTTATCTTGAACACAGTGTCTGGATAATTTAAAAAGGTATGTCTTACGCTTTAAGTGAGTTTGGGTCCAATTTGTGTAAATGTGATAAATTGTCAGAATTTAAAACCTCCATAGGTTTCATTATTGAAAGGCATTTTTGCCAATTTTAAATTTCTGTTCGTAATGTAATTTTGGAAAATGAATCTCAGGATTGACATGCTTTATAGGGACATTGTGCCAGTTTCACTTCGCTTGAAGGAAAGGGTCCCAGAACTATAAATAAGGCAATTATAGTCAGAATCCTGGATATTCCTGCTTCAAGCATACACAACATATTTTTAACCTCCCCGCACCCCTATATAATATTTTTTAAAATTTTATTGAAGTATAGTTGATCTACAATATTAGTTCCTGCTGTGCAACAGAGACTCAGTTATACATATATTTCTATTATGATTTATCACAGGATATTGAATATAGTTCCCTGTGCTATGTAGTAAGACCTTGTTTATCTGTACTATATATGTAAGTAGTTTGCATCTGCTAATCTCAGACTCCCAGTCCATCCTTCCCCCACATCCCCCTCCTTGGCAACCACAAGTCTGTTCTCTCTGTCTGAGGCTGTTTGTTTCATAGATGTGTTCATTTGTGTGGTATTTTAGATTCCACATAGAAGTGGTATCCTATGGTATTTGTATTTCTATTTCTGACTTACTTTGCTTAGTATGATAATCTCTAGGCCCATCCATGTTGCTGCAGATGGCATTATTTCATGCTTTTTAATGGCTGAGTAATATTCGTGTGTTTGTGTGTGTGTGTGTGTGTGCCACATCTTTATCCATCTCTTGATGGACATTTAGGTTGCTTCCATGTCCTGGCTACTGTAAACAGCGTTGCAATGCACGTATCCTCTCAAACCATGTTTTTCTCTGGATATATGCCCAGGAGTGGGATTGATAGATCATATGGCGGCTCTATTTTTAGTTTGAGGAACCGCAGTACTGTTTTCCATACTGGCTGTACCAGTTTACATTCCCACCAACAGTGTAGGGGGGTGTTCCTTTTTCTCCACACCCTCTCCAGCATTTATTATTTGCAGACTTTCTGATGATGGCCATTCTCACTGGTGCGAGGTATATTTGCATTTCTGATACTGAGCAATGATGAGCATCTTTTCATGTGCCTATTTGTATGTCTTCTTTGGAGAAATGTCTATTTAGGTCTTCTGCCAGTTTTTTGATTGGGTGGTATTTTTTTGGTTATTGAATTGTACTATCCAATAGTTTTATTATTTAAATTTAATGGCCATGCTGCTACTTGTTATATACGTCATTACATCTGGACTGAACATATATACTAAACACGTCATATGTTTTCAAGTTCTTCCTTCCCTTCAAATTTTGGTTTACCAAAATTGATGTTCTGCTATTAATTCACCCTCACATGATGTGAAGAATTCCCAAATAACTTTTTTCTTGAAAAGCTCATGGTCTAAATGAGATGAAATGTTGCTCCTAAAGGTTATTTTAATGTTATGCATGTTAATATGCTGAATAATTTTATAGATTATAATTTTGATTTAATCTGACCTTTGTTATTTAGATTTGCAAAAGGGATATAATATATTTTTCATACACTTGTTTGGCTAGTGCATTCTTTTATTTTTGACTGCACCAAGTGGATTGCAGGATCTTAGTTCCCAGATCAGGGATCGAACCCACTGCCATCTGCAGTGGAAGCGTGGAGTCCTAACCACTGTACGCCAGGGAAGTCCCTGCAGTGTTTTTAATGCATGCATAATCTAAAATGAGGTAGAAGATTTAATAGTATAATGCTAGAAATGACTACACAGGACACACAATTTCATGAATCTGAATGATACAAAGTTTAATTAAATACACCCAATTTGCCTTCAACGATTCCCCAATGGTCAGAACATCAGCCACATTAACATTTTTCTGTATTTTTACAGTTGATATCAACTAATGAGAAAATACTTTATATAGTTCTTAAATTAAGGGAAAAATTCAGTTAAAGTAAAAATTTTGCAGTAATCAGGGAATTGCATAGGCAAAACACATTGCAGTAATGAAGTTCTTAAAATCAAGCTTAAATTTATATGTGGAACTCTGGTTCATGTATAATAGCTAATAAGTACTTTGCATATTTTTATCTGTTAGTATAATGCTATCTTTTCTAAGCATTGTTAAAATACCTACCATGTGATTAATTAATGGGATGATTTCTTTAAATTTCTTAAACATCCTTTGTGATGTCTGACTGTTACTGCACAGTTTTGAACTCATCTAAGAGACTGGAGCTCTTTCAAATAATTGTTCTCTTGTGGACTTGTTTATATTTTTTAAAAAGGAAGCAGTGGTTGAGGTCTATCCCGATGGGGCTTTTTCTGTAAACCTACATCGTTGGAAACGCCTCATAGATTAACTGTGTGGTTTCCTTTACTCATAGAACTACCTGTTAGATCTGTGGGAAAGAACTACAAGACAGAGCTGCCAAGTAAACTATGAAAAACCTAACAAACTTTTTATCTTAGGTATTGGCATATCCCAATGATCTGTACTGTTCTAGGGTGTGATGGCTTAGGTAAGTTTTAATCAGTGACAGTGTCATTTGTTCGGGGGGGGGGCGGGGGGGTACCATTCCCAGTTCAGATGATGAATTTAACCGTTCAACTGCTGAATGATACAGACATGAACTAAAACTTAATTCTGATAGAGCTGAGTATGCTTAATATCTAAATATTTTAAGTTGTATATTGAGGTTTTAATTTTTAATCACATGAGTATGGTATCCATCTTTTATTTGCTATTTTATCTGCAGGAGTGAATATGATTTGAACCTAATACATTTTTAGAGGTAAGTGGAATATTTAATTTCTATTCAAATTAAGGATTCAGAAGTTCTGAAAAGAATGTTAAATTTTGAGTATAGCATTCCATTACTGTTGTGACTGCTAGTTAATTAGGTTATAAAACAATTACCAGGATTTTGGCCAAAAATACTGCTGTAATATTTGTGTTTACAGAATTGGAAAAAAATGAAGAGACAGCACTGACATGTAAATATCATGTATAATCGGATAGTTTCCTGTGTAAGTTCTATATAGGTATAGAGAGGGTAAAGGTAGCAATGGCTAGGTTTATAGTTTAAAATGGAGTTAATGTAGTTCTCATTGGAATGACAGATATAAAACTCAAATTAACATGTTACAAGAACGTAAATTTTTTAGAGATGTGTGAAGATAATATTTCTCAGATAGTAACGTTACAAACTTGAGGTTGAGGGGTTTTTCTGGTTCAGTCATAATTGCACTGCATGGTATCTGCATTCAGCAGTTTGTTCCTGCTGGGTGTTCAAAGGACAGTGCAATATAAATTCAGTATTTGGCATCGTTGGTTTTCTTGGCTTTGTGCATGTTAGACCTGGTATTTCTACTGATACAGTATTCCTATAGTTTCTCATACTGTTCAGTTTGACAGTATTCAATAGTTAACTAATACTATTTTTCTAGGGTGTCAAATTCAGAACCAGGCAGATCCATCGCCTGACCCTAAGCATGTAAGGCTTTCTATTTGTTGCTTCTAGTAGCTTTCCTTTATTGATAGCATTGTTGAACTTCTATACAAGTGCAGAAGCCTTTTGCACAGTGTATATATAAGCTTGAGAGAAATGTTTATAAAGCCTCATACTGTTGAAAATGGGCACTGTTGTTCATGGTGTCCGTAAATTGTTAATGTGGCTACATTGAGAACACAGGTTTTGCTTCCATCACTGTAATTTTATTGCAGTGGTGACAATGAGACCTGCAACATTTTTTTTTTTTTTTGCTAGGCTCATGAGTAAAAACTGGATATAACAAGGCTTTTCAGTATTAGAAAAGATGAAGGGATAAATAGCAACGTACTTGCTATGTTTAATTTCTAGGGTCCTAAAGTAAATCGCTTGAGGAAATTGGATCCCAAAGATTACAGGTATGATTTTCATTTCATTTTTTTCCCCTTGTATTTAATGAAAAAGACTATAATGATGTTAAAAAGGCCATTAGTAGTTTTACTATTTACCAGTGATGTATGATGTCATGATGATGGGCAAAATGTTCAACTGCTCTGAATGGGCTGAATGAAAATAGCCTTTCTGAACATCCATCTTACATAAAGCTATATTTTAAAACATGAAAGCTCTAAGATAAAAGTTGCCTGAAACATGCATGTTTGGAAGCAATCAGCTAAATTTAGGTATGAATGAAAATGGAGCCTAATCAGTCCCAGTTGCCATTACAATCTTTTTCTGTAGGTGGGGAATTTTGAAGTGTGTCCATATTTCATTGGAGATCAAAGAAGCCTAACTAAAAGAATTGTGGCAAGTAATTTTTTTTATTTTACCACACCAAATTATTTGTCAGGTTTTAATGGTCATTACCAAGGCTTTTAGAATGCAGTTTCTCATTTGCTGTGGACATGACCATAAAAAAAGTTTCCCACTAGGTTTTATTTCTGCTACTTTGTAGCAATCAGCCTGTTGGGAACATTTTATTGTTTACTTGTATTTCCATTGCCTAGGTCAGCACTGTTCCAGTATAAATAGAACACAAGCCATTTTTTCTAATTAGATTTTACAATACCGATACATGGGTAGTGACTATTATATTGAACAGTATGTGCCTAGGTTGCTGGAGTTCTTTGTTTAATCCTGGGCTTTTAGTTTATTACATTACAGGTTGCCTGGTTACTAAAGGAGGGGAGGCTGGCTTCAGAATTTTACATGAGCATCTCTGAAAATGGACCCTTACCTTTATATTTGTTATACAGGGCTGACTCACACGATAACTTCTTTTTGAAAGGTATGTACACATTAAAGAAAATAATTTTATAGGTCATTTCAAAGAGGGCTGATGGGACCAAATCCAGGAGCTCTTTACGCTGTGACCAAAGATTGAGTTCTCCACTGGATATAATAGTAACTTGATAGTGCTATGTTTTCCGGATGGAGATACAAGCCACTCATACCCATGACTGGTGATGTGGGAAAGTAAAAATAAATGTAAATATCTTCCAACTTTAACCAATGTCTACTCTCTTCTTTAGGGCTACTTTATCTTGAAGATTATGAGTTTGGAGGAACTAAGGTGATTGGCAGTGGAAAGAATCAGAACATGTGAAATTCCTTAAAAATTTATTGACTTAAATAACTTTGTGTTACACATAATTAAAAAAAACCCTTTACACTTTGTGCAGAAAGTCAGCATATATTTTTGGCTCGAAGTTTCTCTAATGTTTTCTGTGGAGGGAATAGTAACATTTATCAGTTACAGTTCTGATGTGCCTTGGACATGAAAAATTGGGGGCGGGGGCTGCTCACCTTATGGAATTCTTTTGCCCTTGCTCTGTTTTGGGCATATGCGGCTTGCTTTGCTTTCTCTTCCTTTTGCTTTTTCACTTCAGGTAACTGATGGTATAATCTGTAAGAAATTTATATGGAATTAAAGACAGACACTTCAGCTATGTGAATTCATATATCTTCGTATATCCACATACATACCTTAGAGCCCTTTGGTGCATATGGACTTGTGCAGTCTTTCTGTCTTCAGGAAGAGACACTCTAACCTTGTTCACACCCTTCAGGTGACTGACAAATGAACCTGAGCAGAGAACAAGTCATTTAATATATATGTAATGCCAGATTCTCTTTGAAAACTGATGTGGAGAGTATACCTGTAGGTTTCTCCTTTACTATTTTGGTTTGAGAACTTCCAGAGACACGAATTTTATTCCTTATTTCTTTCTGTCTCTGTGAGGATCTCTCCATAAATGCTTTTTTTCTTTTTATAAATGCTTCTTGTAAGCTCCCTGGAGTAGCTGTAAACTTTGAAAGGGTTTCTGTTTAAAAGAAAAAAATTGAGGCTATATGTCAGCAATATACGAACATGCGGGGTTTCTGCTCAAGTAGGGGGAACCTGAGTGGGGAACCCCACTGGCCCCTGGGCTCACTAATCTGATGCTCAGGGCATACATACCTGCACACACAGCTGGTGGTTTCTCCACAGAATGTTCTGATGCAGCTGGACAATCTGAGTTTTGTGTTTCTGATAGAAGAGGCAGAAATTCACTCACCTAATTGTGAGAAAGTCATAGACTTTACCACTTGACCTCACTGTACAGATTCACAGCAAAGGTTCTAAATTTTACCCATTCTCAACCCTAGGTCCTTTGGCCTTTCTAGAAAGTTCAGTTATCAGCTTGTCCACTGTGAGCACATTCATACAACGATTCTAATGTAAGAATAAATGCCATATAGAAAGCTAAGTAAAACTATCCTTTTTTATTCCCTAATTCTCAACTATAGGTTGCTGTATGAAATGAGAGCTACGAAATTTACCTGAAAACAGCTCTTTGCCTCATTTTCTCTCTTTTCTTCTAGAGTTAAGTTTGCAAAATCCATTTCAGCAATACTGATATCACTATTGCTTATCAATGTAAGTTCTGGTTCTTCCATTATACCATGGCCACATTCTGTCTCCTGTGCAGTAAAAAGGGAAACAATATTCAAAAATCATAGCCTCAAAAACACTCAGAATGTGAAAAATATGTACATTACGGAGGAAGAACACCAGGTTCTTCAAGACAAACTACTCCATGGGTTACAGAGCCAAAAGCGCCTGCTGACTGACTGGGGGCTGTGCAGAACTGCAGTGTATGTGTCCCCTACCTATCTGAATGGCCGCTGGGCTGCAGCTGAATGCTGCGAGACCACAAATTGCTTCAACCGTGTTTTGTTTGTTTTTTGATGTGGACCACTTTTAAGTTACAGTATTGCTTCTGTTTTATGGTTTGGTTTTTTGGCTGCAAGGCCTGTGGGATCCTAGCTCCCTGACCAGGGATGGAACCCACACCCCTGCATTGGAAGGCGAAGTCCCAACCACTGGACTGCCAGGGAAGTCCCTAGACCACACTTTATTAAGGAGAAAACCTTTCAAAACTGAACAAGAATTTACAAAAAACACAAAAATCCAAAAGCTGCCAAGTAAATCACCTTATTTTTTGCTTATCTGTGAAGGGACAAACACATAGTACTAGAAGGTAAGCTGAAACCAAGCAGATTAATCCAGTGCAGCACAATGAGGTTCAACACTGTTAAGTGCTGAAGCATAGGCTGAGCCACCATTTTTCAGGAAAGCTGGAGAAAAATGTGAATTGGGAAGATCTGTAAAATTCAGAGGGAGGTCAAATTTAAAAAATTTGTTTTCTCATTTCATTGAAGATTTCCAATGATTATGAGATTGACTAAGATAGTAGCTCTGTTGCATCTCTTGCAATTTTGTTTAAAAAGTCTTCTGAAAATGAAATCAAAGATTATATACAACACAGATTTCACTTACCCAGATTGGAATAGAGTTCTGTAATGAAAACGATCCAGAACTTACAAAGAGCTCTGACGGTGCTAGTTGAGTTTGGTTTCCTATGATTGTTGGAGTTTCTGCGGTAGTTGAATCCTCAAGACATTTTTCATTCTGAACAGTGACTGAATATGGTGTCTGAATTGAAGTTCTTACACATAATTGTGGACTTATATTTAAGACTCCACAGGTTTCTTTATCATCAGTGAGCCCTTGACCTTGTAACACTGTTCCAACTCCTCTTTCTGACAGTTCTTCAAAGCCCAGTCTGTCTTTTCTGCCTTCTGGTTGGTTTTTTATTGAGCACTCACTGGAGGTAGAACCACATGGAGTGCTATGCTGTAGATTTAATTGATGAAATACATTAGCCTCACCAGATGAACTGAAGACTGAACTTTGCAAATTTCCTACAGAGAGCTGGAAAGGAACACTTTCTTGCTTGTTTTGTAACGTTTCATTCTGTTCAGAGGAGTAGTTTTGATTTTCCGCCCCTTGGGAAGAGTCTCTTGCTTCAGTGCTAAAAATAGCATGCTGGCTTCCTTCCTGTGAAGAAAATTCTGGCAGAAGTTGCTGAAAAGACTGTTCAGACCCTATAAGAAATCAGTTGATCATAATTATATGTTGTAAAACTTGAATAGAGATATGGTCTCTAATAGTTGCTGAGGACATTGCAAGTAATAGGTTACTTAAAATTTTAGGAATGAAAACTGACATAGACATGAGTAGAAAGTTAAAGGATGGTCACAGTGATTTTCGAATAACTACTGCTCACACCATGTATTTTCTCCTATAATATTTAACAAAGGAACTATGACTTAAACACGAGGACTTTTCCCCCATAACAGAATACTGACTTTATAACAAAGACTTAAACATGCATGTGCATCTCATATATATGTTGTGATGTGTGTGTATATATATAAAATTTGTATAAAAAGTTTTAGAAGGATACTTAAACTGATAACTGTAAGGGTTGAGGTAGGGAAGTTGAGCAAGAGGCAGCACTTTTTATTTTATCAAAATAAAATGCAAACTGAGCATATATTACTTGTTATTTAAATAAATATACAGAGAAACTGGTGAGGTGGAGACAAACCAAGAGCAATTGATATGAACAACCGTGAAAAACAATTGAGCTTTATTTAACTTTTTTGAACTTCTACATACCTTCAATAACAGTTTCTGTAGCAAAACTCTGAGCTTCGTCACGAGCCCAGTTAGGATCAGGCTGGTTCAGGCTGGTCCTCAATGCTGTAAAAGAAGCTGTACTTTTGGGTGGCAGACTAGAACGGAGGCTTTCACAGGAGGAATCTGACCTCTGATGGAAGACAACAGGGAAACGCTGAAATATTAGTATTTACTATGTGTTACCAGTTGAATCAATCTTTTATGTTTCTTTGATATTATTCTTCCTTAATTACCACTTTACTACCACATAAACCACTTGCTTATTCAAACCCAATTCTTTCACTTTAGTAAATATGAAACAGACTTTTTGTTTAGAAAGCAAATTGTGAATTAACAAAACAGAGTTCAGAATATGACTGAATCATTTTCTGATAAGCAGGAACTATGCAGAGCTGCCTGGAAATAGAAAGACCCAGGTTTGCATCTTAGCTCCTTTATTGTATAGGAAGAGACTTTAAATTTTGCAAAATTCTGTTTACCTGACTGTTTAAGACTGAATTCCATTAAAGTAACACCACCCCCCAAAACCCTGAAAAGTTTTTATGGGTCCTCATAGCTGGAGATAAAACTGGGACAAAATTCTAATGCACCTATTTTCAATCTTGGTTCTGCATTATAATCACTTTAGCTGACCATTCCTAGGGATTCTGATTTAATTGGTCTGAGGTACAGTCTGGGCACTGGTATCTAAAAGCTTACCAGATGATTTTAATTGGCAGCCAAGGCTAAGAAGCATTGTTCTGTTCTAACAGAAGAAAAGACAGACTGTTTTTGGAAATTCACTGCAAAGAAGCATCTACTTTATTATACCTGGTAAAAGTCTTTGCTGTCTTGAGAAATCCCAGAGAAAGATGATGACGAATCAAAATCTGGATGTGGTTCTAAGGGTTTAAACAGCTGACGATGCAAATTTGGAAAACTCTGTTCCAGTTCTGGAAAGTCAAAGTCAACTGTTGGAATTTTAAGGAAAAAAGACACTTATTTTAAAAATAAAGCCTAGAAAAGTAGTACTAAGAACATATTCATAAGGTAGCTCCAATTCAACAAAATTACTTGCATTTTTTTCATTACCAGCAGATGCTTTCAAATTAAGTCCTACCGTTCTCTCTCATGTACAAAAGCGGCTGGTGGTGGCGGTGGTTTGACCAGAACCTTTGACAAATGCAAGTTTCCATTTCTATTATAGCCTCAAGGTCTTTATGGGGTTAGTTAGGAGTAAGATGCCATCATTGTCACTGCTTTGTTACAGTAATCTTTGCTATTCTCAGCTCATTTCAGGATCAATGATTTGAAAAAAAGAAAAGCGCACTGTAGCAAGTGTTGCCACAGGCCAGACACTGCACTTTATGTGCATTATCCCCAACACCCCTCCTTCCACAGGAGACAAGAGTAAGCTGCCTGTGGTCTCACAGTTAGGAAACAGTCAAGAGGTCTGATTTCTGAGTTCTTGTGCTCAGTATGGCAATACTGAGCTACTGCAGTTAACTTTGCAAAGGTGAAGGAAGATCTGCTCATCTCTTCTACACTGTCTCAGTCAGTCTGTTTCCGGAGCCCCTCTCTCACTAAGTGCCCTCGGCGTTTTCCATGTTATAACTGCTACAGCAAGCCATCAAAACACAAAGCTCAAACAATTACTACTTCCAACTAAAAAGGATGAAAGGTTAAAAGTTAAAAACACTTAGTTTACATGAAAGTATTTGTTCACAAATAATTTTACCCCACAAGTCTGTTTTTTCAGTCATCAAATTTGCTTCATTTATGTACTTGTCTATCATCTGCTGAATGTGTGTCTGACCAGATGTAAATGTTTCCACTGCAGGTAAAAGAGGTTTATGGGCGTCTTGAGGGTCCTGTCCTTGATAAATAACTTGTGTTGAAGGAACTACAGAACTTAAAACATTTGTTTCCTCTTCTTTACTGTTGGGAGATTCTTGTTCCCTCTGGTCCACAAGCTCTGAAAACGACTCTGAAAATTGGGTTTAATGAAAATATTTAGTGTCTGGGTACTTCCTTTGAGACGTATTTTAGCAGAGAGGCATAGCAGTACACATCGATAAGGAATCAGTGCAGCCAAGAAATGTGCTCCGTAGAGTCCCACCAACATTAGCAGACCCTCCTCAACGTGCTACTGGAGATGAGCAGAGTGCCTCTGCGTCTGCAGCCCCGGGACTTCAATCGTGGTTAGAATGCTGTCCAATATTCTAAAGGCATGATTACTTTTGAGATTTAAAGAACAATCCCTCTCAGCACCTTGTGAAAAGCAATGTTGGCTCTCACCGCTGTACTGCAATGCAACTGGTGCTTCTCTTTCAATTTATTTATAAACATTCTGATATTCTTACCTGTAAGGCTCAAATCTGTGTTTTCATAACTTAAAAAGCTCCCAGTAGAAACAGTTATTGAAGATAATGGCTCATGATAAATTTCTTGTGTTTCAGCCTAAAAATTAAGAAGAACATTAGGCCACAATGTAGGAAGTAATATCTAGAAAAAACCCAAGTCACCAACATTAGCAGTTATTTATTCTGAGCTCAGATCAAGTGTAGAAACCTTCATAGTTACAAAGGTCCGTAGTAAAACCTTTTCATCATTGCTCAGAACTGATTAGCCTTTCATACACACAACCCCCAGCCCACTCTCACCCCCCCATCAGTAAGTCCTCAGTTATCCACTGTCACCTTTACACACACACACACACACACACACACACACACCCCACTTATTGTTTTAAATTATTCTTTTGCTTCTCAGAACTATGGAGATCATGCATCAGGTAGACTAAGAGGTCTTCTGATGCTCAGATTTGGCTGTTTTCATCACTGATCCACTCCAGTAAGAGCAGATCTCAGAGAACACAGACTTCAATATTCCACAACTTCCGTAAACTAAAAAGACAATATGAAGCCAAGCAACTCTAACAATGCAGCACACATCAAGACATTACTAACCTTATCATCTGGCTTCACATTTGGACCCAGGTATGTATGGTCTTCTTCCTCCACAGAGTAACTTAATACTGCATGATTCTCAACCACAGCCTCACTGACCTTGACTAAAATGGGGAAGGAGGGGGAAGGTCTGGATTATGACAAATCAAATATTTAGCACCAGAGGGCATAATTTCCTGCTTTCCTACAATTTTCTCTCATATTTTGCTTTGTAGAGTTGCCTTATCTTAGACCAAAAAGAAAAAAAAAAATTCATGTTATTATTCATTAAAAGCATTTAGGACTTCCCTGGTGGCGCAGTGGTTAAGAATCCACCTACCAATGCAGGGACACGGGTTCGAACCCTGGTCCGGGAAGATCCCACATGCCTCGGAGCAACTAAGCCCGTGTGCCACAACTACTGAGCCTGCGCTCTAGAGCCCGTGAGCCACAACTACTGAAGCCCGTGTGCCTAGAGCCCGTGCTCCACAACAAGAGAAGCCACCGCGATGAGAAGCCCGCGCACCGCAACGAAGGGTAGCCCCCGCTTGCCACAACTAGAGAAAGCCCACACGCAGCAACAAAGACCCAATGCAGCCAAAAATAAACAAAATAAATTAACTAATTAAAAAAAAAATTTATAGTCAGCACAATATAATTTTTCATGGAAAACTGTAGTTGTCATTATTATTCTATGAATAAAACCCTTTAGAAAAGAGCCAGTGTGATGGGAAATGCTTGTCATTAATTTTAAGTGAAGAAGCAAGAATATTCAATTATAAGTACAGTGTGATCTCAAAGGTGAGAAAAATGCACATAAAAAAGACAAAAACACCAAAGTGCAACCAGTGGTTGCTTAAGAATGGTAGGACAAGGAGGAATTTTACTTCTTTATAACTTGCAGTGCTGTCTAAAATCACAATGAGCATACACTGCTTTTATTATGAATTATCATTCCTAATTACATTTGACATATTAAAAATACATAAAAATTATACTTTCTGTCTCACTATTAGTAATCCGGGTATTCTGAGTTAGTTTTTCTCGTACTCCCAATAGCCAACATTTGTGAGAAAGCCGGCCAAGGAATATGGTCATCTGTGGCTCTGAAATAGAATATAATTAAAACTGCTCCGCCAAATATAAACTAAAATTTCTGTCTCATTATCCCCATGATATTATTAAAAGAGATCATGAACATTAAAAGTATGTTTCTAAAAAAAAAAAAAAAAAAAGTATGTTTCTTAGATGTTTGTGTAAGAAATGTTTTCTAAGAGGTAACCCAGGACACGTACACATGCACACATATGTATCTGTATATGTGTGCAGATACATATATTTATTCATAAAATATCTATATTACAGATAATAAAGTAAAAACAGCAAATATCAAATATATTTAAATATAATTTGTTTTTAAATACAATTTTTTACCCTCTCCTAGTTCAATTAAAAATATATTATTGTGATACAATTGATTTAACCATTAAACTGTTACTTGGTTGCTTCTTTACACACTAAAATTTTAAGTGAAGAAAGTAAGAGATGGTGAAACTTTATAGTGAGTTGTTATTTTTTCTTAAGCAGCTCATTTCAAAAGCTAGTTGTGAGATGGGAAATTACGGGTTTACTATTTCATAATCACAGTTCTATAACTGTTATTATCGGTAACAAACCAAAGAAGATTCCCCCAGAGGAGGGTGACCAGGGTAGCACTTGGGTAGTGATAAGAATTGAAAAATAAAAATAAGGGAAAGAAGCAAGGTCAGAGTTAAATAAACTTCAGTGAAACTGCAGTTTTGTGAAGGTGATAAATGAGGGGAGAAAAGTCTGAACATGTCTGAACATAGACAAAACCATGAATACTGTCCAAACCACAAAAATGACCTATCATCTCCTTATCCTGGCTAACATGAGTGACTGCTGCTTAATCAAGTACAGCTTTACTTAGCCTAACTCCATTATTCCTACCTAGGACCTAGGGAAGAATTTTGTAGGTATCCAATAACAGGATCACCCTTGCTTCCTGATAATATCCAGTACTAACAAGCAAAGCCCTATTTCAAAATACTTAAACCCTCCTCAAAATCACCTAATAAAGCCCAAATCTTATAGTAAGTCCCTTCTAATACCCTCTAACTAATTCATTGGCCTCATGGTTCCCCACGGTGTGCATTCTCCCTAACTACAACAAGTCAGAGCACCCAGCTTTCTTCGATTAGATATGTGCTCTTGGTAGTCTTTGGCTAGAGGACATTGACAGGTAGAATAAAAAGGAATGCAAGTATTCACCGGCTACATCTAAAAACATGGTAATGGTTTTTATTTTAAAATGTCAAAAACTATAATTCATTGGAAATTATATTTTGTAGTTATTTAAATCTCCAATTAAAAAAGGAGAAGCTAAAGTCAATTTTTCTATAAACCCTCAAAAAGAAAATAGGTCTTGCTCATCTCTCATTGTATTAAACCCTAGATACAACTAAGATAACAATTATCCAAGTATATGTGACAGCTAAAATAAAAAGAAATCTGGTTAGAAAAGCCAACTACTTAAAAGGTGCTTTAGAACTAATGAAGCAGTACTGGAACTATGCTTTGCAGGGTCAATATTATACATATAAAATAGCTTGTTATAAATATGCACAAATTCAAAAGCGAGAAAATTAACATCAGTTGTCTCTGGGTGGCAGAATTAAGTGATTTAAAGTTTTTTCCTTGTAACTTGTTCCTTAATACTTTCCAAATATTTAAAACTAAACATAAAACAGCTCATTTAGAATGCCACAGATAGAATTTTTAAAAGATAATACTTAGTATTTAATTAAATGTGGATTGTTACAAATAGGCTTAAACACAAAATGTGTAGAGTTTGCCAACTGTAAAAACCTCATACCCTTACATACTTCCTACCGACATTTACTTACTTAGTGAAACAATTTAAAAGTGTAATTAATTATTCTCTAAATAAACTTCACTTCCCTCATTCAACTTTCTGTGTACAGAAATAATATAGGCTTCTTATGGAAAAAAAATTTCACAGTATGTAAACATATGAAATAGAAGTGTGAAACCCAACCTCCAACAAAGATTAACCCGTACCTAAACTTTGGTGATTCTTATTCCAGACAGTTTTCAAATGCATGAACACAGACTTTTCTCCCCTCATTTAACACCTTCACAAAACTGCAGTTTCACTGAAGTTATTTACCATTTTTCATTACAAGTAACACTACAATAACTATCTTTTGTCCATGTATTCTTATGCACAGCAATTCCAGTTTCAACTTCTTTCTCTCTCACCTGCTTTATCAGAGTCATCACCACAGATGTTCTCCTGGGCAACTGGGTGAAGATGACCAAATGGATCACAGCCCAGGGGGCTCCCAAGAAAACTTTGTTCTCGGCTTACTGAGACCCTCAGTGGGTCTCTGTCTTGATAAAAGTCTGGTTTACCTGGGAGGGAGAAAAAATTGACTCACTGGATTTCCACTTACGTTTCTAGTTAAAACTAAAATGGCAATTTAAATTATGGGTAAAAATCTAAACTCTTAAAGACTTAATCAGTGTAGCAAGAAAATAGTAACTGCTTAACTTTCACACAGCCTTTAAATTATTTCACTTCAATTTTACTAAGTTTTTAATGATACTCCTACTTCCTAATAATAGAAAATGCTTCAGTACTGACTAATCACAGGAAAAATGCCTGGAAAAATGATCAACCATTAAGTATTATAAGGAATAATATGCATTCGTAATATAAAGTTCAAAAATAGCTACAGCTAATCTGTGGTATGAGAGATCAAGGTAGGGGTTTACCCTGGGGAGAAGAGGAGAAAGAGTAATTGCGAGAGTAAAAGGGAAGCGTTTATGGAGTTCTCTAACATTCCAGTTCCTGACCTCGATGGTGTTTACCTGAGGGTGATTATCAAAGTAATAATCACTGAAATAAACACTTATGACTGAAATAAACACTCATGAAACAAACAAACAAACAAAGGAGTGGGAGACACTCAGAAGTAGAAGCTAATTTACTGTGCAGAACCCCAGAAAAACTTGGGAATTAAAGGCAAGAGGTATTACAAAAGGAAGGTGTGAATCAGGGAACTGAAAACAGGGAGAATGTTTAAAAACATGTACGTGGAAAAGATCACCTGAGATTCCTATCTCTCAACATCATCCCCAGAGAAGACCAAAGGTTTATCCTCTAGAGAAACTGAATCCTACACACTCTGTGATCAAATTTATAACAGACTCTCAAACTGGTAAAGCGTCAAAGGATTACCTTTCTAAGGGGAAAGGTGCAGTAGTTGACAGGATTTGAACCTGTGTGGGGAAACACCAATGGATTTCTAGTCTATCGTCTTAACCACTTGGCCACAACTACATGAATCCAATACAGTCTGAATTTAGGGGGATCAGGCACTGAAAGGGGTAAAGGTGGAGGGAAGAAAAAGAATGCCATAAGGAAATCAGAGGTATTAAAAGAAAGTTTGCACCCTCGACTCAGATCCCCACAGGTCTGGTTCCATAACAGCAACAGCCAGGCTTGTATCAAACTTGGAGGATCTTTCTTTGAAGAAACTACACTGTAAATTGCTCAGGGAAAAGAACCACAGATACTAAGTTGAGGATCCTCAAGGAAAAGCCACATTTTCCAATGAAATCCAGAAGTAAATAAGGTCCCCACCTATAGAATTTCCAATTAGCCATTCAGTGTTCCGCTCAAATATGCAAGATATTAGAGAAAAGCCTCTAAAATTTCAGACAGAAAAAAAAAAAGGAAGAACCCAAACAGAGAAAATACAGGAACCCAAACAAACAAAAACCTATAAATATTCAAAGTAGGTAGTATTTTGCATCCATGAAACAAGAGCAGGATGCTACGAAAAGAAAAAATCAGAAAGGAGGGCAAGCTTTTAGAAACTACACTTTGAGAGCCAAAATAAAAATTTCTAAGAAATGTTAGAAGAAAAAGCTGAGAAAATTCTCCCAGAAAGTAAAGCCAAAAGAAATAGACTACAGGGACTTCCCTAGTGGTCCAGTGGGTAGGACTCCATGCTCCCAATGCAGGGGGCCCAGGTTCGATCCCTGATCGGGGAACTAGATCCTGCATGCATGCCACAACTAAGAGTTTGCATGCTGCAACTAAGGAGTCCGCATGCCACCACTAAAAAAAAGATTAAGACCCAGCGAAGCCAAAAAAAATAAAGTAGAATACAGAGAAGAAAAGAAAATTGGAAGAATATTATAGCTCAGTGTTTCTCAATATTAACTTTATCATCACCCACCTAAGGAGCCCTTTCAAAACTTTTTTCCTAATTGCCTCCTAACTCCATGAAACTTAATAACTATATATATATTGTATATCTTTTTATGTACATTTGTGCTTTGGTACATAAAGAGTAAGACTTTTTCATCTCCCTGAGAACCAATTTTCATCCCCTTTGGGGACAACAATAACCTTGTTAAGAATGTATCATCCAATATCGCACTAAAAGATGTTCTCACAAACAGAGAAAATGATGTGATCTCAAATTATTTTAGTGGTGTTTAATATTTGGCTTAATTTTTGCTAAAATCCATTGCCAACTACAGAAGTAAATACAAGAAGAAACACCTAGGAGGCTTGAAAAGTGACTGTGTCTGGTGAGTAGCATCAAGGGGTGGGGGGTGTGTAGGGGCAGGAAGAAATGGTGTTTCATGTTGTAACCTTTTAGCACTATTTGCCTATAATATTTTGACTAAAAGTATTACCCAAAGAAGTGTGATGAAGGCTATGATGAAAGCTCCCAAAGAGCACATGACAGGGATGCCTGATAGCTCGGGCAAAGTTTATGCCACACAAGTGGCACTTACCTCAACCCTGAAGGGAGGGAGTGAGATCATGAAGGGCCTTGTGGGTGAAGCTAGGGACTTAAGACTTAATTTAGACTTATTCCTCCAGTCAAAGGGAAACGATTGAAGAGTTTAAACATGGAGCAACAGAGGCAGATTACTCTGAGTACACCATGGGAAAATGAGAGTAATGCCAGACTGGAAACAGGGAGACATGGGGAGTTGTAGCAGCCCTTCAAGAAAGAAATGACAGCCTGAATTAAAAGAGTGGTAGTGGGAATGGAAACAAATGGACAGATTCCAGAGTTGATCAACTAGAACTGAGAAGAACAGGTACTCTGTAGGGTGTGGCAGAGGTATAGAAAAGGAAACAGTCAAGACTTACATCTGGGTTCTTTTCATTGAAAAAAGGCTGAAGATAAGGAGGTGGAGGTGAGGGAATATATAGCTTTCCCTTTTAGATAGGCTGACATTTCTGCAATCTCAAACACAACTCATTAAATTATAGGAATCAATGGTGAGAATTTCCCAATGCTCATTCTGAATTAGGAAAAGCGCCAATCAATTCCTGAACAGTTGTGTTTACCAAATAGTGCAAAATGAAGAAAAGCTTCCAAAGCCTAGTAACAAATAGAATCATTACTTTGTTATAATCTCCATAAGACATAAGAAGAAAGTAAAAAGGGGAATGATTCTTAAGAGTTATTCTGGGGCTTCCCTGGTGGCGCAGTAGTTAGGAGTCTGCCTGCCAATGCAGGGCACACGGGTTCGAGCCCTGGTCTGGGAAGATCCCACATGCCGCGGAGCAACTAAGCCCGTGAGCCACAACTACTGAGCCTGCGCATCTGGAGCCTGTGCTCCACAACGGGAGAGGCCGCGACAGTGAGAGGCCCGCACACCGCGATGAAGAGTGGCCCCCACTCGCCGCAACTGGAGAAAGCCCTCGCACAGAAACGAAGACCCAACACAGCCAAAAGTAGATAAATAAATAAATAAATTTATAAAAGTAATACTGAATCTTAAGAAACAAGTAAAACGAAAGGAGGTAGTCAAAAAAAAAAAATCTAAAAAAAAAAAAAGAAGAGTTATTCTGAATCTCTTACCTTCTTAAACTCTTTTAGCCGGAAACAAAGGTACAATGTTTTATGGCTTTAAGACCAAAATATCTAATATTAACATTACATTTCTAAGTACCTTTCTATTTACAAAGTTATTTTCCCCCTTACAAAAGAATTTGCTTTGATAGATTTGATCAAGAGAATTATCTGGTTGAGTCTGAAATCTAGAAATAATTATAAAATGAAAATAGGGCTATTTACTAAGGATCGCAGGGAGGAATTTTTCTAGATAATTGAATCTAGGAAGAAGTACAGTGAAAAAATATAGGTGTTACAACTGCTCTTAAAGCCAGGGTTTTACGCACCATGATTATCCTGTGAAAGATACAGGAAAAGAGCAGTGAAGGTACTGAAGGGAAAGAGCGCAAGGGAGAAGAGAAAAAACTGGGTTTTATCCTAGAGAAACTGGTTTAGAAAGGAAGCAGAGGGAAGCAAAAGTGTCAGAATAATGGATAGCAAAGAATTTTTGTCTACAATAAATTGCTTTTCCTCATATATAAAGAAACTAGTTACCTAATGACATATTTTTTTAAGTCCACATTTTAAATACTGTTGTACAAACCATTTTTTCCCCTTCATGAGTACTCACAGTCTAAGTTTCCTCAACAACAAAATATTTAGCATCCTGAAAAAATTGTAGAAAACTGGCAAACTATTAAAAAATCATATTTTATCAAACCATCTGTTTACCTAGTATAGAAGTTCTGCCACTTGCTGGTGATTCTACCTCTTGTATGGCACTAAGTTCATGTTGGTTCAAGTCCAATCCACCCTTAACTTTTGCTACAGGTGGTTTTGAGGATTTCCCACCCAGTTCTTTGTCCTGATGCTCCCCTATCAAGTCAAAGACAAAGTTAGGCACAATACAAATCTGTTAACGAAACAAACTGCTTCAACCGGCAAGTTGCAGGAGGTTAAAATAAAGAATCATCATCAGGATAATCAGTACAATAAAATGCAATTAGCTTACCACTTTGCTTGGCATTACTATCTTCTGAAAGGAGCTGATTATCATCACAGTTTTTCCTGCCTGCACTACCAATGTTTTCCTGATTGTCTTTGGCTAGATCTTGGAGATGAACAAGGCATTCTCTGAGCTTCTTAGTTTCAAAATCATTTTCAACTGTGGGCTTACTTGTCTGAAAAAGTAGACAGACGAGGGTGGGGATGACACAAAATGAAAGATCATGTGAAAAAGTCATAGATTTGTATCTCCCTTCTTCAGTTAGAACCTCAACTACATGAACAGCTCCATCAACCACATTATTACAATTTTATCTATAGATAAAAAATGAGAAGTACTTCTAATATTGAAAGGGTAATAATTCCATTGAAAAGTACAACCAGTCACAGCCTCGGACCTTACAAACAGCCTCCACTGCACCTTTCAATAGGAGATTATACTTGAGTATCCCTCTCTGCTTTTCTTCTCCCATTCCTTTTCCTGAAAATGACCAGTAAATCCCCAGAACTCAAGTTCTCGTGAACGCAACTCAAGCTTCTCCTGAGCATCAAAGGATTGTAGAATTCTGTTTATTAGGCTAACTCATAAATTTAGGAAGTAGCCTTTTAAAATAAAATGGACACATTCATATATAGGAGAATATACTGTCTCCCATATAGAGAAACTATGAAAAGTCATCTGAGTGACCACATCAGAGTCCTCACAACAATTCAGTCACAAGCAGCCGGTCCGGTGGTCCATCAGCCTAAAATCACACCACTTTTATAACAGATGTTAATATTGTCACTTATGGAAAAAGATGGTACTGATTTTGATTCTACACAAATGTCAGCAAAGTGCTATACAGAAAGCACAAAGTCTGCCATTTGCCTAAGAGAAATTCTGCTAACTAGTTATTTTACAATTTAATCTTCTTGTGGTAAGCTCAAAATCCTTTATAACAAAACTTCAAAAGGCAACCTACATGATGTTTGAGTTTGGTTGTATCAAACCAGTGGCTGAAATTAGTTGGGCTTCAAATAACTATTAACTTCATAAACGCCATGCAAGGTGGATCAATTTTTACCTTTTAATTTCCACGTTGTTTAAGGTAGAAAATTAAAGCACAGTTAAGGTCAAACCACTTATTCTCAATAACTAAGAACTTATTTCGACCTAGGATTAAAACAAATATTTAGCTTGGCTGAGTCGGGTTACTGTCGATGTTTAATTCTTAGATATTCAAGATGAATACATACCTGACTGTCTTTAAAGAAATCCTTCAAGGTCTCCTGATGTTTCTGAATGTGCTGCTGCAATGCTGTTTGTCTCTGTACAAGCAATTCTTCTTGGGCTTTTTGGCCATAATGCAGAACTTCTTTTTGTAGCTCCATCTGCTTCTGAAGTCCCAAATTATCTTGCTGGGCTAAGAGAGGTTGTGAAAAACTCAAAAATCGATCTGGAAGTCTTGGGCTCATAGAAGCACTTGAAGGAGCTGCATGTTCATTCTTGGCTGAATACGATTCACAAATGTTTTTAGATTTTACTTCAGCAAAAGGTAGCGGAATCAATGAATGCTCTCCTTCCTTGGGTAGAAACACAGAGGGAACAGGCTGCTCAGAAGAGTCACCTTCAATCAGCTCTGCTTGCTTGTTTAAAAGCACTTCTTCCTGAGCTTTTTCATTAAAACGCAGCACTTCTCTCTGTAAGCCCAACTGTGCTGACACATGATCTTGCTGAGGCAGAAAAGCCTGGGATAAACTCAAAAGCCTATCCTGAGACCTTGGAATCTCAGGATGACTTGAGAAAACAGTACTGTCACTTCTGGTTGGAAGAGATTTTTGGATTCTTTCAGAGTCAGCAACAGGCAGTGCTATGTGGGATAAGGATGAAGAGGTGCTGGTCTGCTCAGGTGAGACCCCCTTCTCCAATTTACTTAGTCTTTGCAAAAGCAATTCTTCTCGGACTTCCTGTCTAGATTGAGTGGCTTTCCTCTGTTTGTCTAACTGCTCTTGAAGTGCCTTCAAATCACCATGGAGAGGCTGGATAAAATGCTCAGATGACTTTTCCTCAAATTTATATTGTCTGGGCAAAACCAACTCTTTCTGGGTTTTCTCACTACATGGAAGGGGACCTGTCTGTGTATACACGTGTTCCTGTTGAAATGTAATCGGATAATCTTGTTGAGGTAAAACAGGCTGTGGTAAACCCAAAAGCCTATCAGGCAACCTTGGTATCTCAGAACGACTTGGGGAGACTATATTATCACCCTTAGTTGAACAAGGTTCTTGGATTCTACCAGCT
This sequence comes from Balaenoptera borealis, assembly GCF_965194805.1. NCBI lineage: Eukaryota > Metazoa > Chordata > Mammalia > Artiodactyla > Balaenopteridae > Balaenoptera > Balaenoptera borealis. The sequence goes on along the minus strand of NC_138868.1, from coordinate 71,084,471 downwards.
TCACTAAGAGGTAATGGAGCAAAAGGACGCTGTACAACTAGGGGTAGGAAGGAAGAGGTGCCAACCTGCTCGGGAGATATTCTTCCCTTCCACTCACTCTGTTTATGCAAAAGTAATTCTTGCTGAGCTTCCTGTCTAGACTGAATGATGGCTTCCCTCTGTGTAGCTAACTGTTCTTGAAGTGCCTTCAAATTATCTTGTTGAGGCTGGATAAGCTGTGATATCTTCAAAAGTCTGTCCTGCAATTCTGGGATCTGAAAATGGCTTGAAGGAATTCTACTCTCACTCTCTGCTGAAAGAGGTTCCCAGGTTGTAAGAGATTCAGCAGAAGGCAATGAAGGAAAAGAAAGCTGTGCTAACTGGGGTGTGAACGAGGGGCCAGTTTGTTCAGAAGATACATTCCCTTGGGTTTTCTGGCTAAACTGAAGGGTCTCCTCTTCTGTGTCTAACCATTCTTGGTGTCCTTCCAAATTATCTTGTAGAGGTTGTATATGTCGTGAAAATCCCAGAAGTCTTTCCTGAAATCTTGGGATCTTCCAGTGGCTTAAGGGAACTGTACTGTCACTCCTGAATGACATATAGTCCTGGAATTTTTCAGATTCAGCTCCCTGAGACAAAGAGGTGCCAGTCTGTTCAGAAGGAATTGTTTTTTCTAATTCACTTTGTTTGTGTACAAATTCCTGAGTTTCTTGTTTAGCACCAAGTATTACCCTCTGAATGTGTGACTGACCTTCAAGTGTTGTTAGATTTTCCTGCTGTGTCAGGCTACGTTGTGGAAAACTAAGAGACTCATCCTGAAATGCTGGCATTACCAAATGACTTGAGGGAATAACACTCTCCTTCTCAGAGAAATAAAAGTTCTGAATTCTTCTAGGCTCAGTTTTAGCAGAAGCTTGTGAAGCGACTGAACGTTGAGTGACCACTGGCAGGAATGAAGAACTCATCTGCACAGACTTATTAGAGTCTTCCAAATCCCTTTGTCTACGTAAAAGTAATTCTGCCTGGGCTTCATGCCTGGCCTGAAGAGCATCCCTCTGTGTAGTCAGCTGTTCTTGGAGCAACTTCAAACTATCATGCAAAGGTTGGAACTGCTGTAGGAAACTTGAAGACCCATCCTGAGATTTTGGGATTTCAGATTGGATTGAGAGAATTTCCTTCTCACTCTTAGATGAATACTGGTCCTGGATTTTTCCAGATTGAGTACCAGCAGAAGGTAGTGAAGTAAATGTATGCTGAGCTTCTTGAGATGGGACAGAAGGGGGCTCAGTCTGTTCAGCCCATACTCTTCCATCCAATTCACTCTGTTTATGTGCACATAATACTTCCTGGGCTTCCCGTCTAGCCTGAAAGCTGTCCCTCTGAATATTTAACTGTTCTTGGAGAAATTTAAAATTAAGCCTATCCTGAAGTTGTGGGACCCCAGGATGGCCTGAGGAAACTGTAGTCTCTTTCTTGGTTGGAGAAGATTCCTGGATTCTCCCTGACTCAGCTTTGGCAGAAGGCAGTGAAGCAAATGAATCCAGAGGTACCAAAGGAAGGAATACAGAAAGGCCAGTTTGCTCTTCCAATTCTTTCTGTTTGCACAAAAGCAATTGTTCCTGAGCTTCCTGTCTTAACCGAAGAACTTCTTTCTGTAGGTCTAACTGTTTTTGGAGAGCCTTCAAATTACCTTGCTGGGCTATGATATTCTCTGAGAATGGCAAAGACTTATCCTGCATTTGGCCAACTACAGAATGGCTTACAGAAACTACACTTTTGCTCCCAGTTGAAAAGCGTTCCTGGATTTTTCCAGACTCAACTTTAGTAGGCAGAGAACTAAAAGAATGCTCAGCTACCAATGGTAGGAATGAAGAAGGCTCAATTAACTTAGACGATATACTTTCATTGTTCTCTGAGAACATTTGCTGGGAGTCTAAAGTTTGAAAAGTTGTTGCCCCAGAGGTTTCAGCTCTTTCTCTAGCATCCTGTACTATCAGTGGCTTATCATGTGACAAAGCCCTTGAAAGTGTATGAGAGTCTTTAGGGACCAATTTATAGTCTCTCTGTTGTGTTTCAGTCTGTGAGAGTTGCTTTGGCTGTTCCTGTGATTCCAAAGCTTGCTCGGCTAAAACATCTGAAGTAACTAATGTTTCTGTTGTTTCTACCTGTCTTTGTGGAAAGCGATGTTGTCTTGGAACCTGAAAATCTTGCTCTAATTTGGAGATCTGTACGGGTTGCATAGGTTGTTTGTTAGGACTCAACTTGGGTCTCTGACCTTGATCCTCAAGTTCTGATGCAACAGCGGGTCTTTCAGATTTCTGTGGTGGTACTGATGTAACCGAACCAGGTATCAATGGTGTAGCTGACATGGATGGGTACTTTCCTTTTAACATAGTCTGATAGTCGAGTAATCGTTTCCTGGCTGTTTCAACAGACTGTTTGTGAAGCCTACCCAAAACAAACAAGCATTATTCTTTTTTGATGAAAAAAAATGCCCCACATTCTTAAGTGTTTATACATTAAATTCAATCTAGGGGTGGCCATAATCAAGGCAGAAATGGAACAATGTTAATAACATTGCTCTTTGAGAAATCTACATGCCATAGTTCTAAAGGGAATCCTGGTAAGACCTTCATATAAACCAAATAATAAAACCTGAAAATGTAGCCACACACTATCACATATAAATTGTACCCTAGCTAATACCTGTTTTGCTGTAGGAGCTGTTGTTGATAGTTACGAATCATCTGCCTGTGATTATCTTCATCAGAACTTATGGTGCATGATGCTGGTGCAGTGCCAACCTAATAAAAGACAAAGCTACTAACTAAAAGGCAAATCCAGAAATAAGTACTAAAGTACTTTACGTAAACTGACGTTCTATAATTGTAAACTTCCATATAGCTTTATTTTTTATAAAAGAGACTGCCATTTCCATTGTTAAGAAATGAAGTAATCTACCACTCTCCTTTAGTGTCAAGCCCAAGAGCTCAACATACACATTACATACAAGTCATGGTCACATATATTAGCACCCTCTAGAAACTGAAAGATGAAAGTCATTAGGTTTGTATAAAGTTATTTTTACATATACATTATTTTTTAAAAAAATTATCAAATACAAATTAGAAATGCACTTTACTTTTCTGAATGCTAAGATTGCCCACACTTCTTTATCCCCCAGCAATCTATGTAGGGATGAGATTTCCTGCATCGTACCCCAGTCTGTTGAGTTTTTTTTCTTTTTTCTTCTTCCAGCTGAGCTCTGAAGCAATCAGTTTCTAATCTTAACTTCTGTTGTTCAATTTGTTCAAGTAATTCCAACTGTTTTTGCTTCTGTTCTTCTATTTCCATTATCTAAATAACAAAAATACTATTGATTTATTAACAACAAACTCATGCCAAAGAAAAGTTTATATGCATTACAATGAAAAGAAACAGGTCTCATCACCAAGAGTACCAATTATCCAAGAAGAAAGTGGTGACGTTTTATCTGTTATTGCCACTGCCAGAGGGAGGAAGGAAGCAAGAGACAGGAAAATGGGAAAGGAGGAAAAGGGAGAGAAGTAAAAATAAACATATTAACTATTTGTATTTCCTGGAAGCACAGGGAAACCTTGATCACCACTGAAGCACCACCTCCAGAGAAATAGCAAATTCTGTGTTCACATCTTTAATTTTACCTTGTTCTCAGTAAGAATAATGCCTAAGAAATTAAATATCGAGAACGCTCACAACACTTTGATTTCTTAGGCATACTCATAAAAGGGTGCAGTTATCTACAAGCTAAATAAAAGTACAGTGAGCAACATTCAGTCTTTACTGTCAGGCATTAAAGAGATGGAAAATAATGGCAGAGTGAAGACAAATAAACTCAAAATTATACCAACACACACACACACATAAACCCGAGAACTAAAAACATGTGTTAAAGTAACTGTAAGATTCATGAGGACAGGGACTAGTCTGTCTGGTTGCCTGTTAAATCCAACACCTAGTAGCCCTTGAAACATATATAAGAAACATATACTGAATAAACAGAAAAGGGAATGTATGTGAAGTTTTATTAAGAGGAATACGTCTACTAGAGATAATGAAGAATGATCTTGTTTTCAAAATTAAAAATGTCTCAATATGATATTACCTATTCTTAATCAGGCAATAGTCGCTATGGCTTAGTTCCTGTCTTCACCTTCCTTTCCTTCACTCATAGGAGCCACGGAATTTAAAACATTTACAGTTTTGTAGTAACTCTAGAACTGCACTATCAATATAGTAGTCACTAGCTACATGTGACTATTAAAATTTAAATCAACCCAAAACAAATAAAATTTACAATTCAGTTTCTCAGTTGCACTGCTCATACTTCAAGTATTCAACAGCCCATGTAGGTAGCAGTTACCATACTGAACATAGACATGGAACATTTGCATTACTGTAGAATATCTATTGGACAATACTGCTTTAGAATATTGATTAGAAAGCATTTATCTGAGACGAAATACTGGCTCATAGAATTGTCATCCCTCAGCTGCATTTTTATAAAAACTATGACTATAAACTGACTGGCTTAGTAACAATTAGCCTCTTTCGAGGTAATCTGTGTTAAGAAAATCTTTCATTAAAGTAGAAGGGACAAATATTACAGTTACAGAAGTTGAATTTAAAATTTTTCTTTGAAATACAGTTTTTCAAAAAAACTTTTGGGATTACAAAGCCCAGATCAATGTTTAATATTATGACAGGGACTCATTTATTCAACAAATATTTATTGAGTACTTACTATGTATAAAGCATTGTACAAGAAACTATGTAGGATAAATTGACTTTTTAAAAAAGACAGTCTCGGACTTCCCTGGTGGTCCAGTGGCTAAGACTCCATGCTTCCACTACAGGGGGCACGGGTTGATCCCTGGCCGGGGAAGTTCCACATGCCCATGGTGAGGCAAAAAAAAAAAAAAAAAAAAAAAGACAGTCTCTGCCTTTAAAAAACTGATAAACTTTATAGGGAAGATAAGATACATACCAGAGTATAAAATACAAAGCAGAATGCAATAAGGGTCAAATGAGTAGTACAAGTAAAGATGAAGTACCTTCTATCAAATGAATGTGTAAGACAAGGCAGAAGAAATGGTATCAAAAGTAGCCAGATGTTAAGACAAATTTTACTGGTCAAATAAAACTATAGTACATAGGGGAAGAAAGAAACCTTTAAAAATAAAAATTTCAGGGACTTCCCTGGTGGTCCAGTGGTTAAAACTCCGCACTCCCAATGCAGGGGGCCTGAGTTCGATCCCTGGTTAGGGAACTAAGATCCCACTTACCTCAACTAAGCCTGAGCACTGCAACTACTGAGCCTGCGTACTCTAGGTCCTGCTCGCCACAACTAGAGAAGCCCATGCGCCACAACGAAGACCCAGTGCAGCCAAAATAAATTAAAAAATAAAAATAAAATAAAATAAAAATTTCAAATTACCTGTTTCTGCCTTGCTGCCATTCTAATTCTGGCTGCTTCTTCCTGAGGATGAAGTAGAACTGAACTCTGAGCTACAGCTGTGATAGGCTGAGTCTCTTTCATTTCTAAGAGAATCCCCAAAGCAATAATTAGTTTCAATAATTTAGAATTTGATACCACTGTAATGTCTTTTGTTCATTTATTACATGTAATTTTATTAGGAAAAAGATGTGAAGAATCAAGCAAGTTTAATTTGAGAATATGATAAAAAGAAATACCTTGTTCCTTTTCAGAGTCTATATTGAATGAAAGTGGTTTATCTTCACTAGTAAGTGGTCCAGAGTCAACTGTTAGCGTGTCACTTTCAACAACTGTAATAGATACATCATTATGAACATATTATCGCTGTCAAACTTAAATCTGACAAATGTAACAAAAATCTACATTCAGATTGACACTGGTCCACCTGAATGTCTTATTTAGTTAAGATCCAGCCACCTTCCAGAGACCACATATTTTATCCAATAAATTCTAGCCTAATACAAAAAGACCTAAGACTAAAATTATAAACAAAAAAGAAAAAACGAAGGAGAACTGACTTAAAAGGTAAGCTGACAGAGTTTCAAACACAATGGGACAGCATAAAAAGAGCAGAGTAAGCAAGGCACCAACGTGTAAAAAGAGAAGAAATTTAAATGTATCTTTCACATACTTAGGTATTAGGATTTTTATTATTTATGAATCCAGAGCAGAGAAGGAAGTTAAAGCAGTATACTTTGATCACATCAGGGTAGCCAGAAACTGAACGGAGCATTCAGTCACCTCATTCGTTCAGCACCTACTTATGTGCTGTATGCACATTTACCACGGTCAACAAGAAAAGGCCTCAAAGGAGGTAGGTGGGGGACAGAACATTACATAATTATCCTAGAAAAAGATTATAAAATTAGAAACGGTGCTAAGTACTATATAAGAAAAAAGGGGGCTTATACAATAGAGTATTTCAGAGGAATCTGAATTAGACTAGGAACTCAGATGAGATTTCTCTTAGGAAATGGCATTTAAGTGGACATTTGAAAGGTAAGGAGGAATCAAGCAGGTGAAGAGTGTGGGGATGTACAGGAGACCTTTCCAGACAGATCAGCAGGTATTAAGACCCTGTGAGGAGTGAAAAACTTGGCTCAGACAAGGGGAAGAATGAAGCCAGATGAGGCTAGAGAAAGCCTACTCACACAGGGCCTTTTTCAAAATAACTTGGTTATGGATTAAAGATGAAAGTGTCCCTTTGTATTAAATGCCAACACCATACTCTCTCTCCTTCTTCTCACTCCTTTTTACTGCCTTTGCTGCTTGCCCCTTCTCTAGCCATCTTCTAAATGATGCAGTCCCTTCAGATGGTCTTATAAGCCCTTTTCTCACTGAATTCTTTCCCCTAAAGAATTCTTCCATGCCCATGTGCTTGAATATCATATGTATATCTGACTTCCAAACTTACCTCTCTTTGCTTTAGGCTAGTCAATTAATTCAACAAATATTAACTGAGCACCTTTTATGTATAAGGCACTAGTCTAGGCTCTGGGGGTACAGCAATGAACAAAATCAAGCCCTATATTCCAGGACTGGAGGGTGAGGAAGGTGGAGAGGGGCAGGTGTCAAGACAAGAAGCAAATAAGCAAGAAGGTAAATTTATGGTCCATCAGATGTTAAGGGCTATGGAGTAGAGGTGATAGGGAGTGAAGATTATGGGGGTGGGGGAAGGCACAGAAGTTTGTTGTTTTATATAGAGTGGTTTGAGAAGGCATTACTGAGAAAGCAGTATCTGAGCAAATATCTGAAGGAAGTGAGACAGTGAACCATAAAAATATCCAAGAGCATTCCTCCCTCCCCCAACCAAGACCAGCACTTGCAAAGACCACATGATTCGTATTTGCTGTGTTGGAAAAATAGCCAGGAAGCCAGTGCCTACGGTGCAGCGGTTGGGGAGAAAATGAAGTCAGAGAGAGAAGTAGTGGGGAGGGGTGTGTGTGCAGATCCTGTAAAGCTTTGATGCCACTGTAAGCAAAATGGTTTTCCTGAGGGAAATGGGTAGTTGTTGGAGGGCTTCTCCCAGAGGAATGATAAGCTGATGTGTTTTAACAGGATGTCTCTGGAAACAGATTATTGCAGGAAGGTGCAAAAGCTGTGGATGGAAGACCAGTTAGGAGGCCACCAGCTAATACAGGCAAGAATCTAGAGAATGAACATCACTTAAACTAGGATAGTAGGTGGTGAGGAACAGCTGGACTCTGGATATATTTTGAGGGTAGGACCGACAGGATTTGATGATGGTTTGGATGTAGGATATAGAAGAGCAGAACCAGAAAGACAAGCTTTTTGGCTTAAGCAAGAGAATTTTTTGCCACTTACTGAAATATGTAAGATTATATATATATATATAAAATTCTACTACACTTAAAGTGCTCTGGAAGGAGATTCACTAAGGTTTCTAACATTTATTGCCTTTAAGTGGCAGCATTATGGGCTTTAAAATATTTTCTTCCTTTTGACCTCTATTCTTCGATTTTTCAGAAATGAGCATATTTTTGAACAGCTTAGAAAGGGTTTATGTGCTACAAAATGAGATGACTGGAGAGAACTACCTTGTTTCTGCCCAGAAGATACTGTTCTGTCTTCACTCACAGTTGCTCCTGATTCAACTGTCATGGCTTTACTTTCAGTTTCACTAACAGTTGTCATCATTTCGCTTTCATCCTCAGACATGGATTTAATTGTCCAGAGAGATTTTTGGTTTCGGATCTTATTTAATAATTTTTTAAAAAGAATTTTTGAAGGAATCTGGTGGGTCTTCATTGCCAAGGGAACTAAAAGTAAAGAAAAGAAAAAAAAACCTTATTCAGCACCTATTACAAACCAGGTAAATTATTCTATCTTTATACTTAGTCACTATAACAACCACTGGTTAAAACAAAAACACAACTTTATTTTCCTCAATATTTATAATTTAACACAATTTTATAACCAGGAATAATTTTTTCAACTTAAATTTAAATAAGGACACCAAAATTCAACTACAGTTCACCCTTGAACAACATGCACTTGAACTGCACAGGTCCACTTATTTGAGGATTTTTTTCAATAAATACATACTACAGGACTGCACGATCCAGGGTTGGTTGAATCTGCAGATGTGGAACACTGGATACAGAGGGCCGACTCTAAGTTATATGCAGATTTTTCGACTGCGTGGAGGGTCGGCGCCCCTAACCCCTTGCTGTTCATGGGTCAACTGTATTTTTCAACAATAGACAGCAACATAAATTTCAAGCGTAAAAATGTATCAGGAAGATGTTTATTCCGCTTGCTAAATGAGGATAGAATGCATATCTCTTAATCTGTGTGTAAGACTAGCATTCAAAATATGTGCTGTAAGGTTCACAAGAAAATAAAAGATTCTGCAGAGGCCAGAAATGAAGTTTCAAGGGGAATTCATGGCAATTGAGCCCTAAACCCATCTTCTGAAGTTTATGCCAAACCACAGGAAGCTTATACTTTGTTTGGACAGCAGTGTGGGCACAGGAGACAGGGATAAAGCTTAGAGCCCTCACCCAAGGAGTCTAAGAGGAGACCCACATAAAATTGGAACCCCAAGGACTACCTATCCACAGTATAGGGTGAAGATGAGAAGAAAGCCTGAGTGGTTTTGAACAAAGGCGATACTCATAGGTATGGGGAGAAAAGAAGTCAAAAGGAAGAAGCCTTGGTTTCTAAGAAGATGTGGAGTAAGAGACACCTTTATCTTTTTAGAGGTACCTCTCATGTCTCTGGTTTGGATTACTGCAGACTGTGGTATCATCACTAACATGAGGAAGGCAGGAAGATAAGGTTTCAGTAGGCAAGAGAAGATGATAAATTTATTGTCAGACACCAAGTTCTAAGTACCTGTGCAACAACCAAGTGAAAAAATTCACAATGGTGGAGATAGAGATGAAGTTTAGAAAAGAGACCAAAGTTTGTCCTGATCATCATTATACATGAAGTGCCTAGCAGTAATTAATACGGTAGGATTTCTGGTGATTTGATCAAAGTCTTAAAAAAAAAAAAAAAATGCTGGCCTTTCAAATGAATTCAAAATTGATCATCTAACTTAACCTAAAAATCTTTAGACTGTATATTCATATAAATAAAATAACATTCCTCCTATGTAAATGAAAAGGATCTTTAGTGATGGAAATCTGAAGTTTCCTCCTCCTATCACTCCCATGAGTATTAGTCACTGTTTGCACTTAAATGAGACCAGACTTTCCTAACTGTTGGCAAATGATTAGCATTTTTTTCCTATGAAATACTGCAATATTCAGCTCAGAAGTTTTTACCGTCTGCTTCACTAGAACATATTGTTTCAGCTTCTGTCACTGGAATGTTTTCAGTCTCCCCCGAAATTTCTTGTTCCATTGAAAGGTCCAGTTCTTCATCTTGGATCTGATCAGTCACAGTGGGCAGAGGCTCTGGTTCAAGGTGCAAAATCAGGTTTCCTTTCATCTCTCAATAAAGAAATACAGAGACATGTTTCCATTCCAAAATGACTACGAAGAACTTGAGCATAAAATTTTAAAGACCATCATAGTTTAAAGTCTAAAATATGAGAGCCTCTTTCAAACTGAGAACTCATTTCAAAATAAAAACTGCTTCAAGACAAATGTATTTTCCCACCAAAATGTTTCAAAGCATTGTTGAAAGTTTACTGAAAATATCTTACTCCTGTCTGCATTGTACATGTCTTCAAAGGCAAATTCTAGCTCTCTCTGCCAATCATCTTTCATTTCACTGCGTTTGTATGGAAGTTCAACTAGTTGTGGTGGCATCCGTGATACCATCTGTCTCCTGCGTGCCAGGTCCTCTTGTTGTAGCTGTTTGAGTTCTTTCATTAGTTTCTCCTGATTCTTCAAGAATAAAGAGAATTAATTAACAATTGAGTAACACACTTTGGACAGTGGATAGTAACATGAATAGTGAGGGAAGAGTGGAGAAATCATGAAGACAGGGACTCTAGTACCCTCCGCTCCTCTACCATTTGTTCAAACACAAAGACACTAATTAAGCGTCGGCCCTCCACACCCGCGGTTCCTCCACATCCGCAGATTCAACCAACCATGGACCATGCAATACCACAGTATTTACTATGGGAAAATATGTGGGTATAAGTGGACCCATACAGTGCCAGGGTCAACCGTATGATGCTAGTAAGTACTACGAGAAGATGGCTCTGGTTAGGCCACAGAGCTTCAAAGTGTCTGCCAGGCACAGGTCTTCCTCAGGACAGTCACGAAGCTACATTCCAACTAAGCTGCCACCGCTCCTGCACTGTACTTTGTTCCAGCCCTCCACACAGCCAGCAGCAGTCACCAGTCTCAGGTGAGCACCAAGACCCAGCCAGGGTAACTGTGGCTTAACAGATATTTCTTGTTACTCCACACTCTTATGAGTCCTCAAGATTAAAGGGGATTTGTACGTATCTCTTTTAAGTTTAAAGAGTCTGGCAAATATGAAAGTTTAAGCACAATGTTTTAGTGAAGTTATCTAACTTAAATTTGGTGGTGGAGGATAAGGAGGGGGGGATAAGGGAAGACCTCTCACCCCCGGGATGAGGAGTTAGCCAGATATGAATGGGTGAAGGAGGAGGAGTACAAGTAAGAAATAACAACTCCAGCACGGAATTATGCAGATGAAGGCATGGGCAGTCAGAGAGAGTACAAGGTTCATTATAGATAGGGTATGGAGGGCAGGGATGGTTAAGGAAAAAAGGTAAAGTTGGAGAGGCACGTAGAGGCCAAATACAACACAATATAGCAGGAAGTAAGATCCCAGGGCACAATAGGGTCTGCAGCAAAAAGGTTCAAACAGGGAAAAGGAAATCCTCTCTATGTATTGCAGACCATTCTTGTGTAAGAGATACAGTCTAGAAAAAGGTAGAGAGCCTGTATAACAAAGTTTCTGTTAAGTGATTACACACTACCTATTTGTAAATATTTTGTCATTTGGAGATGAGTTTTTTTTTTGCCCGACCTTGAAAAGAATCAAATTATGAACAAATTCATTTTTCATATTAAGATTCAAACCATATCATTAAATTAACTTCAAAGTTATTTGAATAAGCATACTATTTCTGGCTCACTGAAAGTGTGGCATATTATTCTACTTGAATTATTTATAACAACTACTATGACCACTGACACTGTGAGCTTATGAAATTCTAGGCACAGTTCTAAGGGCTTTACTAAACTCATTTAACCCTCATAAAACAGATGATGAAACAGAACTCGAGAGGTTAGGTAACTTGCCTGTAATCAAATAGCTACGTAGTGAAGAAGGGAGGAAAATCCAGGAAGACTGACCACGGAGTCCACTTTCTTAACCACTAAACACTTCTGATTTATGGAAGAATGTGCTCTGTTTACCAACTGCTTTTTTCATACTTTTTTTTTTCCCTATAGGTTTAAATCTTAGATGAAAATTATGGGTAATAATTCAGACATTCAGTTATTTTACATTCAGTAAGTAACTGAACGTAAAATAACTGAATGTCTGAATTATTACCCATAATTTTCATCTTTTAGTTTTTATTAACTAGGGGTAAGTTATGATAATCATAACTTACCCCTAGTTAATAAAAACTAAAAATTTAAGGGAGAAGGTCATAATTCAGTTCAAACCATACAAAAGAATTTTAAGGCACTTAATTCCCATAGAAGTACTTAAAAACTCATTCTTCAGATGAATGTTTGAAACATCTAAATGCATTAGTCAAATACAGATTTCTAAAAAGATCAATCATTTTTATGCTGTTTCAAGAATAAACACTGAACAATAAGCAAGACAGATGTAAAGCTGTGACTACAAAGCCAGTTTGCACGATACATATTTTACAGCTCTGCAACAAAGTCAAAGCTCCTTGACAGCAAGGATCATGACTCTACCTTTGAATCAATATTCTGCAAAGCCAACAAGTGCTTTGCTCAATAAATATTTAATGAATCGAATCTTAAAATCTGCAAAGCACAAATGCAATTCAAATAATTAAATTAGAAAAGTGATTAATTTCTTCTTGGGCTATTTATAGACTGATTAAAATATTAAACTTTTAATACATTCATCAGTAAAAATTTTAGAAGAGAAATGAGAACAGCTTCACCCAACCTGAATTTGAAACAGGAGGTAAAAGCAAGTTGGGAAGCTTGAAATGACACGAATCAGAGAGAATATTTTCCCATTCTTCACAACTACGTCCTCTAAGCCTGTTCACTATCAGTTAAGTTTTACAGTGCCATCGCTAAGGCCATCAGTAGTGGTCACAGCCAGAATTTAATTCTTACTTGAGCCAAATGGATCTTTTTCATTGCTTGGAAACCCCGTGCATGTGCCTTCTCACACTGCTCCAGTCTCTCTTCTGCTGCTTGTTTCTGTAGTTCTTCCAATCTTTTAGCCTCTTCTTTAGCAGCCAAATGAGGATCTGGCTAGCAGTCAATCAGTAACATTTTAGATAATTAAGTAAAGTGTGAAACAAAGTGATAACTAAAAAACAAAACAACCTTAAAATCATGTTTTTCTACTTATATCGAATTAAATGATAACAAGCTATAGTTTGAAATGCCCACAATTATCAACAGCATGTACGTATGAAAAAAGTCAAATTGTTAGTGTAAAGTTTTACACGTTGTTCATTTTAAAGCAGAGTACACTATGCTCATCCAAATACATTCTTCCATCATTTTTTTAAGAAATTCTATTAAAACAACAGTGTTGAAAGGTAAACACCTGCAAAGCTAGTAGTTAAGAAACCACAAACATTGAAGGTCATGTAAGCCATTTGGGGAAGCACTAAGATTTGTCTTTGGTTTTTAGCCAAAATGTGCAGCTAGGCTTCAGCCTCAGGAAAGCCAAATCACCAAAACACTTACTTTAATATAATTTCTGGCTTCCTAGAACTTATGCATAATCAATGATTATGTGGTTGCACAGTGAGCCACCATCTCATTGACATAACAGTAATATCAAATGTGGGAGGACACACAACGTGTATTATACATAAACATTCACTTTCAAATATAGGTAACCATTCCAAATACAACTTTAAGTAAAACTCATATATTTTATATGTTGATAATTAGTCAAGTGAAACAATAATGACCATGAAAACTGTAAACTATATATCTAAAATTATTTGTAACTCTCAGTGAGATAAATAGGTAAAGAGACAGTTAACGTATTCAGAAAGAGTAGGAACTTCCCTGGTGGTCCAGTGGTTAAAGATTCCACATTTCCACTTCAGGGGGTGTGAGTTCGAACTCTGGTCGGGGAATTAAGATCCCCACATGCTGCTGGGTGCGGCCAAAAAAAAAAAAAAAAGGGTGCACTGGCCAAACAAGTGTATGAAAAATATTAAATCCCTTTGGAGCTAATAAATATTTATGCAAATCTAAATAAACACAGGTCAGATTGCATTAACGCATAACATTAAATAAAATAATCTTTAGGAGCAACATTTCATTTCATTTAGGCCATGAGATTTTCAAGAAAAAAGTTATTTGAGAATTCTTCACATCATGTGGGGGTGAACTAAAAGCAGAATGTCAATTTTGGTAAACCAAACTTTGAAGGGAAGGAAGAACTTCAAAACATACAATGTGTATAATAAACATGTTCAGTCCAGATATAATGAGGTATATAAAGAATATCAAGTAAATAAAGGGTTAGAGAAAAATTAGGTACCCCAAACAAGTTTTAATCTGACTGCCCAATGTCAAAACAAGATTTTACAAGAATGTTTTAGAAAGACAATCCCTTAAAAATTTATGTCAATACAATTAAAACTTTAAACAAAAATCTGGTTGAAATAATAGTTAGATTCCATTTTTAGCAGTTGAACTCAAAAGATATGTGAAATTTGCAAAAACCGTGAATCCCAAGCAAAAAATTCTTTTTAGAAAACATGTTTCTGAAAATCTTTTCCATGAACTGTAATCTGCAGTGCACAAAACAATGTGATTATTAAATATGCTACTTCTGCATCTTCTACATTAGACTTATCTTAAGTATGACAGCATTGTAAATTGAATTTAAGTGTTTCTGCTTGTCTGCTGACATTTCTGGGTCTCACAACAAACAATATAATGGACCTGATTGGAAAAATACTTCTAGGATGAAAAATCCATTTTAACAAGTGCTGTGCTAACTGTTGCTGACAAAGGAACAAACAGGATGAGGGGCACGAGTAATTCAGAAATTTCAAGCATACGAAGTTTTGTTTAATTGTGTGTATAGAACGTAAATGTAGCATAAAACAAAATTTAGAGAATAACTGGCTCTAAGTAGGAATACAGCAGGTCAATTTCATCATTCTTCTTCAAAGACAAATTTTATAACATACAAGAAATTTTAGAACCAGTTTATCAAGATATTCAAACAAAACATGATAGCAACTCTTACATGTTAAAAGGCTGACTGAACAAAAAGTAGCTCATTTGGAGAAAGCAGCTGAAGGAATAACTAAAATGTATGCCAAGAGTGCAAGTATTTTTTATATAATACCTGCTGTAAAAATCCTATTATTCTACTCCAAGAAAGATTCTAAATTATTGTGCATGTGAAATAAGCTTAGATGCAAATGAAAATGCAGAGATTTGTTATATGGAAAACCAAGCACATTGCTCCACTGTCCCATTTTAAACCCAAGGTTTAAGGACTGATTTTTCCTAAGTGATGGTGTGAGGAAGCAAATAAAAGAAAATACCAGAATGCTTTAGCTTGTGTGACTGTTTTTATAAAACTGCATTATAACTACTGATATATTCTTCAAGTCCAGAAATTGAAGAGAAGGTAGGTCTTTTAGTTACTGTCAAACAGGAAAGTTTAATAACTTACTGTGATACCATCAGTGGCACCCTATATTATAGCTAGAAGAAAAATGTCTTTCTTCATCAATCTTAGTATTAAACATTTATTTAATACTGTAAAAATATATGTAAAAACAATGTTTTAGTGAAGTGGACAAACATATAGGACAAAAGCAAGTTAGCAATAGATGGAAGTTATTATTCCTGTATTATAAAATACTGACCTTGTAATAATATTTTACAATTTTAAACAAGTTTAAATATTTACTCTTATTTCCTAGAAGTTAATTCTATGATGACATGCACAGAAAGACAGACAAGATGAAAAGGCAGAGGGCTATGTACCGGATGAAGGAACAAGATAAAACCCCAGATAAACACCTAAATGAAGTGGAGATAGGCAACCTTCCAGAAAAAGAATTCAGTATAATGATAGTGAAGATGATCCAGGACCTCGGAAAAAGAATGGAGGCAAAGATCGAGAAGATGCAAGAAATGTTTAACAAAGACCTAGAAGAATTAAAGAACAAACAAACAGAGATGAACAATACAATAATGAAATGAAAAATACACTAGAAGGAATAAATAGCAGAATAACTGAGGCAGAAGAACAGATAAGTGACCTGGAAGACAGAATGGTGGAATTCACTGCTGTGAAACAGAATAAAGAAAAAAGAATGAAAATGAATGGAGACAGCCAAGAGACCCCTGGGACAACATTAAACGCAACAACATTCGCATTATAGGGGTCGCAGAAGGAGAAGAGAGAGAGACAGGACCCGAGAAAATATTTGAAGAGATTTTTTTCAAAAACGTCCCTAACACGGGAAAGGAAATAGCCACAAGTCCAGGAAGCACAGAGAGTCCCATACAGGATAAACCCAAGGAGAAACACACCAAGACACATAGTAATCAAATTGGCAAAAATTAAAGACAAAAAAGAATTATTGAAAGCAACAAGTGAAAAATGATAAATAACATACAAGGGAACTCCCATAAGGTTAACAGCTGATTTATCAGCAGAAACTCTACAAACCAGAAGGGAGTGGCATGACATATTTAAAGTGATGAAAGGGAAGAATCTACAACCAAGATTACTCTACCCAGCAAAGATCTCATTCAGATTTGATGGAGAAATCAAAAGCTTTACAGACAAGTAAAAGCTAAGAGAATTCAGCACCACCAAACCAGCTCTACAACAAATGTTAAAGGAACTTCTCTAAGTGGGAAACACAAGAAAAGAAAAGGACCTACAAAAAAAACCCCAAAACAATTAAGAAAATGGTAATAGGAACATACATATCTATAATACCTTAAATGTGAATGGATTAAATGCTCCCACCAAAAGACACAGGCTCGCTGAATGGATACAAAAACCAGACCCATATATATGCTGTCTACAAGAGACCCACTTCAGACCTAGGGACACATACAGACTGAAAGTGAGGGGATGGAAAAAGATATTCCATGCAAATGAAATCAAAAGAAAGCTGGAGTAGCAATACTCATATCAGATAAAATAGACTTTAAAATAGAGAATGTTACAAGAGACAAGGAAGGACACTACATAATGATCAAGGGATCAATCCAAGAAGAAGATATAACAATTATAAATATACATGCACCCAACGTAGGAGCACCTCAATACATAAGGCAACTGCTAACAGCTATAGAAGAGGAAATCAACAGTAACACACAAGACTGGGGGACTTTAACACCTCACTTACACCAATGGACAGATCATCCAAGCAGAAAATTAATAAGGAAACACAAGCTTTAAATGACACAATACACCAGATAGATTTAATTGATATTTATAGGACATTCCATCCAAAAACAGAAGATTACACTTTCTTCTCAAGTGCTCACGGAACATTCTCCAGGATAGATGACACTTTGGGTCACAAATCAAGCCTCAGTAAATTTAAGAAAATTGAAATCATATCAAGCATCTTTTCTGACCACAACGCTATGAGATTAGAAATCAATTACAGGGAAAAAAACTTAAAAAACACAAACACATGGAGGCTAAACAATACATTACTAAATATCCAAGAGATCACTGAAGAAATCAAAGAGGAAATCAAAAAATACCTAGAGACAAATGACAATGAAAACACGGCAATCCAAAACCTATGGGATGCAGCAAAAGCAGTTCTAAGAGGGAAGTTTATAGCAATACAATCCTACCTCAAGAAACAACAAACATCTCAAATAAACAATTTAACCTTACACCTAAAGGAACTAGGGAATGAAGAACAAACAAAACCCAAAGTTAGTAGAAGGAAAGAAATCATAAAGATCAGAGCAGAAATAAATGAAATAGAAACAAAGAAAACAGTAGCAAAGATCAATAAAACTAAAATCTGGTTCTTTCAGAAAATAAACAAAATTGATAAACCATTAGCCAGACTCATCAAGAAAAAGGGGGAGAGGACTCAAATCAATAAAATTAGAAATGAAAAAGGAGAAGTTACAATGGACACCACAGAAATACAAAGCATCATAAGAGACTACTACAAGCAACTCTATGCCAATAAAATGGACAACCTGGAAGAAATGGACAAATTCTTAGAAAGGTATAACCTTCCAACACTGAACCAGGAAGAAATAGGAAATATGAACAGACAAATCACAAGTAATGAAATTGAAACTGTGATTAAAAATCTTCCAACAAAGTCCAGGACCAGATGGCTTCACAGGTGAATTCTACCAAACATTTAGAGAAGAGCTAACACCTACCCTTCTCAAACTCTTCCAAGAACTTGCAGAGGAAGGAACACTCCCAAACTCATTCTCTGAGGCCACCATCACCCTGATACCAAAACCAGACAAAGATACTACAAAAAAAGAAAATTACAGACCAATATCACTGATGAATATAGATGCAAAAATCCTCAACAAAATACTAGCAAACAGAATCCAACAACACATTAAAAGGATCATACACCATGATCAAGTGGGATTTATCCCAGGGATGCAAGGATTCTTCAATATACGCAAGTCAATCAATGTGATACACCATATTAACAAATTGAAGGATGAAAACCATATGATAATCTCAATAGATGCAGAAAAAGCATTTGACAAAACTCAATACCCATTTATGATAAAAACTCTCTAGAAAGTGGGCATAGAGGGAACCTACCTCAACATAATAAAGGCCATATACGACAAACCCACAGCAAACATCATTCTCAATGGTGAAAAACTGAAAGCATTTCCTCTAAGATCAGGAACAAGAAAAGGATTACAACACTCCCTAACACCATACTCTCACCACTATTATTCAACATAGTTTTGGAAGTCCTAGCCACGTCAATCAGAGAAGAAAAATAAAAGGAATACAAATTGGAAAAGAAGAAGTAAAACTGTCACTGTTTGCAGATGACATGACACTATACATAGAGAATCCTACAGATGCCACCAGAAAACTACCAGAGCTAATCAAAGAATTTGGTAAAGTTGTAGGATACAAAATTAATGCACAGAAATCTCTTGCATTCCTATATACTAATGATGAAAAATCTGAAAGAGAAATTAAGGAAACACTCCCATTTACCACTGCAACAAAAAGAATAAAATACCTAGGAATAAACCTACCTAGGGAGACAAAAGACCTGTATGCAGAAAACTGTAAGACACTGAAGAAAGAAATTAAAGATGATACAAACAGATGGAGAGACATACCATGTTCCTGGATTGGAGGAATCAATATTGTGAAAATGACTGTACTACTGAAAGCAATCTACAGATTCAATGCAATCCCTATCAAATTACCAATGGCATTTTTTACAGAACTAGAACAAAAAATCTTAAAATTTGTATGGAGACACAAAAGACCCTGAATAGCCAAAGCAGTCTTGAGGAAAAAAAACAGAGCTGGAGGAATCAGACTCCCTGACTTCAGACTATACTATAAAGCTACCCTAATCAAGACAATATGGTACTGGCACAAAAACAGAAATATAGATCAATGGAACAGGATAGAAAGTCCAGAGATAAATTCACGCACCTATGGTCAACTAATCTATGACAAAGGAGGCAAGGATACACAATGGAGAAAAGACAGCCTCTTCAGTAAGTGGTGCTGGGAAAACTGGACAGCTACATGTAAAAGAATGAAATTAGATCACTCCCTAACACCATACGCAAAAATAAACTCAAAATGGATGAGAGACCTAAATGTAAGTCTGGACTCTGGACACTCTAAAACTCTTAGAGGAAAACATAGGAAGAACACTCTTTGACATAAATCACAGTAAGGTCTTTTGTGATACACCTCCTAGAATAATGGAAAAAAAACCAAAAGTAAACAAATGGGCCCTAATGAAACTTAAAAGCTTTTGCACAGCAAAGGAAACTACAAACAAGACGAAAAGATAACCCTCAGAATGGGAGATAATATTTGCAAACGAATCAATGGACAAAGGATTAATCTCCAAAATATATAAACAGCTCATGCAGCTCAATATTAAAAAAACAAACAACCCAATCCAAAAATGGGCAGAAGACCTAAATAGACATTTTTCCAAAGAGGACATACAGATGGCCAAGAAGCACATGAAAAACTGCTCACCATCACTAATTATTAGAGAAATGCAAATCAAAACTACAATGAGGTATCACCTCACACCAGTTAGAATGGGCATCATCAGAAAATCTACAAACAACAAATGTTGGAGAGGGTGTGGAGAAAAGGGAACCCTCTTGCACTGTTGGTGGGAATGTAAATTGATAGTCACTATGGAGAACAGTATGGAGGTTCCTTAAAAAACTAAAAATAGAATTACCATATGACCCAGCAATCCCACTACTGGGCATATACCCTGAGAAAACCATAATTCAGAAAGACACATGCACCCCAATGTTCACTGCAGCACTATTTACAATAGCCAGGTCATGGAAGCAACCTAAATGCCCATCGACAGACGAATGGATAAAGAAGATGTGATACATATATACAATGGAATATTACTTAGCTATATAAAAAGGAACGAAATTGGGTCATCTGTAGAGACGTGGTTGGATCTAGAGACTGTCATACAGAGTGAAGTAAGTCAGAAAGAGAAAAACAAATATCGTATGTTAACGCGTATATGTGGAACCTAGAAAAATGGTACAGATGAACTGGTTTGCAGGGCAGAAATTGAGACACAGATGTAGAGAACAAACGTATGGACAACAAGGGGGGAAAGTGGCGGGGGGGGTGGTGGTGGTGGGATGAACTGGGAGATTGGGATTGACATATATACACCAATACGTATAAAATGGATAACTAATAAGAACCTGCTGTATAAAAACATAAATAAAATTCAAGAATTCAGGAAAAAAAAAAAAAGAAGTTAATTCTATGATAATACTCATCTCATGTCTTGACTGAATACTGACCTGCTATTACGGAATTTGTTGAATTCTAACCGCCACACGAATGCTATACTATGAAAGTTTATATTCCTAGTAGACAGATATATCTAATATGAAAAAAGTGAAAACCCACTGTTACAAAGAAATAGCAATTATAAGAAGGAGTGATAATCATTTGTCACTCTTAAGACTGACAATTTTTAAACCACAACATTTCATACAGACAAGGGTATGATAAAATGGCCATTTTCATATGTTGCTGATGCTATTTAAAAGGCAATTTAATGATCTGTATTAAATATCTGTTATCAAATGTTATACAGTTTGGAACCTATAATTTCTCTCTAGGAATCTATTCTAAACAGAGCTGTAGACAAAATGTGCAAGATGATTATGTTTGCAATTATGAAGCAAAAAAAAACCCAATAGAATGGTTAAATAAATTCTATAATGAAATATTAAGTAGCTATTAAAAATCATGTTTTGAAAAGTGTGTGTATATGTTTATACATAAACACTATAACAAATCCATTAATGTATTAACTGCATTACTTTTTGGTGATGGAATCATGGATGTTTTTCCTAGTTTGCGCCTATGTGTATAGTTTCAAATTTTCAGAGAGTATGTATTACTTTTATGTCAAAAAAAGTTTTATGGTAAAAAAAAAAAACTATTTTAAAATATAACTGTTTAAGTAGCCAACTCTTTTCTTTCATGTTAAATCAGCATTCATATTAAACATGACATCATAATTCAAAGCATATTTAAGTTTTTTTTATCACTATTACCCTAATATGGTTGGTAGAGCTGTTCAAATTTTGATATCTGAGAATATACATAGAACAAAGATATAACTCAATTCAATGAACAGAGAAATAATAAAGTGAGGGTCACGAAAAAACAGTCAATCACCTGCTTTGTGTCCACCTCTCTATTAACAAAAGTATAAAGATGATGGTAGGTAGAACTATTGGTTTTCACATTAGAAGTTTTCTTTACTTCAATGTTCTGAAAAATGAAACAGAAAATAGACTGTTAGGTTAAAAGTATTAATTTTCATTTAAAGCAGGATCCAGTGAAAAAATAATTTTGTATTTTAATCAGTTATTCTTTTTTTTCATGAGATCATGCACTGTATTTCCATTAAGCTGGAATTTAGGTTTAAAAGTCAGATTTCTTTTTTTTTTTTTTTTTTATAAATTTATTTTATTTATTTTTATTTTTGGCCGCACTGGGTCTTTGCTGTGTGGACTTTCTCTAATTGCGGCAAGCAGGGGCTAGTCTTCGTTGCGGTGCGCAGCTTTCTCACTGTGGTGGCTTCTCTTATTGGCAGCAAGGGCTCTAGGCACGTGGGCTTCAGTAGTTGTGGCACACGGGCTCAGCAGTTGTGGCTCACAGGCTCTAGAGCACAGGCTCAGTAGTTGTGGCGCATGGGCTTAGTTGCTCCGTGGCACGTGGGATCTTCCCGGACCAGGGCTTGAACCTATGTCTCCTGCATTGTCAGGCGGATGCTTAACCACTGCGCCACCAGGGAAGCCCCAGATTATATTTAAACAAGAATACTGAATAGGTGATGCTGTACAGTTTACTACATGATATTAGGAGGCACATAATGGCAAGGTGCTCTGCTATTATTGATTCTAAGTTTGATCATCTGGTTATGGTGGTTCATAATCACTGATAAGAGAAAGTTCTCTCTTCTTCTGTCTAACAGAAGTAGGCCAATGAATAAATGTAGAAGGGTGATAGGTACCTATTTGGTGCCAAAGTATCATTTCCCAGATTACTTGGCAATTGAAAAGAGAACAATATACCTTTATAATGGAGATCTCTTGTAGTCACATAACCACATCAGAGAAATACAGAATATAAGAAACTAGTCTAGTCTATTCAAAAATTCTGAAATAAAATGTTGGCTAGGGTTGGGGGAGATAATGTTTCACATTGACAGAGACCAAGAGACAAAGCAAGCAGAAGCAACAGGTAAACCTTGACTGGATCCTGGTAAATTTTCTTAGTGTGATATTGTGGTTGCATAAGAGAATGTCCTTATTCTAGCAAAGGCATGCTGAAGTATACAGGGTGAAATGCAATCTCTACAATCTACATTCATATGTATATATTTATTCATTCAAATGTATACACAACCATTTGAAATCTACACACAATGCAAACAGCTGTTCCTTTGTACTCTTCTTTTAACTTCTCTGTATTTTGAAAAATTTCATAATAAAAAGTTGGGGGAAAAAAGTACAACCACACTTTTACATATAATGCATATTTGCCAAATCACTTACACAGACAATGTTTTGCTTGCTTTAAATTTTTGACCTTGGCTTGTTAGGAACATTAGGAATTATGACAAAAGTAATCAAAAAAACATGGATAAAATACTGCCTGCCTTTTAACAAGGTACTGAGGGAGTGGCTGAAATCTGCCTTTTCCATTTGGATCTTGTTGGATCCAATGTCACATGGCAGATGGCTCAACATAAAAGCAGGAAGGCTGACAAAACCAGAGGCTTAAGACAAGAATATCTGGTACTTAGGCTGATCATACATACATAAAATACACTTGTCTATACAACTAAATTAGATATCCCTGTATGTGTATTTTTTTTTTTTACTTCTACTTAACTTTTTTGATAAAAATAACTATGTAATTTTGATAATCATCCAAACTAGCCATTTTAATAACCATAACAAGATAATCTGAACGAGAGGCAAGACCTTTCAAAGTTAATTTCTGCTTAATAAGTTAAATGTTTTTTAAAAAAAATAAGCTCAGATCACAAAATCAAACACATTACTCCCATAAAGAAACAGGCCTCTCTTATCACTTTACATAATCTTGTGTAAATTTATTAATTTATCTGAACCTAATTTCTTTATCTGTAAAATGGTAACTATTTACAATAGTCAAATCTTGAATGTAGGAAAGTCTTTAGGGCAAATAATCCTTTTCTTTCCCAATAAAATAAAAAAATTATAGTTTTTCAAACAACAAAAGAAATTTTTGAGACAACTGAGGAAAACTGAACACAGACTGGGTATTAGATTATATTGAGAACAATATTATATTAGTATTGTGCTTTTTAAAAAGTCCTTATACATCAGAGATACATACTAAAGTATTCATAGGTAAAATGATATCTAGGATTATTTTTAAATATTCTAGATATGTGTTACCTGTACAGTTAAAAATTAATACAAATGGTATTTTGACCTACACTGAATTCTAATAGTAAAGAAGAATTATTATAACCTAGCTCCAATCCTCAAACTAATTCACCTCAAAAAGAGTTGGAGGAGGAGGTGGCAGACTTGTAATTTTGGCAGATCTCTCTTTTTCCGCAAGCAGTGCCTCTTTTCGAGCTTTTATATGCCTTAAAAAACACAAGATGTCATAAATTAATCTCTCAGATAATATTACAGTACAACTCTTAGGGTTAAGAATATAAAAGCCATTACAATCTCAAGAAATCCTCCAGTCTGATCCCACAGGCTCAATATGCTGTTTAATAAAGAGTCTACACACAGTGGACAGGTAAAAAGATGTTTACCAAGTGAAAGAGGTATATCTAAAGATATAAAGCTCCACAATGGGGAGTGACCCAACAAACACCTAATGCTCTTTAGTTGAGAATAATTTAGAGTAAAAAAACTAGAAATTATCGATAAAGATGGGCCACTGTATAAAATGACCACTGCTGACTAGTAACATGCTCTTTCATTTTTACAACATGCAAAAATCTCATCAATGACTTGCAAAGAGTCTACAACCTCTTTTAATGTTCATAATTGCACTGATTTTTTTCTTTTTATATCAGAAGCAGACAGATTTTGGTTGATTTGCATTCTAAACTAGTAATACATTTCTCCAGAAACTTAGTAATGGCTACTACAGTCAGACTAGAAGAGAAAGCTCATTTGTTAGTATGTTCATCTAAGCAACCACTCCCCCACTGCAGTATTTTAAACCAAGTTTAACAAACACAATGGATATACTGACTTTAAGTATCCAATGTACCCTTTACTTCCAGCCATATCAGTTTCAGTGGAGAATATGGTAAAAAATCACTATTACTTTACCAGGTTTTTTGTTTCATTAACATTTCTTTTTGATTTTTCTGTACTTTCAGAGCCTCTTTATGCCTCATTTCTGCTTTTTTTTTTCTTTCTGCTGCCCGGTGTGCCAGAGCATTTAAATCAGGCTCCTAAAAACAAATATTACTTAAAATGTCATGTTAAACAGGATTAAAATGTCAAATATATGATAATATGGGTGGTACCCAGTAAGGGCAAAAATCATGAAGGTATATTCAAATGAAACACTGCACTAAAGCACAAAATTAATGATGGCATAAATAAAGCTACAAAAATCTGATGTCAGAACTTATGGCTATTACTAAAAAACACAAACTAAAACCAGGGACCGAGAATATTTTGATTGCCACATTCTTTAAAGAGTTCTCTTATTCCCTAAAAGTTTGGTAACAAAGACGTGCCTTCTTTGGAACCCAGCTTGTTTATTTTGTGTGACTACCTCTGGGACCACAATCTAGCATTTTCCAACCATAAAGCACAATAAACAACAAAATAAGGTCAGGGAGCAGTCTTAAATACTGAGTTAATTTCTACTTTGCCTTTGTGAAAGTCATCAAAGAATTTTTACTGTCTGTGAATGAACTCAAGTGTATACACATTCCACTACACGTTTTGGAGGTATGAGGAATAATGAATGATAATGAAAATGAAACCAGAAATCTGAATTCACTCCACTGAATCTGTCCAAAATGCTTGAAATGAATAGTTACTATTTTATTTACACAGATAGTTAAGGACTGGAAGAGAATAATGTTTTTTTTAATTGAAGTATAGTTGATTTACAATGTTGTGTTAGTTTCAGGTATACAGCACAGTGATTCAGTTATATACATATATATATTCTTGTTCAGATTCTTTTCCTTTATAGGTTATTACAAAATATTGAGTATAGTTTCCTGTGCCATCCACTAGGTCATTGTTGGTTATCTATTTTATATATAGTACTGTGTATATATGAATCCCAACTTCCTAATTTATCCCCCCCACCTTCCCCCTTTGGTAACCATAAATTTGTTAGAGAATAATGTTAACTTAAACATCATTGGAAACAGATTATCCTTGACAGGACTCTTACTAGGAAATGAACCTAGCAGAATTCTTAAATTATATTAAATTTACAAAAAAGTTCGGGCTGCCCACAGCAAATTCTATACATGAAAACATTTTTATAAGTGTCTAACAACTGTAATCTGCTTTTAACAAGTGTCACTACCACAGGCAGGTAGTCAAATAAGTGCTCACTTACATTTTCTTTGGCTTGTTGATGCCCCTCTCCCATATTTCTTAAACTTGCCAAATACAGTTTTTCCAAGTTCTTTATTTTCTGAGTTTGTGATTCCTCCCATTCTGTCCTTAGTTCTTCTGCCAAACGAGTGAGTTGCTGATTTCTCCTCTGTTTTATATCTTCTCTTATTTGTAAAGCAATATCTCTTTCTTGTTCTCGAACCTGAAGGATGAGTATTTAACACATTTTATGAAAAGAGGCTTCCTTCAACTTTTTTGAAAAGCTATTTGGAAACAGGAACTTAAATGAATTCTCTTTAGGTATTAGCTACATCAATTCTCCTGAATATTCACATTATATTAGATAAGGCCTATTTAAAGCAGAAAATCCAAGTGATGGAGGAAAAATTAAAATCTCAAGACTACTTCTAAAGTTCCCTGATTAGCAATTATGTTCCTTCCCCAGAGATCTAATCGGACTGCCATTATCATTCTAATAACATACAAGAGGCTAAACTGGTAAGCATGATTCAATAAAATTTATAGCCCAGACAAGTACAGAAAGATCTAGATGAGAATTCCGTATCTGCGACACATCATCCCCAATTCTAGACAGAATGGCACCTAAAATGTTTCACAAAGACTTAACTACGTTACTCTAAAAAGACTTCTAGAGAAGAATAGACAACTTCTGAATAAATTTATTTCAGTAGGTAATAATCTTTCCAGTAAATCTTCTTCAAAGTCATTCTAATATTCTTGCTTAAATCTTCATCAGTTACATATGATTTTTAAAATGAACTATTTTCAGCAATGGTGTTGGGGGGTTTGCCTATGTTTTTGTATTGACTCATAGGTTTTTTTGTTTGGGTTTTTTTTGTTTTTTGGGTTTTTTTTTTTGCCTTTATGTCAGATGATGTATTCTGCAAATTTATTTGGGGGAAGATCTTGGGAAATAAATATTGCCTATATACGTTTTATATATATATATATATATATATATATATATATATATATATATATATATAAATAAAGAAGAACAGAAAAATATTGCTAAATATTTAATAATCTCAGAAAATGAACTATTTCCTAATAATTATTGAGTCAGTCCTTATCCTCAAACTCTTCTTCAATTTATTTACTGTTTCATCATACTTTTCAAATGTTCCAAAACTAGTTAATACACAAGAACCAGGGCTCTTGTACAGCCAGAAAAGACTGTTAAATGCGACATTTTATTTAAAACACTCTAATGTAAAAAATACTGATAATCTGGGGAAGACAAAGAATTTGACACTATGTTCCAAATAAATCTTACCTGTAGCAATCTTAGTTTTCGTCTTCTTTCATAATCTTCCTTCAAAATGAAGGCTTCCTCGTTAGGACTCAATCTCAGCTTGCCGGTGGCATTCACCACCTTTCTTTTCATTTTCATGTAGTACTTTAAATATGAAGGTTCTGATTTTTAAAAAATATATATCTATTAAAATAGGGCAGCAAAGATTAATTTTAAAAATTCATATTAATATTTTTTACCATTTAAAGGGTTGTGTACTTGCAAATAAAATAATTTGGGTAAACTAAGTCCAATGTATCTACAAATAGCAATTTTTTTTTTGGCTGCGTCAGGTCTTAGTTGCAGCACATGGGATCTTTCGTTGCAGTGCGAGGGCTCTTTGTTGTGCCGTGCGGGCTTATCTCTAGTTGTAGTGCACAGGCTCCAGAGAGTGAGGGCTCAGCAGGTGTGGTGCAAGGGCTCTGTAGTTGTGGTGCGCAGGCTCAGTAATTGCAGCACGTGGGCTTAGATGCGCCGCGGCATGTGGGATCTTAGTTCCCCGACCAGGGATCGAATCTGGGCCCCCCTGCAATGGAAGTGCAGAGTCCTAACCACTGGACCACCAGGGAATTCCCTTTCTGAAGCTAACTTAAGCACCACTTCTCCTTGAAGCTGCCCTCCAGTGATTCTTGCTCCACCCACCTACCACCCATTCCTGACTTGCCCACCTATAACGAATATTACCTTCACATTCATATGGGGACTAACCTTATGCTATCTTGGTATCACCTTCCTCTCATTTTTCATCAATTACAGCTTGCCCTTTCTAGTTAGATTCCTAACAATTAAAGGACAGAGGCTCTAGTTTTTTTTTTTTAGTTTTAATATTCAAATTAAAATAATAACAATGAATAACAACTACCAGGCATTATTTCACATGCTATGGATAGATACTGCTTTCACTCAGGTGTAAAAACAGCAGCCAGAAGAATTTCGGGTTATCTAATAGGAACTAGTACTTTCTCAATGAATTCTCCACCAAAATGTAAGCTCAATGAGGGCAGGAATGATCTTATTCATGGTTTTATGTGCATAGCCTATAAACAGTGCCTTGCATGTAAGCAGGTCCTTCAGTGTGTTGACTGAATGAATGAATGACTCATTCAATGAGTTAATTCATGTAAAGTGCTACATACATATATGTGGTCACTGTTACAATCTGATGCCAAAAGAGGATTAATCTTTTCCAGTGCAGCCCACTCAGCTGATACTCACAAGGCCTTCGTAATGTACTCACAAAACTTTGGAAAAGTGCCAATTGTTCCCCTTACTTTAGACAAGAAGAAACAAAGGCCTCTTAAGTTAAAGGACTTGACCTAAGTGACAATATCTACTGGCAGAACCAAGGGAAGAATCCTGTTTTCTTACTCCATATGGCTCCTAACTTTCTGAAATGCTAAAATATATGGAGTGAGGAAAATTTTGTTTAAGCCAGTATTTTTTGCGAGTGGGGACTGAAAAACAGGTAAGAACTAAACAAAGAAGAAAAAATTGAGCAAGATTAAATTGTCTTCACAATGCATCTTTATTCATTTGTCTGAAGGTCTCTGAAAAATCACTCATATTCAAACGATTAAAACTAATTTCTGATAAGTCCCACAGACATAGTACCAAGGGAAAAAAAGCAAAAAAGAGACATAAAATTCCATTTACATGAAATTCAAAAACAAGGAAGACCAATCCATGATAAAAGAGGTTAAAATAGGGGTCGATCACCTTTCTGGAGACTACTGAGAAGGCGGGACACAAAGGAGCCTGCTGGAGTACTAGAAATAGTCCATATTTTAATCCGTATGATGGTTTTACACAAGTGTAACAGGTGTATACGTATGTAAGGATTCCTCAAACAGTACACTTAGGTTTGTGTATTTAATTCTAAGTTAAACCTCAATGAAAAAGAAAAAAACTTAACTTTTCAGTGTTTTGAGTATCCATCCATTTCAGTTCCTAGAGGATTACAGGAAAACATAATACACTTGTTATTTTTACCTAACATGTGATAGAATAACTGTTTTCTCTTGTATATCATTTTCCTAATTTTTAAACTTATTTGGAAATAATTTGACTTAGAATTCCCAGCTTCTCTAAATGTCAACCATAGTGCAGTGACCAAAACCAGGAAATTAACACTAGCACAATACTTTTTAACTAATCTACAGACAGCATTCAAATTTCGTCAATTATCCCACTAATGTCCATTTTCTGGACCAGGACCCAAGCCAAGGGAAACATATCCTTTGACTGTTGTGTTACTCTGGGTCCTCCAAGATGCCAAGATGGGATGAAACCCACAAAGATTTTATTAGGGGAAATTCTGTGTTGAGGGAAAATGGGGAGGGAGCTGGTAAAAGATGGGAGCATTTCAGACTTCCATGCAAATCAGACACTGAGTGAAGGAGGGAGGGAAAGTTGGATAGATGCCTCTTAGACTGCCACGCAGTCTAAGGAAGGTTCAGCAAGTCTTCTGGGGAGTCCTTAAGCCAGAATCCCTTGTGTCTTAGGAACGGGCCTGCCTTCACATCCATACCAGGCTCAGTCATTAACTAGGAGCAGTCCAGGGAAGGCATCCGTGCAAACAGATTTCAGAACACCGGGGCTGAGGGTCTATGAATTACGTTCTAATGGCTGCCAAGGTTGTTTTGCCTCCTTCAACTCCTCTAATCTGAGACCTTCCTCAGTCTGTTTTTTTTTTCCCCACTCAAGATCTTGACATTTTTAAAAGATGCCAGTCAGTTATTTTGCAGACTGTCCCTCAATTTGGATGTGTTTAATCCCTTCTTGTGTTTGGACTAAGGTTATGCATTTTTGCCAAGATCACTGCAGAAGTCACTAGGCACCCTTCTCAGTGCATCACACCAGGAGGTAAATGATGTTAACATGATGCGAATTTTGATCACTTGATTAAGGAGGTGTCTAACACGTTTATCCACTGTAGATACTACTTTTCCTTTTTAAGTATTTGGTGGAGAGATAGTTGAGGCTATATAAATATCATGTTCCTCACCATACTTCTACCAACTAAATTTAGTATCCATTGAGGACTGCCTGAAACAATTACTAAGGCATTTGTCAAAAGGTATTCTCTATTTCCATTATTCCTTCTACACTTACCAACTGGAATCCTGCTGTAAGAAAGAGTTTCCCCCATTCCCTCACTTTAGTATTTATTCATATCAATATGGATTTTCAAATTGTATATACTGTAACTAACAAATAGTAAAGGTGATGCTACTTATCTTGCAAGACTTTGTCCTGAGGATTAAATGGCAGCGGGCACATCGTAATCACATACACCAGACTTAGAAGATCTGGGTTCAAGGCCCAACACTACCACTTTAAAGAAGGAAGACCCTTAAGTCACTTTGGTCTCGTTTCCTTAAACTATATAAGGGGAATCACAGTATCGTGTCCAACAGGTTGTTCTGATGATTATGTGACTTAACGAATATACACTGCCAAATATTTTCTAAATATTAAAGATTCAAAATTCCCCACTGTTGTAAAAGCTCGGGTTTGTGGCAGGGCTTAACATCTAAGAAATTAAAGGTGAGAGACACCGAGAGAGAGTACGCTCTCTGCATGAAACAATTCCAGGCAGTGCTCTTAAACGGCTACCAGGATTGAGGCCACGCCGCAGGTGACCTGGGGGCAGGGTGGGCAGGACGCAGCCAGAAGCGTTCGCAGTAGCAACCGCGAAGGCCCTCCCGGCCGCCCTGACTTGGAAGCTCAGGGACCCCGCGAGACCCGATCCCGGGAGAACGCGCAAAGCCACCCGCGCCAAAGGCCCCGGAGTGGCCTCTCGCACGAAGCAGGCGGGTCTGGGTCGGGACGCGCGTGCCCGCTGCGCCGACGCTCCTCCCGGCCGCCTGCCCGACCCCAGCCGGGGCCCGCGGCCCGCCGAGGCCGGAGAACCGCGGGCCGCGCTGCGTCCGCGGCACCCCCTTCATCCGGAGCACACTCCCGGTTCCCGGCCTCGGGGAGTCGTGCACGCCCGCGGCCGTCACTCACCCGGGAAACGGGACCCCGGACTCAGGAACCGCGGCTCAGACAGAGAAGGTCTCGGCGGCCGCCACACAGAAGCCTCCCAACAGCCGTTTGTGCGCCTGTGTGGCGGCCATCGCCGTGCCCCCGTCACTTCCGTCATTCAAACCGCCCGCCAATGGCGCGGAGGAACCGCGGGAACCCGCCTCGTCCCGCCTCCTCCGGTGGCCGCCGGGACTGCCGCGCCGGAAAGCCCGTTCCCGGCGCACGCGCACGCGCACGCGCAGGCCCTCCGTCGGCCCGGTCATTTCTCACATCGCGGGCGGCTTATGGGCTTAACCTCACCTCTCACAGCGTGCTCATTTGGCAGATCGAGAACAGAGGTCCGGAAAGGGGAACACGTTTACCCAGAGCCATGAGGGTGACGTTAGTCTTTAGTGCCATCATGAAGATTCCTTGGGATATGCATCCTTTTGTGTACTGACTATGCAATTCATGTGGTACTATTAAGGTGCAGTTATTTTTTTGTTTTTTAAAAATTTTATTGAAGTATGGTTGATTTACAATGTGTTAATTTCTTTTGTACAGCAAAGTGACTCGGTTATTCACATATATTCTTTATCGTATTCTTTTCCGTTATGCTTTGTCACAGGATATTGAATATAGTTCCCTGTGCTATACAGTAGGACCTTGTTGTTTATCCAGCCTATATATAATAGTTTGTCTCTGCTAATCCCAGATTCCCATTCATTCCCTCCCCTACCCTGCCCCCCCAACCACTAGTCTGTTCTCTATGTCTGTGAGTCTGTTTTTGTTTAGTAGATACGTTGATTTTGCAGTTATTTTCTGATAGCTTTCAACTCGTGCAACAGTGTACCGTATCATGATACTCTGTTCTCCAGAGGTCTGCCACACCTAGAACATGTCAAGGATTTATCTGCTGTAAATAACGGAGAGTCAGAAAGGGGGTGAGCGTGGGTTCATATTTACTGAGCACCTATTATGTGCCAAGTACAGTGTGCTAGGTGCAGGGGAGATGAGGGTGAATGGATTATGACCCCATCCTAGATTTTGTAGTCTAGAGGGTGAAACATACCAGGAATCAAAGAATTAGAAAATGGGGAGTTGGGGAGAGGGAAGTTGCTGATATGATCAGATCTGGCTTCGTTGTGGAGAAGTCAGAGGAAGTTAAGACTGAAGCCAAGGCAGGGAAGCCAGTTAGGATTCTGCTGCAGGAAGTGAAAGATGATCACAATAAGAATGGAGAGAAGTGGATAGATTTAAGAGGCAAATAGGAGGTCAGACATTGGGAGTTGTTGGTTATCTGGTTATGGAAGGCAAAAAGGAGGGAGAAATCAATGGTGATGCCCAAGTTCCATATTTAGCAACTGAGTGGATGGGATAACATTCTCCTAGAACACACAGGAAGAGGATCAGGTTTGGGAAGGGAAAATAATGAGTTAAGTTTTGAATATTTTTAGTTTTGAGCCGTTGCGGGATATCTTGACAAAGGAATGAATTCCAGAAATATTTAGGTGGCAAAATTAGCAGTACTTGACAAACAATTGCTTGTGAGGTTAAAGGAAAAGGGAGACTGAAATTAACTTCACGGTCATTGGCTTGAGGAGCGCTATTATGGTGCTGCCAGTAACCAAGGGAGAAGTCAGAAGTGGGAGTCAGTTTAGTGGGCAAGGTGATGAGCTCAGCTCCGGACATGTTCGGCTTCATGTGCCTGTGGAATGATGTGCAGCAAGAAGAGGAATACAGTGGTAGACAGCCCACAGAACTGGGCTAGCATATAGACTCGGGTTTCATTTCCATATGAGTTATAACCAAAGCTATAGAAGTGGATGAGATCATTTAGGGAGAATTTGCAGAATGAGAAGAGTAATGAACTAAGGACCAAACTCTGAGGAACACCAAGACTTAAAGGAATTGGAGAAAGGAACTGTCAAGTACACAAAGAAGAAATAGTGTGGGGACTTCCCTTGTGGCACAGTGGATAAGACTCTGCTCTCCCAATGTAGGGGGCCCAGGTTCAATCCCTGGTCGGGGAACTAGATCCCACACGCATGTTGCAACTAAGAGTTTGTATGCCACAACTAAGGACTCCATGTGCTGCAACTAAGGAGCCTCCCTGCCACAACTAAGACCGGTGCAACCAAATAAATAAATATATATTTTTTAAATCAAGAAAGAAGAGAAACCATTATGTTAAAAAAAAGAGGAAGAAGATGAAGAAGAAATAGTGTGATCCAACTTGGTTTTACAGACAAGGAAGCTGAGTTACAGAGAAATTCAGTGACCTGGCCAAGAGCACATTAAGGGAAGGGTGCAACCAAGACTAGAGTTCATGTATTTATCCCAAATACAGGAGTTCTTCCTCCCTGCTTCCCTATCCATTTCCTGTCACATTTATCTTAATGAATAGCTGTATTTATTCCAAACATACCTCTTCAGCATCCTCAACACAGATTCATAGATACTCTCCCACACCCAACAAAGGGTGTGCCCATTATTTCATGCCTTGGGCTAGTTTTAGTGCCCACCATGTTTTCCAGGAGCACCCTGCACATTCCCCATCATGGCACTTATCAATTCTTATGGAAATGACCTGTTTATTAGGCACTCTGTTGATTAGACTCTGAATTCCTCAGGAACCAGGAGTGCATTTTGTTCAGTTGCCTGCCACATAGAGCTTCTCAAATGTTTGTTCAATGAATGAATAAATGAATGAATTATATGCATCACTTCCTCTACCTCCATCCTGGGCAGAAATCTTACAGTTGAAGATTTTGAATTACGACTTGTTATGGTTTTAATAGGAGGCACTGAGGAATCAAAGAAAGCCCAGTGGGCCTAGAGTCAGAGTGTTTGGTTTAGCATC
Organism: Balaenoptera borealis; assembly: GCF_965194805.1. Lineage (NCBI taxonomy): Eukaryota > Metazoa > Chordata > Mammalia > Artiodactyla > Balaenopteridae > Balaenoptera > Balaenoptera borealis. The sequence goes on along the minus strand of NC_138868.1, from coordinate 71,050,245 downwards.
ATAACTCTGAGACTTTCCAGCTGTAGGACACGAAGCCAATGAGCCTTAGTTTCTAGTTTGGTTCTCTATTGTTGCCAACCAAACCATCCCAGAATGTCCAGAATGGCTCACTCATTATGACTAGCAGTTGATTCTGATTGTCATTTGAAAACTTAGCTGCAACTATTGACTGAAGTGCCTTCATGTGGCCTTTCCATGTGGATTGGACTTCTTCCTAGCTGAGTTTCAAGAGGGTGTCCAAAGAATGAGTATTTCCAGGGCAAGAAAGTGAAAGCTGTGAGTCCTTTTAAAGACAAGACTGAGATATAGTAAGTTCTGCCACACTGTATTAAGTTTCATAGGGCCAGCCCAAATTCAAGTGAAGGGGAAACAAAAGCTATCTCTCAATGAAGTGACAAAAAAATCTGTGGCCATCTTTAATTCACCACCGTTTCCTTAGTAATACTTGACCAGCCCTCTTCACAGGCTGGTTGTGAGACTCAAAGGCATGAATCAAAAAGAGCACTTATAAACTCCAAAACCATGATAGATACATTAGCAGCTATTTTATATATAGGAAACTTCCTCTCCTGTTCTCATACAGACCTAGCCCTCCAGGCCACAGGGGTAGGCATGTGACCCAGACTGGGCAAATCACAGTTCTCTATCTCCCTTGCCATTGAGATTGACCCAAGGATAGGAACATAATCTAAATTGGGTTAATCAGAGTCTTCCACAGGAATTTTCTTACTGGAGTCAGCAGGGATGAATATTTAACTCTCTGAGCTCATGTTATGATATGAAGCTGGAGATTCCCCAGCAAGATTTCCCACCATGTGGTCACCCACAAGCTGGTCTGAAAGAATAAGTTTGACACGCAGCCAGGAACACAGAGAGAGAATCCTGACAGTTGTCAAGTGCCTGGATCCAGCCATCCCTGATGTGAGCTCTTTCTAAAGCTTACTGGTAGGGGCCATTAAGTTCTCCCTGACCTTTTACTTAAGCTGCTTTGAATGGGAGTTTCTCTTATTTTTGCAAATTGAAAGAGGCTGTAGGTTTACATTTAAATTCTCACAGGCAAACAACATCTGAGCATCTTGGGAAATAACATAGAATCAAAGTTAAGACATTGGACCTACAGTCCAACTGCCTGGGCTTAAATTTCTGGCTTAGCAACTCTGTGACCTTGAGCTAGTTCCTCAACCTCCTGAGAAGTCAGTTTTCTCATCTTTAAAAGGGATGTAGTAAAAGTATTCAAAAGGTTATGAGGTTTAAAGCTCTTAAGACAATGCTTAGCACAAAGCATGCCATAAATGTTATCTTTCTTGGCTCTTATTTTAATACATTCATCTCAGACTGCAGGAGGCAAAACCAAAACCAAACCAAACCAAACAAAAAAACCTTTGAAATGTCTTTATTAGTGTTTGGGGTTTAATTTTTTTCCATATATATATTTATTACAGTTGCATTATCCAACTTAGGTTGTTTCCATATCTTCGCTGTTGTAAATAATGTTGCAATGAACATGGGTGCAGATATCTTTTCACGTTCCTGTTTTTGTTTCCTAGGTTATTACAAGATATTGAATATAGTCAGGGTTTAATTTTTAATTAGGTCCTTTTGTATTTTATTGGCTTAGGGATAGGTATATAGGTTTAGCTTCTAGTGTTGTTACCCCACTAGGAATGAACATTAATAAGCAATGATCAAGAGGAAGAGTTTCCCCTAGGCAGTAACAACATTAGTGTGACTGGTCGCTATGAAATGCTGCCCCTTAAAATGCAACGGAAGCTGTTCAGGATTGGAGCAGTTTAAGATGTTTCTCTGATGGTAACAGTTTCACTGTTTTCTGAGTTCCTTTCATCTTTATCCACATTCAATATGGGAGATTGGCATTAAAGTCGGGGTGGGGGGGACCCTCAATAATTCTCACATATAAAGTCCAGAAGAAAGGGAATCACTGCAAGAACAGAAGTAATCAAACTTCCATCTGACCATCTGCCAACTGGCCTTTCTCTCTCTCTGGCATAAACACCACAAGAGTTTAACAAGTGATAGTATCTCAGGATAATTTACAGCCAGTAACAGAAGTGAGATTAAGAGTGCTCAGCAGGAGAGGAAAGATGGGCTGCGAAAGGCTTTTAAAAGCTATAAATATTTTTTTAAATGTGTGTGGGTAGATCCGGAGGTGGGGAGGAATTGGGCCATTTATTTAAGAAGAGTGAGAATTGAGAGAAAAGAATAGGGAAATTAATTTTGTTTCATCTTTTAAATCTTTTTCAGCTAATATGATTTTTATTAATATTGCTAATATTTATTAAGCCATGAGGGTGTAAACCATGAGTTACATACTTAAAAAAAAAGACAGGGAAGTCTGAATGAAAAAGGGGAAAAAAGGAAATTGTTTACAACCCAGACATGTACATAGCAGTTGAGGATTAGGTGGGATGGGGAAGAGCTTTGCAGCTGGATTCAGAAGATGTAGGTTTGGACATCTGCCTGACCAACAGTTAACCTCTCTGAGGCTCCATCTTTATCTATAAAATGGGGATGAAAATACCCAACATTTATTGGGCACTCCATGTGCCAGGGACGCTAATACCCTTCCTATCTTATAGAACAGCTGTAAAGACTACATTTTAAAAAGTTAAGTTATAAAAACCAACTAGGAAAGGTTATAAATATCCTACATAAAAACATATACATAACTATAAAAGATCATACTACAATTTGACCACCTGTGCAGACTCTGGACAGGCAATGTCCACTTTGCAGTTTGTTTGTTACTGCCATTTGACCTGCTTTAACTGATCCAGCTTTTATACAACAAGAATCAGCATTATTTGGTCAGAGTGCTCTTCATCCAAAATTATTTCCATTTCCCTATGAATATAACAATAATCTACACCCTTGCCACACAAAGTGTGATCCAAGGACCAGAAGCATTGGCATCACCTGGGAGCTTGTCAGAAATGCAGACTCTCAGGTTCCATCCCAGGTATGCTGAGACAGAATCTGCATTTTTACTAGATTTGCAGGCAGTTTATACACAAATTAAAGTTTGAGAAACACTGCTTGACACAAAGCCCCATGTGAGGCAAATTTAGGACAGAGTAATTTATTTCCAAATAGGAACAGAAAAGGGGAAATAAATGAATCATAATATGAATAAGTAACAGAGGCAGACCAGGACACTATCTAAAATGGGGGAAGAGAGCCAAAGAAGAAAAAAGGAACAAAAATGATTATAAAAACAACCCAAAAGCAATTAAGAAAATGGCAATACATAGATATCTATCAATAATTACTTTAAATGTAAATGGACCAAATGCTACAATCAAAAGATGTAGACTGGCTGAATGGATACAAAACCAGACCCAAATATATGCTGCCTACAAGAGACTCACTTCAGATCTAAGGACACACACAGGCTAAAAGTGAGGGAATGGGAAAAATATACTACCCCCTATATCAGGGGTTCCCAACCCCTGGGCCATGGACTGGTGCTGGTCCATGGCCTGTTAGGAACTGGGCCGCACAGCAGGAGGTGAGTGGTGGGCGAGCGAGGGAAGCTACATCTGCCGCTCCCCATTGCTCATGTTACTGCCTAAACCAGACCCCACCCCGTCCATGGAAATATTGTCTTCCACGAAACTGGTCCCTGATGCCAAAAAGGTTGGGGACAACTGCCCTACATTTTACCAATACAGACCATGACCACTTTGTGGTATAGGTTTATGGTGTGGTTGAAAGAGTATACTGGATTTGGAGTTCTTATTCCAGCTCTGCCACTTACGAATTTAGACTATCAGTCACTCTGAGACTCAATTTCCTTACCTATAAAATGGGGATTATAATATCTATAATTTACATGAAGCATTGAGCACAGAACTGAGAAACCATTGTTCCTTTCATCTCCCTTGATGGAGCATGTCCAGGAGGGTAATAATAGGATGGGTTGGTGTTATCTTTATGATGGATTAGCTGCCACCCAGAAACTTGGGAATGTGTCTACATAGTGGGCATCTTAATAAGATGGTAATTGGGAATTCCCTGGTAGTCCAGTGGTTAGGACTTGGCGCTTTCATTGCTGTGGCCTGAGTTCAATCCCTGGTTAGGGAACTAAGATCCCAAAAGTTGCATGCATGCTTCCCCCCAAAAATGGTAATTATCCACTTATAAGCATTTTGGCTATGTTGTATTCATTCATTCATTGACTATTCATTGAGCAGCTACTAAGTGCCAACCAAGTCCTTTGACTGAGGATACAGTGATGAACCAGATATTGAGGCTATAACAAATGCACAAGACAGACATGATCCTACCCTCGAAAAGGCAGTGCAGACGTGTGCACAGGCTCTCACAATACCTCATATTAAGTGCAACAGCCTGCTCATTCCTTGCTCGCTTTTATTCCCAGCTAGTGCCCTGTTTGAGCCTAAAGTGTGGTTGCCACATAAGTGGTGAACTAGTGAGGTGGCCATCAGAAGTCTGTGGGCTTCTTGAGGGCTCAAATTAGCAGAAAGAAGGAAGCAATGACTATTGAGGAGATGATTGATGTGTCTGCTACCCCAGAGATCCAACACATACGGTAAACACGTTATGCTTTCCAGAAAGGAGGAACTCCAGCTATAAATCTTTGGCACCAGGAGGAAGACAGGTGGGGATCTAAGATATTCTAGCAATTTTAAAGGGAACAGAGTATTGATAATATAATGCATATGGTGTCACTGTGTGTTGATGGGGTAAAATATTTATTTAAACGCTTGTAATGTGGTGAAACAGGCATATTGAGGGGAATTCTGCACTTCTATAATACTGCCAAGCACGGCTGAGAGAATTAATTTATGCTTGTTGCAATCTCTGTATGGTTAGACTTGTTTTTTTCCTCAGCATTCCAGAAAGTGGTGACATGGGACAATCTTTCAGCCAGACAGACCTTTATAAGCATTCCTGCCCTGCTTAAAACCTACAGTGGTTCTTTTTAAATAATACATCAACCCTAATGTCTCTTTTTTTTTAAATTTAATTTTATTTATTTTTTTATACAGCAGGTTCTTATTAGTTATCCATTTTATACATATTAGTGTATATATGTCAATCCCAATCTCCCAATTCATCCCACCACCACCCTGGCCCCCCCACTGCTTTCCCCCATTGGTGTCCATACGTTTGTTCTCTACGTCTGTGTCTCAATTTCTGCCCTGCAAACTGGTTCATCTGTACCGTTTTTCTAGGTTCCACATTTATGTGTTAATATACGATATTTGTTTTTCTCTTTCTGACTTACTTCACTCTGTATGACAGTCTCTAGATCCATCCACGTCTCTACAAATGACCCAATTTCGTTCCTTTTTATGGCTGAGTAATATTCCATTGTATATATGTACCACAACTTCTTTATCCATTCGTCTGTCGATGGGCATTTAGGTTGCTTCCATGACCTGGCTCTTGTAAATAGTGCTGTAATGAACATTGGGGTGCATGTGTCTTTTTGAATTATGGTTTTCTCTGAGTATATGCCCAGTAGTGGGATTGCTGGGTCATATGGTAATTCTATTTTTAGTTTTTTAAGGAACCTCCATACTGTTCTCCATAGTGGCTGTATCAATTTACATTCCCACCAACAGTGCAAGAGCGTTCCCTTTTCTCCATACCCTCTCCAGCATTTGTTGTTTGTAGATTTTCTGATGATGCCCATTCTAACTGGTGTGAGGTGATACCTCATTGTAGTTTTGATTTGCATTTCTCTAATAATTAGTGATGTTGAGCAGCTTTTCATGAGCTTCTTGGTCATCTGAATGTCTTCTTTGGAGAAATGTCTATTTAGGCCTTCTGTCCATTTTTGGATTGGGTTGTTTGTTTTTTTTAAATTGAGCTGCATGTGCTGTTTATATATTTTGGAGAATAATCCTTTGTCCGTTGATTTGTTTGCAAATATTTTCTCCCATTCTGAGGGTTATCTTTTCGTCTTGTTTATAGTTTCCTTTGCTTTGCAAAAGCTTTTCAGTTTCATTAGGTCCCATTTGTTTGTTTGTTTTTGATTTTATTTCCATTTCTCTAGGAGGTGGGTCAAAAAAGATCTTGCTGTGATTTATTAAAGAGTGTTCTTCTGACGTTTTCCTCTAAGAGTTTTATAGTGTCCAGTCTTACATTTAGGTGTCTCATCCATTTTGAGTTTATTTTTGTGTATGGTGTTAGGGAGTGTTCTAAATTCATTCTTTTACATGTAGCTGTCCAGTTTTCCCAGCACCACTTATTGAAGAGACTGTCTTTTCTCCATTGTATATCCTTGCCTCCTTTGTCATAGATTAGTTGACCATAGGGGCATGGGTTTGTCTCTGGGCTTTTTATCCTGTTCCATTGATCTATATTTCTGTTTTTGTGCCAGTACCATACTCTCTTGGTTACTGTAGCTTTGTAGTATAATCTGAAGTCAGGCAGCATGATTCCTCCAGCTCTGTTTTTTTCCCTCAAGACTGCTTTGGCTATTCGGGGTCTTTTGTGTCTCCATACAAATTAAAAAATTTTTTGTTCTAATTCTGTAAAAAATGTCATTAGTAATTTGATAGGGATTGCATTGAATCTGTAGATTGCTTTGGGTAATACAGCCATTTTCACAATATTGATTCTTCCAATCCAAGAACATGGTATGTCTCTCCATCTGTTTATATCATCTCTAATTTCTTTCTTCAGTGTCTTATAGTTTTCTGCATACAGGTCTTTTGTCTCCCTTGGTAGGTTTATTCCTAGGTAGTTTATTCTTTTGTTGCAATGGTAAATGGGAGTGTTTCCTTAATTTCTCTTTCAGATTTTTCTTCATTAGTGTATAGGAATGCAAGGGATCTCTGTGCATTATTTTGTATCCTGCAACATTACCAAATCCATTGATTAGATCTAGTAGTTTTCTGGTAGCATCTTTAGGATTCTCTATGTATAGTATCATGTCATCTGCAAACAGTGACAGTTTAACTTCTTCTTTTCCAATCTGTATTCCTTTTATTTCTTTTTTTTCTCTGATTGCCATGGATAAGACTTCCAAAGCTATGTTGAATAACAGTGGCGAGAGTGGACATCCTTGTCTTGTTCCTGATCTTAGAGGAAATGCTTTCAGTTTTTCACCATTGAGAGTGATGTTTGCTGTGGGTTTGTCGTATATGGCCTTTGTTATGTTGAGGTAGGTTCCCTCTATGCCCACTTTCTGGAGAGTTTTTATCATAAATGGGTATTGAATTTTGTCAAATGCTTTTTCTGCATCTATTGAGATGATCATATGGTTTTTAGTCTTCATTTTGTTAATACGGTGTTTCACATTGATTGGTGTATATTGAATAATCCTTGCATCCCAGGGATAAATCCCTCTTGATCATGGCGTATGATCCTTTTAATGTGTTGTTGGATTCTGTTTGCTAGTATTTTGTTGAGCATTTTTGCATCTATATTCATGAGTGATATTGGTCTGTAATTTTCTTTTTTTGTAGTATCTTTGTCTGGTTTTGGTATCAGGGTGATGGTGGCCTCACAGAATGAGTTTGGGAGTGTTCCTTCCTCTGCAAGTTTTGGAAGAGTTTGAGAAGGATGGGTGTTAGCTCTTCTCTAAATGTTGATAGAATTCACCTGTTAAGCCATCTGGTCCGGGACTTTTGTTTGTTGGAAGATTTTTAATCACAGTTTCAATTTCATTACTTGTGATTGGTCTGTTCATATTTTCTATTTCTTCCTGGTTCAGTCTTGGAAGGTTATACCTTTCTAAGAATTTGTCCATTTCTTCCAGGTTGTCCATTTTATTGGCATACATTTGCTTGTAGTAGTCTCCTAGGATGCTTTGTATTTCTGTTGTGTCTGTTATAACTTCTCCTTTTTCATTTCTAATTTTATTGATTTGAGTCCTCTCCCTCTTTTTCTTGATGAGTCTGGCTAATGGTTTATCAATTTTGTTTATCTTCTGAAAGAACCAGATGTGAGTTTTATTGACCTTTGCTACTGTTTTCTTTATTTCTATTTCATTTATTTCTGCTCTGATCTTTATGATTTCTTTCCTTCTACTAACTTTGGGTTTGGTTTGTTCTTCATTCTCTAGTTCCTTTAAGTGTAAGGTTAGATTGTTTATTTGAGATTTTTCTTGTTTCTTGAGATAGGCTTGTATTGCTATAAACTTCCCTCTTAGAATTGCTTTTGCTGCATCCCCACGTTTTGGATCATTATGTTTTCATTGTTGTTTGTCTCTAGGTATTTTTTGATTTCCTTTTTGATTTCTTCAGTGATCTCTTGGTTATTTAGTAACATATCATTTAGCCTCCATGTGTTTGTGTTTTTTATGTTTTTTTCCCTGTAATTGATTTCTAATCTCATAGCGTTGTGGTCAGAAAAGATGCTTGATATGATTTCAATTTTCTTAAATTTACTGAGGGTTGATTTGTGACCCAAAGTGTCAATTATCCTGGAGAATGTTCCATGCGCACTTGAGAAGAAAGTGTAATCTGCTGTTTTTGGATGGAATGTCCTATAAATATCAATTAAATCTATCTGGTGTATTGTGTCATTTAAAGCTTGTGTTTCCTTATTAATTTTCTGCTTGGATGATCTGTCCATTGGTGTAAGTGAGGTGTTGTTAAAGTCCCCCACTATTATTGTGTTAGTGTCGATTTCCTGTTTTATGGCTGTTAGCAGTTGCCTTATGTATTGAGGTGCTCCTATGTTGGGTGCATATATATTTATAATTGTTATATCTTCTTCTTGGATTGATCCCTTGATCATTATGTAGTGTCCTTCCTTGTCTCTTGTAACATTTTTTATTTTAAAGTCTATTTTATGTGATATGCATATTGTTACTCCAGCTTTCTTTTGATTTCCATTTGCATGGAATATCTTTTTCCATCCCCTCACTTTCAGTCTGTACGTGTCCCTAAGTCTGAAGTGGGTCTCTTGTAGACAGCATATATATGGGTCTGGTTTTTGTATCCATTCAGCGAGCCTGTGTCTTTTGGTGGGAGCATTTAATCCATTCACGTTTAAGGTAATTATCGATATGTATGTTCCTATGACCATTTTCTTAATTGTTTTGGGTTTGTTTTTGTAGGTCCTTTTCTTCTCTTGTGTTTCCCACTTAGAGAAGTTCCTTTAGCATTTGTTGTAGAGCTGGTTTGGTGGTGCTGAATTCTCTTAGCTTTTGCTTGTCTGTAAAGCTTTTGATTTCTCCATCAAATCTGAATGAGATCCTTACCAGGTAGAGTAATCTTGGTTGTAGGTCCTTGCTTTTCATCACTTTAAATATTTCATGCCACTCCCTTCTGGCTTGTAGAGTGTCTGCTGAGAAATCAGCTGTTAACCTTATGGGAGTTCCCTTGTATGTTATTTCTCATTTTTCACTTGTTGCTTTCAATAATTTTTCTTTGTCTTTAATTTTTGTCAATTTGATTACTGTGTGTCTCGGCATGTTTTTCCTTAGGTTTATCCTGCCTGGGACACTCTGTGCTTCCTGGACTTGGGTGGCTATTTCCTGTCCCATGTTAGGGAAGTTTTCGACTATAATCTCTTCAAATATTTTCTCTAGTCCTTTCTCTCTCTCTTCCCCCTCTGGGACCCCTATAATGTGAATGTTGTTGCATTTAATGTTGTCCCAGAGGTCTCTTAGGCTATCTTCATTTCCTTTCATTCTTTTATCTTTATTCTGTGCCACGGCAGTGAATTCCACTATTCTGTCTTCCAGGTCACTTATCCATTCTTCAGCTTCAATTATTCTGCTACTGATTCCTTCTAGTGTATTTTTCATTTCAGTTATTGTACTGTTCATCTCTGTTTGTTTGTTCTTTAATTCTTCTAGGTGTTTGTTCTTTAATTCTTTTAGGTCTTTGTTAAACATTTCTTGCATCTTCTCGATTTTTGCCTCCATTCTTTTTCCGAGGTCCTGGATCATCTTCACTATCATTTTTCTGAATTCTTTTTCTGGAAGGTTGCCTATCTCCACTTCATTTAGTTGTTTTTCTGGGGTTTTATCTTGTTCCTTCATCTGGCACATAGCCCTGCCTTTTCATCTTGTCTATCTTTCTGTGAATGTGGTTTTTGTTCCACAGGCTGCAGGATTGTAGCTCTTCTTGCTTCTGCTGTCTGCCCTCTGGTGGATGAGGCTATCTAAGAGGCTTGATGGGAGGCTCTGGTGGTGGGTAGAGCTGACTGTTGCTGTGGCGGTCAGAGCTCCGTAAAACTTTAATCCACTTGACTGTTGATGGGTGGGCCTGGGTTCCCTCCCTGTTCATTGTTTGGCCTGAGGCAACCCAACACTGGAGCCTACCCGGGCTCTTTGGTGGGGCTAATGGCGGACTCTGGGAGGGCTCATGTCAAGGAGCACTTCCCAGAACTTCTGCTGCCAGTGTCCTTGTCCTCACGGTGAGACACAGCCACCCCCCCCCCCCCCCGTAGGAGACCCTCCAACACTAGCAAGTAGGTCTGGTTCAGTCTCCTATGGGGTCACTGCTCCTTCCTCTGGGTCCCGATGTGCACACTACTTTGTGTGTGCCCTCCAAGAGTGGAGTCTCTGTTTCCCCCTGTCATGTTGAAGTCCTGCAACCAAATCCCCCTAGCCTTCGAAGTCTGATTCTCTAGGAATTCCTCCTCCCATTGCTGGACCCCCTGTTGGGAAGCCTGACGTGGGGCTCAGAACCTGCACTCCAGTGGGTGGACTTCTGTGGTATAAGTATTCTCCAGTTTGTGAGTCACCCACCCAGCAGTTATGGGATTTGATTTTATTGTGATTGTGCCCCTCCTACCATCTCATTGTGGCTTCTCCTTTGTCTTTGGATGTGGAGTATCTTTTTTGCTGAGTTCCAGTGTCTTCCTGTCGATGATTGTTCAGCAGTTAGTTGTTATTCCGGTGCTCTCACAGGAGGGAGTGAGAGCACGTCCTTCTACTCCTCCATCTTGAACTAATCTCCCCCTAGTGTCTCTTAATAGCTTTCCAGAACCTCCAAAATATGACACTAAAAAGAGCGGAGCTCAGGGTTTGAGTTTGTCACTAATAGCTTTGAGCCTTAGTCTCTTTATTTGTAAAAAAGAAATAATAATATCCACTATGCCAAACTCACAGGAATGTGTTAGAGTCGAACAAACTGATGCATCTGACAGCACTTTGCAAAACACCAACGCAATGTTACTAAGCAAATGTGATTATTATTATGATGGTGCTCTTATCCCTCCAACCTTATTTCATGACACCCTTCACACTGCTCTTCAGCTGGACAACGATGTGCTGTGACCACTCCCGTCTCTGATTTGGGGCTTACACCAGTCCCCAGCACAGTGGGGAAGAGAGCCGACCCTGAGGCCAGACTGGCTGGGATCTGGATGATAACAGTACTTGCTCTCAAGGCTGTAGTGAGGATTAAATGGGTTCCTGGGGGTAAAGCCCCTAGACCGTGCTTGGCATGTCACATCCCTCCTGGCACTGTTGTAGCAAGTGCTTTTCATACCTTACCATGTCTTCCAGTTCTAGTTCATGTCCTGTCTCATCCATGAAGTCTTCTCCCTTGGTTTTCTCCTGCCTATAAAATCTTATATGTAGAACTATGTCACACAGGTTAACTATTTGTTTATTATTTCATGAGATGATTGTCCTACCTGGATAGATGCATTAATTCAACATTTAATGAACACCTGCTATGACCAGGTTCCTTATTAGACCATGAGAATAAAGATGTACAAGACACAGAGCCCTCTCTGTGGGGATGATGATCACTTCCCCATCTGTGGTCAGATGACCAAGCAGACAATTCAGCTATAGACTGAATGTTTGTCCCCCCCCCACATTCATATATTAAGTCCTAACCTCTACTGTGGTGGTGTTTGGAGGTGGAGCCTTTGGGAGGTGATTAGGTCATGAGGGTGGGTTCCACATTTGGGCTCCTGTTGACTCTTCTCCTTTAGAAAAATCCCCTGTCTTATTTCTGTGAGTTAAATCTCTTATCTCCAGTAGCCCTTCTCAGGTTTCAAGTTTCTGTGCTCTTTTTTCCCCCTTTTCTTTCCCTCCCCTTCCATCTTCGCTCCTAAGACTTCACTATTAGAACTCCACAACTGAAATTTCCCTCAAACCTTCCAGTAGGGATCTACTCATTCTGTGCTCTCTCTCCGCAGCTTTTACTAAAGAGCCTAATGACTTCATAATCCATTCCCTGATGTCCTAAAGCCCAGCTCAGATGAGGGGTGTCCGTTTTAAGTACGTGCCCCTTTTTCACCTTCAACACCAGTCCCAATATACCATGTTCAGAGAGACTTAAAATAACAAAACTGTTACATGATCTATGGCTTAGCAAGCATTTCACTGAGAGCAGAATTATCACCATCATGCCTGTGCTACAGATGGGAAAGCTCATGCTCAGAAAGACTAAATAGTGTGCCTGGTATTACACATCTTGTCTTCTGCTCTTTACATTTGGAATAGCCAGGGGACCCCTTTATGGCTCACTTTTTGGCTGACTTCCCATGGAATTTCCTGACCTCATCCCACTGAGTCTCATTCCTCAGGCTGGCTACATTCAAGCTAAAGGATTCTCAGGCAGACCACTCCTCCTAGGCATAGGCATAGGCACAGGTGTGTGTTTTCAGAAGTACCGTCAAAACCTTAATACAAGGAAGTGAGCAATGGGCTAGTTTTAGGCACTTTCCTCTCTTTACATGGTGGTGGCAGAACCAGTAGTGGGAGGTGAGGCGAGCACCTCAGATGCTGTCCTTTATGCCTTTATGGGCATTTTCTATTTCAACTCCAGTTGGGGGAAAAGTGGTGGAAATTATTATGTTTACCACTAGAGGGCAGATTAGTCAAATTTTAGAATGCCTGCTGGCCATTGAGAAGCCGTGGGAATGTGTTTTGTTTCACATCCCCTCCACCCTCTGTCCTGCCCCACCATTAGACAAGAGAAGAGAGACAAGGGTCACCAGAAATAGGAAAAAGCAAAGGCAGTGCCATTGCTGTTGATAAGAGCGGGTCCTCCTCATCTTCTCTACGTGTGTACAACATGCTAGACCTGCCCTAGGGAAGCAAACAGGGAGTACATCCGGGTAATAACAGCTTAGTATTTAGTGCCTGTTATATACCAGGCACCTTACTAGGCATTTTACCTACAATATCTTCTCTGATCCTCACAACAGCCTTCTGAGGCAAATTTTTAAAATCATTACTTTACAGGTGAAGAGACATGCTTGTTAAAGTTAAATATATTGCTCAAAAGCAAGTGACTAAGTGGCGGATGTGGGGTTTGAGTTGATGTTTATGAAGGATGGGGTTGATAGGAAAGGGGGAGTCTTGAAAGGGCCTGAAATTAAGTGGTAAATTACCATTCAAAGCCTCCAAGAGGGCTTCTGGGCTGGACACTGTCTTATGGTAGCCGCTCTAAGTGGAGAAAATACCTTTAAGGAAATTTTGTATATTCACTGTAAAAAAAACCAAAAATCAACACAGAATATCTAAAGAAGAAAGTAAAAACTATCTTCAAATCTTATCATCTAGGTAAAGCGTGTTTAACCATTTTTAGTGCAGCTCCTATGATACTTTTTATTTTGCTTTGTTTTTTTATGAATGTTTTGTTTTTTATGGATCCATGTCACTACATGGATACGTTACCATGTACGTAAATACAGAATCTTCACTATCAATTTTAATGATTATGTTTTAATCTATTGTACTTAGATCCCTAAAATCACTTATCCAGTTTCTGTTGATAAACTTGTCATTAATTTCCGGTTTCTTTTTTTTTACCATTAGAACAATTGTGTAACAAATTCTTTGTATCTGCTTCTATCCAAATCATCCCCCTCTTTTGTTAACTGGATCCCATCTCATCTTCCTAAATTCTTTTGCTATTTTTTCCTTTCTGCTATATCATTTCTTCAGCCAACAGATATCAGATAATAGCTCCCATCTTAAAAAAAAAATCTTCCCTGATGTCACTCCACCTCCAGCTGTAGCCCATTTTCTTTGTTTCTCCAGACACCTAAAATTCTTGAAAAGTTGTTTAGACTTGCCAGTCTCACTTTCTCTACTTCTGCATTCTCTCCATCAGATTTTCATCCACGGTCCTCCATAGACAGTTCTTGTCAAGGTCACTGTGACTGTCACGATGTCAAACTCAATGGTCATCCTCCATCTTCATCTTTCTTGCAGCCTTTGACATATTGGCCATTCCTTTCTTTTTTTGGAATTCTTCACTTGCCTTCCAGGAAACCACTTTCTTGGGTTTTCTCCTGTTTCATTGGCCACAGTCCCCTTTGCTTGTTTCTCCTTGTCTTCCTGACCTCCAAATTTTGGAGCATCCCAGTATTCAGATCTCAAACCTCTTCTCTTCTCTATCGACACTCATCTGGTCTCAGGACTAAATACTACCTATATGCCCAGACTTCTCCCTGAACTCCAGATTCATATCCAAGTGCCTTCCTGACAGCTCTACTTTGATGTCTAATAGACATCTCAAACGTGACAAGTTGAAAGCCTCGATTTCTCTGACCTCACCTCACCCTCTTCCTACAGATTTCCTCACTTCAATAAATATCATACTTCTTAGCCCCAAGTCTCAGTCATCCTTGACTTCTTTATTTCTCTTACAACTCACATCTGCTCTGTCAGGAAATCCTGTTGGCTCTACCTTCAAAACATATCTAGAGGGCTTCCCTGGTGGCGCAGTGGTTGAGAATCTGCCTGCCAATGCAGGGGACACGGGTTCGAGCCCTGGTCTGGGAAGATCCCACATGCCGCGGAGCAACTAGGCCCGTGAGCCACAACTACTGAGCCTGTGCGTCTGGAGCCTGTGCTCCGCAACAAGAGAGGCCGCAATAGTGAGAGACCCACGCACAGCGATGAAGAGTGGCCCCTGCTTGCCGCAGCTAGAAGAAGCCCTTGCACAGAAACGAAGACTCAGCACAGAAAGAAAGAAAGAGAGAGAGAGAGAGAGAAAGAAAGAAAGAAAGGAAGAAAGAAAGAAACCCAAAGTTAAAAAAAAACAAAAAAAAACATATCTAGAACTCAACCACTTTCAACCACCTCACTGTCCCCCTGCCCCATCAGATCTCATGTAGATGATTGTAATCTCACCCTAAGTGGTCTTCCTGCTCACGCTCTTGCCCACTTCCAGCCTACTCTCCACCCAGCAGTCAGAGAGTCTTTACAAACTCAAGTCATCGACCATCACCGCCCTGCTCAAAGCCCTCCAGTTCTGCCTGTTTCATTGATGGTCAAACCCAGTGGCTTTATCATGGATTGACAAGACCCCGTGTGGTCTCAGAGCACCGCGCCCTGGGCTTTTACCACTTAACCCCACCCCTCATTCCGCTCAGTCTCACTGGTCTCCTCCCTGACCCCACTTTTGTACCTGCTCATCCCTTTGCCTGGAATCATCTTTCCACAGGTATCCCTAGGCCCTGCTTCCCTACTTCCTTCAAGTCCCTGCTCAGTGTCTTTATCGGAGATGCTTTCCTAATCACCTTGTTAAGAACAGCACATTCCATTTTCTATTGCCCTTACCCCCCTGCTTTATTTTTCTTACCATTATCACCACACAGACACACAGACACACAGACACACACAGGCACACACACACACACACACACATTATATTTGTCTTTTGTCTCCCATGACTATAATGTATGCTCTTGTGAAGGCAGGCATTTTACTTGTTTTGTTCTTGGCAGTACCTCTAACTCCTAATCTAATGCCTGACACCTATAAGGGCTCAATACATATCTGTTGAACGAATGAATATGCATCTTCTAGTGCAATGATTTCCTTCGCGTAGATTTCTAGGAGTGGGATTACTGACTCCCAGGTTATGAATTTTAAAGACATATTTGACCAATTTATATTCCTGTCAGCAGAGTACATGACAGTGTCATTGACTCAATGCTCACCAAAAAGGGTTTTGTCAATACTTTTCATCTTTAGTAATCTTATAGGCAAAAAATTTTCTTTTCATTTGCATTTTGGGATTATTTGCATGTTTTTATGTATAGATTTATTGACCGTTTGTACATGCATGATTTGTGCAAATTCCTAGATTGTGTTCTTTGTCTACTTCTCTATTATGGTTATTTCCCTTATTGATTTGTTCTTTGTGTATTAAATCTTTGTTTAAATTGCCAATATTTTTTTTCCAGTTTTTCATCTGTCTTTCAACCTTGCTTTTGGTGTTTTTGCAAAAAAGAAGTTAACAATATATTATGCAGTCAAATTTATTCATTTTCCCCTGGTGATTGTTTATTTCTCCAATAAGAATATAGTTATATGAATGAATACTTGAATATTGAGCTTGCTCAGACTTTCTTGGAAATGTTTACTAAGTATATTCTTTTCTTGTGGATAAATTTCCTGCTAAAGTATTATATTATGCATCCAGGTAGAAGGAAGTGGTATAGTACTACCTAACCCATCAAATGTATAGTCCCAGGAATCTGGGGGTGGTGGTGTAGGAATATTATATACCAAGGCAAAATGCCATGAACCCAATTCTCTGGGAAGTTCACAGAAGGGTGAGCTGACTACAGCTGCTAAACACCTATTCATAGAGCAGGTGCCAGAGAGAGAACATTGTGTAGCTCCTGGAAACTGTGTGCTCACATTGTTCTGCTCCAGGGAGAGACACACAAAGGAACAGAACTACAGGGTTTTGGAGAATCAGAAATGTTTACCTTGACAGGTTTCCCTGCTTTCCGAACTATATAATCACCAGCTATTTCCCTTCCCTTGTCAGCGGTATTGGCTGACATATATCTCATCACAAAGTGGTATATTTATGCACGGAGGCAGATGTCTTCCCATCCACCCTGACACCATGTGCATCAGGCACTAAAGACGTCCCCAGGTCCAGAAACAAAACCGTCTGGTCCCAATATATATGATGAGTTCACTCAAATTAATATGCGTGAGGATAGCACTTCCCATCCATTGTGCCAGAGATGTGTTGAGGTGTCCTAAGATATGTATTCCTCCCTGGCCCTCTGGGCTGCTGGTAGAGGGCCTGGGGGGCCTGAATCCCCAACTCTTATCCCTCAAATTACTGTCCATAGACAAGCAGCATCTTTTGGGAGCTTGTTAGAAATGCAGAATTTTACTCCTCATCTCAGAATCTGCATTTTCACAAGATGCCCAGGTGATTGTCTGCTCATTTAAGTTTCAGAAGCAGTGCCCATAACATTGGAATCTGTTCTTGAACAACCCCGTCCTGTTGTAAACATTGTTATTTGTTTTTTGATTGTGAAAACCTTTGGAGAGCACTGATTATTATAAACAGAGCTAGAAAGAATGTCAAATAATGTTGCTGCTGCTGCTGTTGTTTCTTAATGGAAAAGTGTGGACACTACTTAGCACCTGATTTTGTTGGCTTTGTCCCCATACCTAATTGTTCATGTACAATACAAGGCTTGCTCCTTTCCAGTGAGACTGTAGGATCCTAAATGACAAGGGTTATTTCACCCTTATAATACTTCCCTACAATTTTTTTTAGTGCCATAAAGCAGTGTTTTGCAAACTTTGCATAGGAATCACTGAGTGGATAGTGGCAGAGCGGGGGTGTCGTTAAAAGGCAGATTCTTATTCAGTGGCTCTGAGATTCTACATTTCAAGCAAGCTCTCAGGTGGTACTGGTACTGCTGGTCCATGGACCACACTTTAAGTATCAAGGTTTTAGAGTGTTCATCTGACTCTCATAACAGGCTTATAAGGTAAGTGGGCTAGATGTTATCCCCATTTTATAGATGAGGCTTTTGAGAAGCAGGGAGTTACAGTACCATGCCTGAGATCCCACAGCTAGTAAGCGATGGAGTTGGGTCCCCCGCGGTGTTTGCCTCTTGAAACCCTTCTTCCTTTGTGCAATAAGATACAGAACAGCAGTTGAGACTGTCCCCATAATGAATGGTTACAGCAGTCTAGGGGCTAAGACGAGAGTTTTCTCTCACTCTCTCTTTTTCTTTTTTGATGACGATGACTTGGGCAGTACACTTTAGTCTGTTCAGGATGCTGTAACAAAATACCATAGACTAGGAGGCTTATAAACAATAGACATTTACTTGTCACAGTTCTGGAGGCTGGGAAGTCCAAGATCAAGGTGCCAGCAGATTTGGTATCCAGTGAGGCCCCTCTTCTGCTTCACAAATGGCTGTCTTTCTGCTGTGTCCTCACATTGTGAAAAGGGCAAAGGAGCTCTTTGGGGCCTCTTCTTATAAAGGCACTGATCCCATTCATGAGGGCTCCACCCTCATGACCCAATCACCTCCCAAAGATTCCACTTCCAAATAACTTGGGGATTAGGATTTCAACATATGAATTTTGGGGAGACACAAACATTCATTCACCAGCAATGGTAAGTAAGAGTTTCGTACTAGGGGGCCATTTGGACATTTCTTAGTGGCTACAAAATAAACTTCAACCAAGATACTAATTACTTTATATCCAATGGCTCTCAATCCTACCTCACTTGTGGAACTTTAAAAACATAAATTCCTGGGCTCCACTATAAAGATACTAAAGTCAGGATCTTTGGACATGGGAGTTCAGTCCATCTACATTTTTTGAAGCACCATAGGTGATTAAAATGAATGATTGGGATTTTAAAAAACGATTACTCTCTCTATCTTTCCATCCTTGTCAAGCCAATTTTTTTTATTTAGGTGTAATTGACATACAGCACTGTGTGAGTTAAAGCACTGTATAAGGTGTACAGCATAATGATTTGACTTACATACATCACGAAATAATTATCACAATAAATTTAGTAAATATTCATCACCTCATATAGATACAAAATTAAAGAAATAGAAGAAAATATATATTCTCCCTTGTAAGGAGAACTCTTAGGATTTGCTCTCTTGACAACTTTCATATATAACATACAGCAATGTTAATTATATTTATCACGTTGTACATTATATCCCTAGTACTTATTTATCTTATAACTGGAAATTTGTACCTCTTGACTGCCTCCATCCAGTTTCCCCTCCCCCCGCACCCCATCTCTGGTAACCACAAATCTGAACTATTTTTCTATGAGTTTGTTTGTTTTTTTATTGGGGTATATTTGCTTTACAATGTTATGTTCGTTTCTGCTGTAAAACGAAGTGAATCAGCCATATGTATACATATATCTCCTCCCTCTTGGACCTCCCTCCCACCCACCCCCATCCATCTAGGTCACCACAGAGCACTGAACTGAGCTCCCTGCACCATACAGCAGGTTCCCACTAGTTATCTGTTTTACACATGGCAGTGCACATACGTCAATCCCAAACTCCCAATTCACCCCCATCCCTGTGTTCACACATCCATTCCCTACGTCTGTGTCTCTATTTCTGCCCTGAAAATAGGTTCATTTGTACCATTTTTCTGGATTCCACATACATGCGTTAATATATGATATTTGTTTTTCTCTTTCTGACTTACTTCACTCGGTATGACAGACTCTAAGTCCATCCACGTCTTAACAAATGACACAATTTCATTCTTTTTTTATGGCTGAGTATTATTCCATTGTATATATGTACCACATCTTTTTTTTTTTTAGCATCTTTATTGGAGTATAATTGCTTTACAATGGTGTGTTAGTTTCTGTTTTATAACAAAGTGAATCAGCTATACATATACATATATCCCCATATCTCCTCCGTCTTGCATCTCCCTCCCCCATCCTCCCTATCCCTCCCCTCTAGGTGGTCACAAAGCACCGAGCTGATCTCCCTGTGCTATGCCGCTGCTTTCCACTAGCTATCTATTTTACATTTGGTAGTGTATATATGTTCATACCACTCTCTCACTTCGTCCCAGCTTACCCTTCCCCCTCGCCGTGTCCTCAAGTCCATTCTCTATATCTGTGTCTTTATTCCTTTCCTGCCCCTAGGTTCTTCAGAACTTTTTTTTTTTTTAGATTCCATATATATGTGTTAGCATATGGTATTTGTTTTTCTCTTTCTGACTTACTTCACTCTGTATGACAGACTCTAGTTCCATCCACCTCACTACAAATAACTCAATTTCATTTCTTTTTATGGTTGAGTAATATTCCTTTGTATATATGTACCACATCTTCTTAATCCATTCATCTGTCGATGGACACTTAGGTTGCTTCCAAGTCCTGGCTATTGTAAATAGTGCTGCAATGAACATTGTACATATCTCTTTTGGAATTATGGTTTTCTCAGGGTATGTGCCCACTAGTGGGATTGCTGGGTCATATGGTAGTTCTATTTTTAGTTTTTTAAGGAAACTCCATACTGTTCTCCATAGTAGCTATATCAATTTTACATTTCCACCAACAGTACAAGAGGGTTCCCTTTTCTCCACATCCTCTCCAGCATTTATTGTTTGTAGATTTTTTGATGATGGCCATTCTGACCAGTGTGAGGTGATACCTCATTGTAGTTTTGATTTGCATTTCTCTAATAATTAGTGATGTTGAGCATCTTTTCATGTGTTTGTTGGCCATCTGTATGTCTTCTTTGGAGAAATGTCTATTTAGGTCTTCTGCCATTTTTTGATTGGGTTGTTTGTTCTTTTGATATTGAGCTTCATGAGCTGTTTGTATATTTTGGAGATTAACCCCTTGTCAGTTGCTTCATTTGCAAATATTTTCTCCCATTCTGAGGGTTATCTTTTTGTCTTATTTATTGTTTTCTTTGCTGTGCAAAAGCTTTTAAGTTTCATTAGGTCCCATTTGTTTATTTTTATTTTAATTTTCATTACTCTAGCAGGTGGATTAAAAATGATCTTGCTGTTATTTATGTCAAAGAGTGTTCTTCCTATGTTTTCCTCTAAGAGTTTTATAGTGTCCAGTCTTACATTTAGGTCTTTAATCCATTTTGAGTTTATTTTTGTGTATGGTGTTAGGGAGTGTTCCAATTTAATTCTTTTACATGTAGCTGTCCAGTTTTCTCAGCACCACTTACTGAAGAGGCTGTCTTTTCTCCATTGTATATTCTCACCTCCTGTGTCATAGATTAGGTGACCATAGGTGCGTGGGTTTATCTCTGGGCTTTCTATCCTGTTCTATTGATCTATATTTCTGTTTTTGTGTGAGTACCATACTGTCTTGATTACTGTAGCTTTGTAGTATAGTCTGAAGTCAGGGAGTCTGATTCCTCCTGCTCCATTTTTGTTTCTCAAGATTGCTTTGGTTTTTTGGGTCTTTTGTGTTTCCATACAAATTGTAAAATTTTTTGTTCTAATTCTGTGGAAAATGCCACTGGTAATTTGATAGGGATTGCATTGAATCTGTAGATTGCTTTGGGTAGTATAGTCATTTCACAATATTGTGAAAATCCAAGAACATGGTATATCTCTCCATCTGTTTGTGTTGTCTTTGACTTCTTTCATCAGTGTCTTATAGTTTTCTGAGTACATGTCTTTTACCTCCTTAGGTAGGTTTATTCTTAGGTATTTTATTCTTTTCATTGCAATGGTAAATGGGATTGTTTCCTTCTCTTTTTGATCTTTTGTTGTTAGTGTATAGGAATGCAAGAGATTTCTGTGTATTAATTTTGTATCCTGCAACTTTACCACATTCATTGATTAGCTCTAGTAGTTTTCTGGTGGCATCTTTTGGATTTTCTATGTATAGTATCATGTCATCTGCAAACAGTGACAGTTTTACTTCTCTTCCGAGTTAGATTCATTTTATTTCTTTTCCTTCACTGATTGCCATGGCTAGGACTTCCAAAACTATGTTGAATAATAGTGGCAAGAGTGGACATCCTTGTCTTTTTTCTGATCTCAGAGGAAATACTTTCAGTTTTTCACCATTGAGAATGATGTTGGCTGTGGGTTTGTTGTATATGGCCTTTATTATGTTGAAGTAGGTTCCCTTTATGCCCACTTTCTGGAGAGTTTTTATCATAAATTGGTGTTGAATTTTGTCAAAAGCTTTTTCTGCATCTACTGAGATGATCATATGGTTTTTATCCTTCAATTTGTTAATATGGTGTATCACATTAATTGATTTGCATATATTGAAGAATCCTTGCATTCCTGGGATAAATCCCACTTGATCATGGTGTCTCATCCTTTTAATGAAGGGGTCTCCAACCCCCGGGCCAGAGACTGATACCAATCTGCAGCCTGTTAAGAACCAGGCCGCACAGCAGGAGGTGAGCAGTGGGCAAGCAAGCGAAGCTTCATCTGCCGCTCCCCATCGCTCCCCATCACTCACATTACCACCTGAACCATCCGCCCCCCACCCCCGTCCATGGAAAAATTGTCTTCCATGAAACCAGTCCTTGGTGCCAAAAAGGTTGGGGACCGCTCTTTTAATGTGTGGTTGGACTCTGTTTGCTAGTACTTTTTTGAGGATTTTTGCTTCTATGTTCATCAGTGATATTGGTCTGTAATTTTCTTTTTTTGTGATATCTTTGCCTGGTTTTGGTATCAGGGTGATGGTGGCCTTGCAGAATGAGCTTGGGAGTGTTCCTTCCTCTGCAATTTTTTGGAAGTTTGAGAAGGATAGGTGGTAACTCTTCTCTAAATGTTTGATAGATTTCACCTGTGACGCCATCTGGTCCTGGACTTTTGTTTGTTGGAAGGTTTTTAATTGTAGTTTCAATATCATTATTTGTGATTGGTCTATTTATATTTTCTATTTCTTCCTGGTTCAGTCTTGGACGGTGGTATCTTTCTAAGAATTTTTCCATTTCTTCCAGGTTGTCCATTTTATTGGAATATCATTGCTGGTAGTAGTCTCTTATGATCCTTTGTATTTCTGTTGTGTCAGTTGTAATTTCTCCTTTTTCATTTCTAATTTTATTGATCTGAGTCCTCTCCCTTTTCTTCTTGATGAGTCTGGCTAAACTTTTAACAATTTTGTTTATTGTCTCAGTGAACCAGTGTTTAGTTTCATTGATCTTTGTTTGTTCTTTAGCTCTTCTAGGTCCTTGTTAAATTTCTTATATTGTCTCGATCCCTGCCTCCATTCTTTTTCCGATATTCTTGATCATTACTATCATTTACTATCTGGATCATTTACTATCATTACTCTGAATTCTTTTTCAGGTAGGTTGCCTATTTCATCTTCATTTATTTGGTCTTGTAAGTTTTTACCTTGCTCCTTCATCTGTAACATATTTTTTTGTTGTCTCATTTTTTTTAATGGGTACGGCTGTGTTCCTGTCTTGCTGGTTGTTTGGCCTGAGGTGTCCAGCACTGGCGTTTGTTGGTAGTTGGGTGGAACCCAGTCTTGGTGCTGAGATGAGGACTTCTGGGAGACCGCACACTGATTAATATTCCCTGGGACCTGAAGTTCTCTGTTAGTCCAGCAGCTTGAACTCAGCACTCCCACCACAGGAGCTCAAGCCTGACCCTGGGCCCGGGAACCAAAACCCCACAAGCCACACTGTGCAGAAAAAACAAAAACAAACAGATAAGAGCAGAACAATAACAAAGAATAAAAAATAAAATTAGGGGGTGGAGTCAAGATGACATACTAGGAGGATGTGGAATTTGCGTCTCCTCACAACTAGGGTACCTACCAGGCACCACTGGGGGACCACGGACACCTAAGGGGACGGGAGGCACCCCCAGTGACCAGGTAGGACGTGGGGTGTGGAGGGAGTGAAGGGGGAGGAGAAGTGGAGGCAGGACGGGACTGGCGCCCCTGAGGGGCGGCTGGGGTAAGGGGAGGGATCCCACGCCTGAAGGGGGAAATTTGGGAGCCATTGGGAGGGCAGAGGATCAAAAGGGAGTGTGGCCAGGTTTCCCCTGCCCACATGGACTCCCAGGAGTTGAGATCCAGGGCCTGATCCTCTGCCCACTGAGGCTCCCTCCAGCTGCGTGGGTCCTGAGGGAGTGGGAGGGAGGGAAGGGGGAGCAAAAGTAAAGGCTGGACCTCTGGGACTGGCACCCAAGAGGGGTGGCTGGGTGAGGGAAGGAGTTCCTACACCCAGTGGGACCAACCCATGGTTAGGGGTCCAGCAGCAACAGGGGAGACCCTGGGGGCGACAGTGGGGGAGGGGTGCAAAGTAATGGAAGGGAGCGGGGCCAGTGCTTTCCCTGTCCACTTAGGCACCAGGAAGCTTGTTGGGCTCCCGGGCCTAATCCTCAGCCCTCCGAACCTCCCTCCTGCCATGCAGAGCCCAAGCCCCAGCCCTATACCCCCACCCAGGGCTCTACCTCTACACTTGGAGACCCCCTCCAAGGAGCTGGGCCTAAGCCCCACCCACACACCCTCACTCAGGGCCCTACCTCCAAACTCTGGAACTCCAACCTCCAGAGGCCCTCCTTTCCACATGCTGCCTCTCCCCCTCTGTGCAGGTCCTGAGCAGAGGCCCTGCCCCAACCTTGAACGCCGCCCAGCCTAGGCCCCACCCCCAAGGTCTTTTCTGGCTATATAGGTCCTGAGCCTAGGCCCCGCCCCACGTTCAAACATCACCACCCCACCCGCCTAGGTCACGCCCCACCCTAAACCCACCCCTGCCTAAGTTCCACCCCCCCCAAACTCCACCCCCATAGCCAAGGCTTTTTTTTCTTGTTTTTCTTTTTTCCACTTTTGTTTTTTATTTTTTTCACTTTCTTTTTTTTTTTAATTCAAACAGAAAATCACAAAAATTATAATCATCCTCATCAGTTCACTCAGTCCCATGTAATTAATTTTTTTTTCATCTTGATCTTTTGTTAGCACTTTTATGAGTTCATCAGTTTTTCATTAGAGTTCTGAAAATGCTTATTCATTCAGTTCAGCAGTACAGTCAGTTACCAGAAGCCTGTACTTGTCAGAGTCTTTGGGATTGGGGTTCTGTTTTACCTTGTTGATTCATTGTTGTTGATTCTTTTATATTTTTATTTTTCCTAAGAAACCTTTTATTTTTCTAATTTTATTTTATTCTTCATACTTTGTTAGTGATTTCTCCTTTTGGCTTGTTCCCCACCCCCAACCTTTTTTTTGTTTTTTCTGTTGTGGCTTTATTTTACCTTGTTGCAGTTATTTCAATTACAGTTTTATTTTTCCTAATATTTTTTTTCTAATATATTTTTTATCTTTCTAATTTTATTTTGTTTTTTATTCTTTGACATTTTACTCCTCCCTTTTTTCTTTCTTTCTTCCTTTTTTTTTTTTTTTAACTGCACCATGAAGCTTGCGGGATCTTGGTTCCAAGGCCACAGGTCGGACCCGAGCTCCTGTGGTGGGAGCTCAGAGTCCAAACTGCTGGACTAACAGAGATGCTCAGACCTCAGGGACTATCAATCAGAGTGAGGCCTCCCAGAGGTCCTCATCTCAGCACCAAGACCCAGCTCTGTTCAACTGCCTGCAAACTCCAGTGCTGGACGTCTCAGGCCAAACAAACAGTAAGACAGGAATACAGCACCACCCATCAAAAAAAAAAAAAAAAAAAAAAAAAAAGAAATGACAAAAAAAGATGTTATAGACAAAGGAGCAAGGTAAAAACCTACAAGACCAAATAAATGAAGATGAAATAGGCAACCTACCTGAAAAAGAATTCAGAGTAATGATAGTAAAGATGATTCAAAATCTCAGAAACAGAATGGAGAAAATAAAAGAAACATTTCACAAGGATCTAGAAGAACTAAAGAGCAAACAAACAGTGATGAACAGCAAAATTACTGAAAT
This sequence comes from Balaenoptera borealis, assembly GCF_965194805.1. Classification (NCBI taxonomy): domain Eukaryota; kingdom Metazoa; phylum Chordata; class Mammalia; order Artiodactyla; family Balaenopteridae; genus Balaenoptera; species Balaenoptera borealis. The sequence goes on along the minus strand of NC_138868.1, from coordinate 71,024,689 downwards.
TAAAAATACTCTAGAAGGAATCAATAACAGGATAACTGCAGCAGAAGAACGGATAAGTGAGATGGAAGATAAAATGGTGGAAATAACTGCCAGGGAGCAGAATAAAGGAAAAACAATGAAAAGAATGGAGGACAGTCTCAGAGACCTCTGGGACAACATAAAACGCACCAACATTCGACTTATAGGGGTCCCAGAAAAAGAAGAGAAAAAAAAAAGTGTCTGAGAAAATATTTGAAGAGATTATAGTCAAAATCGTCCCTAACATGGGAAAGGAAGTAGTCAGTCAAGTCCAGGAAGCACAGAGAGTACCATACAGGAAAAACCCAAAGAGAAACATGCCAAGACACATATTAAACAAACTATCAAAAATTAAAAACAAAGAAAAAATATTAAAAGCAGCAAGGGAAAAGCAACAAATAACATACACAGGAATCCCCATAAGGTTAACACCTGATTTTTCAGCAGAAACTCTGCAAGCCAGAAGGGAGTGGCAGGACATATTTAAAGTGATGAAAGGGAAAAGTCTACAACCAAGATTACTCTACTCAGCAAGGATCTCATTCACATTCGATGGAGAAATTAAAAACTTTACAGATAAGCAAAAGTTAAGAGAATTCAGCACCACCAAACCAGTTTTACAACAAATGCTAAGGAACTTCTCCAGGCAGGAAACACAAGAGAAAGAAAAGACCTACAAAAACAAACCCAAAACAATTAAGAAAATGGTAATAGGAACATACATATCGATAATTACCTTACATGTAAATGGATTAAATGCTCCAACCAAAAGACACAGACTGACTGAATGGATACCAAAACAGACCCGTACATGTGCTGTCTACAAGAGACCCACTTCAGGCCTAGGGACACAAACTGACTGAAAGTGAGGGGATGTAAAAGATATTCCATGCAAATGGAAATCGAAAGCTGGAGTAGCAATTCTCATATCAGACAAAATAGACTTTAAAATAACCACTATTACAAGAGACAAAGAAGGACACTACATAATGATCAAGGGATTAATCCAGAAGAAGATATAACAGTTGTCAATATTTATGCACCCAACATAGGAGCATCTCAATACATAAGGCAAATGCTAACAGCCATAAAAGGGGAAGTTGACACTAACACAATAATAGTAGGGGACTTCAACACCCCACTTTCACCAATGGACAGATCATTTAAAATGAAAATAAATAAGGAAACACAAGCTTTAAATGACACATTAAACACGATGGACTTAATTGATATTTATAGGACATTCCATCCAAAAACAACAGAATACACTTTCTTCTCAAGTGCTCATGGAACATTCTCCAGGATAGACCATATCCTGGGTCACATATCAAGCCTTGGTAAATTTAAGAAAATTGAAATCATATCAAGTATCTTTTCTGACCACAACACTATGAGACTAGATATCAGTTACAGGGGAAAACCTGTAAAAAATACAAACACATGGAGGCTAAACAGTACACTACTAAATAACCAAGAGATCACTGAAGAAATCAAAGAGGAAATCAAAAAATAACTAGAAACAAATGACAATGAAAACACGATGACCCCAAACCTATGGGATGCAGTGAAAGCAGTTCTAAGCGGGAAGTTTATGGCAATACAATCTTACCTCAAGAAACAAGAAACATCTCAAATAAACAACCTAACTTTACACCTAAAGCAATTAGAGAAAGAAGAACAAAATAACCCCAAAGTTAACAGAAGGAAAGAAATCATAAAGATCAGATCAGAAATAAATGAAAAAGAAATGAAGGAAACGATAGCAAAGATCAATAAAACTAAAAGCTGGTTCTTTGAGAAGATAAACAAAATTGATAAACCATTAGACAGAAATTCAAAAAAAAAAGGGAGAAGACTCAAATCGATGGAAAAAGGAGAAGTAACAACTGACACTGCAGAAATACAAAGGATCATGAGAGATTAGTACAAGCAACTATATGCCAATAAAATGGACAACCTGGAAGAAATGGACAAATTCTTAGAAAAGCACAACCTTCCAAGACAGAAACAGGAAGAAATAGAAAATATAAACAGACCAATCACAAGCACTGAAATTGAAACTGTGATTAAAAATCTTCCAATAAACAAAAGCCCAGGACCAGATGGCTTCACAGGCAAATTCTATCAAACATTTGGGGAAGAGCTAACACCAATCCTTATCAAACTCTTCCAAAATATAGCAGAGGGAAGAACACTCACAAACTCATTCTACAAGGCCACCATCACCCTGATACCAAAACCAGACAAAGATGTCACAAAGAAAGAAAACTACAGGCCAATATCACTGATGAACATAGATGCAAAAATCCTCAACAGAATAATAGCAAACAGAATCCAACTGCACATTAAAAAGATCATACACCATGATCAAGTGGGTTTTATAACAGGAATGCAAGGATTCTTCAATGTACGCAACTCAATCAGTGTGATAAACCATATTAACAAGTTGAAGGACAAAAACCATATGATCATCTCAATAGATGCAGAAAAAGCTTTTGACAAAACTCAACACCCATTTATGATAAAAACTCTCCAGAATGTAGGCATAGCTGGAACTTACCTCAACAAAATAAAGGCCATGTATGACAAACCCACAGCCAACATCATTCTCAATGGTGATAAACTGAAACCATTTCCAGTAAGGTCAGGAACAAGACAAGGTTGCCCACTCTCACCACTACTATTCAACATAGTTTTGGAAGTTTTAGCCACAGCAATCAGAGAAGAAAAAGAAACAAAAGGAATCCAAATCGGAAAAGAAGAAGTAAAGCTGTCTGCTGTGTGCAGATGACATGATACTATACATAGAGAAGCCTAAAGATGCTACCAGAAAGCTACTAGAGCTAATCAATGAATTTGGCAAAGTAGCAGGATACAAAATTAATGCACAGAAATCTCTTGCATTCCTATACACTAACGATGAAAAATCTGAAAGAGAAATTAAGGAAACACTCCCATTCACTGCTGCAACAAAAACAATAAAATATCTAGGAATAAACCTACCTAAGGAGACAAAAGACTGTATGCAGAAAACTATAAGACACTTATGAAAGAAATTAAAGAGGATACAAACAGATGGAGGGATATACCATACTCTTGGATTGGAAGAATCAACATTGTGAAAATGACTTTACTACCGAAAGCAATATACAGATTCAATGCAATCCCTATCAAAGTACCAATGGCATTTTTTACAGAACTAGAACAAAAAATTTCACAACTTGTATGGAAACACAAAAGACCCCGAATAGCCAAAACAATATTGAGAAAGAAAAATGGAGCTGGAGGAATCAGGCTCCTGGTCTTCATACTATACTACAAAGCTACAGTAATCAAGACAGTATGGTACTGGCACAAAAACAGAAATATACATCAATGGAACAGGATAGAAAGCCCAGAGATAAACCCACGCACATATGGTCACCTTATCTTTGATAAAGGAGGCAAGAGTATACAATGGAGAAAAGACAGCCTCTTCAATAAGTGGTGCTGGGAAAATTGGACAGGTACATGTAAAAGTATGAAATTAGAACACTCCCTGACACCATACACAAAAATAAACTCAAAATGGATTAAAGACCTAAATGTAAGGCCAGACACTATAAAACTCTTAGAGGAAAACATAGGCAGAACACTCTATGACATAAATCACAGCAAGATCCTTTTTGACCCACCTCCTAGAGAAATGGAAATAAAAACAAAAATAAACAAATGAGACCTAATGAAACTTAAAAGCTTTAGCACAGCAAAGGAAAGTATAAATAAGATCAAAAGACAACCCTCAGAATGGGAGAAAATACTTGCAAATGAATCAATGGACAAAGGGTTAATCTCCAAAACATATAAACAGCTCATGCAGCTCAACATTAAAAAACAAACAATCAAAAAAACAAACAACCCAATCCAAAAATGGGCAGAAGACCTAAATAGACATTTCTCCAAAGAAGATATACAGATTGCCAACAGACACATGAAAGAATGCTCAACATCATTAATCATTAGAGAAATGCAAATCAAAACTACAATGAGATATCACTTCACACTGGTCAGAATGGCCATCCTCAAAAAATCTAGAAACAGTAAATGCTGGAGAGGGTGTGGAGAAAAGGGAAACTTCTTGCACTGTTGGTGGGAATGCAAATTGATACAGCCACTATGGAGAACAGTATGGAGGTTCCTTAAAAAACTAAAAGTAGAACTACCGTATGACCCAGCAATCCCACTACTGAGCATATACCCTGAGAAAACCATAATTCAAAAAGAGTCATGTACCACAATGTTCACTGCAGCTCTATTTACAATAGTCAGGACGTGGAAGCAACCTAAGTGTCCATTGACAGATGAATGGATAAAGAAGATGAGGCACATATATACAATGGAATATTACTCAGCCATAAAAAGAAATGAAATTGAGTTATTTGTAGTGAGGTGGATGGAACTAGAGTCTGTCATACAGAGCAAAGTAAATCAGAAAGAGAAAAACAAATAACGTATGCTAACACACATATACAGAATCTAAAAATAAAAAATGGTTCTGAAGGACCTAGGGGCAGGACAGTAATAAAGACACAGATGTAGAGAATGGACTTGAGGACACAGGGAGGGGGAAGGGTAAGCTGGGATGAAGTGAGAGAGTGCCATGGACATATATACACTACCAAATGTAAAATAGGTAGTGAGAAGCAGCTGCATAGCACAGGGAGATCAGCTCGGTGCTTTGTGACCACCTAGAGGGGTGGGATAGGGAGGGTGGGAGGGAGATGCAAGAGGTAGGAGATATGGGGATATATGTATACATATAGCTGATTCACTTTATTATACAGCAGAAACTAACACACCATTGTAAAGCAATTATACTCCAATAAAGATGTTAAAAAAAAATGAAAATGAAACAGGAAGGTAAAATCAAAAAATAAATAAATTAAATTAAATTAAATTAATTTTAAAAAATTAAAAATATCCTAGAAAAAATAACAATAAAAATGAATCAGCAACAACAAAACAAAACAGAAGCACAACAGCAAAAAACAAAAGTATAAAATAAAATAGAGAAAATAAAAACAATTAAAAAAATTAAAATTAATAAGAGTTCCCTGGTGCTCCTCTATCAGTGTCCTTGCTCTCACAGTGAGCTACAGCTGCCACCTGCCTCCCCAGTAGGTCTCCAAGGCCTCTAGGTAGGTCTCTAGACCTGCTGTGCCAGCTCCACCTCTGTGTGTGTTCTCTCACTAGTGTCTGTTCCTGGAACTGGTCCGGAGCACACGTGTCCATGCAGGCCAGCTGGGGCCCAGGCCCAGGCCAGTGCCTGCAGGGGCCAGTGCAGCAGGAGGAGGCCTTGGAGTGGGGATCAGTGCTTGCCTGCCCGGATCCACTCGGCCAGAGGAGGCCCTGTCAGGGGTGGCACTCATGCTGCCAGGACTCACGGGGAGGCTTTGGCAGGTTCAGGGCTTGGGCCCAGCAACCCATTTGGCAGGAAGAGGGCCTGGTGGGGGGTGGCGGCTCAGGCCCGGGGACCCATGAGGCCAGAAGAGGCCTGGCGGGGGTGGGAGGGTTCAGGCCCAGGTCCCCAGCAGGCTCTCTGGGACCTGAACAGTTGGGGGAGGCTCTGGCCACATTTCCCTCCAATCCCCCATCCCTTGAAGGTCTCTCTCTGTCCCCGCTGATCCCCTGCCGCCCGCCGCCAGTGGGTCACTCCGAACCCGGGAACCTCTCCTCTCCCCCAGCCTCCCCTAAGGGGCGCTGGTCCCATCCTGCCTCCACTCTTCTTCCTTCCCTCCCACATCCTACCTGGTTGAGTGGGGGTTCCTCCCGTCCCGCTAGGCACCCAAGGACCCCTTCCAGCTCCCAGTAGGTGCCCCAGCTGCGAGGAGGCACGAACCCCACATCCTCCTACTCTGCCATCTTCTGTTTGCTTTTGAAGTATAATTGACCTACAATGATGTGTTAGCTCCTGTTACACAGCATAGTGATTCCATATTTCTATACATTTCAAAATGATCACCATGGTAAGTCTAGTTACAATCTGTCACTATTCAAAGATATTATATGGTTATTGACTATATTTCCCATACTGTACATTTAATACCTGTGGCTCATTTATTTTGCAACTGGAAATTTGTACCTCTTAATCTCCCTCACCTATTTCTTTCCTTCCCCTTCACCCCTCCCCTCTGGCAACCACCTGTTTGTTCTCTGTATTTATGACTCTGTTTCTGTTTTGTTATGTTTGTTCATTTGTCTTGTTTTTTAGATTCCATATTTAAGTGAAATCATACAGTATTTGTCTTTCCCTGTCTGACTTATTTTACTTAGCATAATACTCTCTAGGTTCATCCATGTTGTTGCAAATGGCAAGATTTCATTCTTTTTATGGTTAATATTCCATTGTATATATATACCACATCTTCTTTATCCATCTGTCTATTGATGGGCACTTAGGTTGCTTCCATATCTTGGCTATTGTAAGTAATTCTACAATGACCATAGGGGTACATATATCTTTCTGAATTAGTATTTTCGTTCTCTTTGGGTAAGTACCCAGGAGTTGAATTGTTGGATTGTATGGTAGTTCTACTTTTAATTTTTTGAGGAACCTCCATACTGTTTTCCATAGCACCTGCACCAATTTACATTCTTGCCAACAGTGCACCAGGGCTCCCTTTTCTCCTCACCCTCTTCAACACTCATTATTTGTTGTCTTTTTGATAATAGCCATTCTGACAGGTGTGAAGTGATATCTCATTGGGATTTTGATTTGCATTTCCCTAATGATTAGCAGTGTTGAGCATCTTTTCATGTGTCTCTTGGCCATCTGTATGTCTTCTTTGGAAAAATGCCTATTCAGATCCTCTGCCCATCTTTTTAATTGGGGATTTTTTTTAATGTTGAGTTGTATGGTCAAGCCGATTTTTATAATGGAATAGATAACACATTCAGAATTTGCTAAGTGTGGACAGGGGAACAACAGCATTGACTTTGCCAGGGATCTTGCTAGAAAAAGAATCTCAGGCTCCAACCCACATCCACTGAATCAGAATTTGCATTTTACCAGGATCTCCAGGTGATTTCTATGCACATGGAGTTTGAGAAACAGTCTTTACATGCATAATCTCATTTCATTTTATCTGTCCAACACACTGTGGGCTAGTTTTTCAGATGTGTGGGTATTGAGGTCTAGGGAAGTAACTTGCCTAAGGTCACACAGCTAGTAAGAATTCAAACTAGATCCCATCTGACTCTAGAACCCATGCTCTTAACGGGTATACTAGTGATTCTCACAGTTTCATATGTGGAAGATTTTTCCTGAGGAGCTTATTAAAAATACTGTTTCTTGTGCTTCCTTCCTGAAATTCTGATCCAACCCATCTAGGGCAAGGCCCAGAAATCAGCATTTTAACCCAGCCATCCTGGGGATTTCGAGGCAAGTGGTTACAATTTGCAAAGCACTAGCACTTTACTATACTTTCTGAATGTACTGTTGGGGGAGAAAATTACCCTACATTTCCAAAGCACCTCCAAATGAGGTCTTGGTTGATAGTAATAAAGACTTTCCCCACCTTGATGGACCCAGATCCCCTGGCAGCCTCTGGAAACCATTCCAAGCTTTGGGAGAGAGCGTGGAGGAGTTCCACCACAGCTGAATAAGGGTTGATTGAGTACCAGACAGACACTGCGGCCAGGTAAAGGAAAGATCCAGGATCCATTTAAGAACAAAACCAAAAGCTTGTTATTTTTCACAGTCTACAAAATTGAATGCAGGCAGAGATGTTGGTTATCTTTTTAAATTTTTATTATGATTTCATGTATAATTTAGATCACTGGATGGCTGTAACTCCTGCTAATAAATTGTGTACACCCTGAACACAATAAAAATCAACCAGCACAGTAGAATCGGTCTGTTCATTGTTGAACCCCTTGGGGCATGCCAGAGTTAAAGAACGATGAACAATAGCTAGCCACAAAGGTGCAGGAGCCCTCCTCTCCCGTTTTATTTCAACAGAGTTCATTTTTGAATATATGTATGCTTTTGACATACACTCTTCTTCCAAAGAGCTCAGGGTGTAACACATACACACAAGCATACTCACATTCCTTTTATTTGATGATTGCTACAAGTGAACCTAGGATTGATGTATGAACAGAAGGGGAACTAAGGGGAAGGAACTGGAAAGAATAAATAGTAGTGAATTATTTGTAACACTCATTTAAAAATCTTTTTTAATTTAATTTTTATTTTATATTGGAGTGTAGTTGATTTAAAATGTTGTGTTAGTTTCAGGTGTATAGCAAAGTGATTCAGTTATACATATTCATGTATCCATGCTTTTTCAGATTCTTTTCCCATATAGGTTATTACAGGATATTGAGTAGAGTTCCCTGTGCTTCCCAGTAGGTCCTTGTTGGTTATCTTTTTTATGTACAGTAGTGTGTATATATTAATCCCAAACTCCTAATTTATCCCTCCCCCACACCGTTCCCCTTTGGTAACCATAAGTTTGTTTTCGAAATCTGTGTCTGTTTTGTAAATAAGTTCATTTGTATCATTTTTTTAGATTCCACATATAAGTGATGTCATATGATATTTGGCTTTGTCTGACTCCCCATTTTGAATCCGTTCATTCATTATTTTATTTAGCAGCCTGTACTGAACATTTATCACACACCGGGCCATTTGGTAGATACTTGATTCTATCATGGCTTCCACCCTCAAGGTACTACAGTCTCCTGGAGGAGTGAGGGGAGAATAAGAGGAAAAACAGAAATACACAATTTTATCACATTAACTTAATGAAGGAAATGCCTCCCCCCAAATATATCTCCCTGGAATATATCTGTTATCAATAAGGAAGAAATCCAGGCCTTGGGAAATGTGATAACAGAGAGTAAGCCGTGATTTGGGGAAGGGCTACTTACTCATGTCAGACACTCCTCTCAGCAGTGCCATCTCTGCATAGTTATCTCCGATGTACAGACAAGGAGGGGAAGCTCCGGGATGGTAAGAATATTCCCCAGGTTACACTGGGAGAACGTGGCATAATCAGGACCTGTGTTTGTCAGACCCCAGAGCAGAGCTTTTTTGAACTTACCACCTTATTTCCATAGTTGAGAATGTGATAAAGAGAAGAAAGGAAAATCCACATGTGAAGAAAATTTAACTTAGAAAGTAACACCTCTAATGATTACTGCTGGGGTTTTAGAAATTCAATTCTGTGGTATCGGATAGAGTTTAGTGATTTTCAGGATGAGTAGATGGCCTGGTCAAGGCCAGATGGGTGATTTCCTCTTACAAGGCCTGAAAGAGACCCTGTAATGAGATTCCACCCCAGCCTTCTCAGATGCTAATGCTTAGTTTACCCAAAGGGGACCCTGGTATCATGTAGGAGGCTAGATTTTGGTATGAGATTTTGTTAAGAGCCTTAAACCCAGAAACACAGATGTCATCAAGGGACTCAGAAGATTCCACACTTCTATCCAGGTGCTGAGTTGTCGTAGAAAACTGAGTATGTGGCTTTTCCCTGGCTGGTACGTCTATCCTCCCACTCTGAACATCATGGTAAGTTGGGGCTGGAGTTAAGTTTAACAGTCTGTCTGTCTGTCTGTCTGAAGTTGCTAGAAGTGGTAGGAATCCAAGGATGTGTGAATCAGTTATGCTACAGTAACAAATAAGACTCCCAAATCTCGATGTTTATGATAATAAGGGTATATTTCTCACTCCTATGTCCCACAAAGGCTCAGCTGCTACTCTGTTCCATATCTCCATACTGAAACCAAGCTGATGGAGTAGCCTCTCCTGGGAACATTTCCTGTCATTGAAACAGAGGGAAAGAAAGATGGGAAACCATGTTCTTAGTGTCACTTCTGCCCACTTTTCATTGGCCAAGTGAGCCCATAGCTACTCTGGAGTTCAGCAGTGCAGGCTTTTTTTTTTTGTAGAAATAAGAGTTGTTATCCCATCTTTTTTTTTTTTTTTTTTAATTAATTAATTAATTTATTTATTTATTTTTGGCTGTGTTGGGTCTTCGTTTCTGTGCGAGGGCTCTCTCTAGTTGCGGTGAGCGGGGGCCACTCTTCATTGCGGTGCGCGGGCCTCTCACTGTCGCGGCCTCTCTTGTTGCGGAGCACAGGCTCCAGACGCGCAGGCTCAGTAGTTGTGGCTCACGGGCCTAGTTGCTCCGCGGCATGTGGGATCTTCCCAGACCAGGGCTCGAACCCGTGTCCCCTGCATTAGCAGGCAGATTCTCAACCACTGCGCCACCAGGGAAGCCCCAGTGCAGGCTTTTATAATCCTCTCATAGGGCGGAGGATCAGAACATTTGGTGATGAGTTAATCAATCTACTACGATGAGTCAAGGGTTCTGAGCAATGACTTTGGGATCTAAATTCAGAAGTCAAGTACAATGGATGAAAGTGGAGGCTGAATTGGAAGGGAAGATCAGTGAGGCTAGAATCTACCAGAACTGAAGGAATGCAGGGATTCAGAGCAAGGGTGGGCTCAAGGGTGGACACCCTGGGTGGTTTTCATCCACTGACCTGTGACTGGCTGGGACATAGATGAATTGGATGGTTTAAAGGTTCATGAATGTGCAGGCTTGGGGAACAGAACTCATTAGGGTCCATCAGAGTGGTGTGAGTTATCCATTTTGTTTGACTGGATCCAAGTTGCCTTCACAGTATCTTGTCTTCAGCTCAGTAGAGCCTGATCACCCTGGAGAAACTGAGGCAGCAGGCTGCTACACCAGTGATGGGTTCTAGAACACTTCCCATGTTTACAGCCTTAGAAGATCCTTTTTAGGACCCTTGAATGCTTTTTTCTTAAATGAAGTAACTTATATTGTACAAAACTCTTCCAACTCACTTGAAAGGACTTTTGATAACAAGTTGGTGAAGTTAGGAGAGCCTTGCAGATAGCAACTTATCTGGGATAAATAATGATTTACAATGAGCAACAGTCAATATTGTTAAGTTAGCTTGGTTTGTTTTCCCATTACCTGGGGCAATAGCAAGGTATACCCTGCTACAAAGAAGAAAAGGCAAAGAGATAGTCAGATCAGGCAAAGGCAACCAATTCTTGTCCTTTGAGACCTTGAGAAAAAGTAGAAAGTGAATTTGGTTCAGCACTTTCTTTTTTTAAAAATTAATTCATTCATTCATTATTTCTTTTATACATGTATTTATTCTTTGTCAAATTCTTTTCCCATTTAGGTTGTTACATAATATTGAGCAGAGTTCCCTGTGCTCTACAGTCAGCACTTTCTACCATTCCTTTATTTAGTGTTCATCTCACTAGTTTGGGACTTTTACCTCTCCCCACAGCACGCTGTCCCCCCCCACCCCGCCCCCGGCAGTGTCCTCTTGCATCTTCCTGCAGCACCCTACCCAGCTCTGCCACTCAAGTTAGAGTCTCAGTCTTCAAAATTCTCTCTTCTCCACTATCAAAATTTCCATTCAATTCCCTTGGTTGGGGACTTAGCTTAACAGCAATACCCGAGGAATCTGTAGATAGACTAATTGAGACAAAAGTGTAAGAGACTGGTAACCAGTCAATATGTTAACCTTTTCTAGGAATATTTGCATTTCAAAGCTTTCCCAGGACAATGCTTCGACTAAGCACATACTGCCATAATAGTGGAATATGAGGCAGTGTGGCTTGCCAGTGGGGGAGCTCTTTTGTTAGGGGGACTTTTCTGGATTATTCCCAGTCCCTTCTAAACAACCTGTATTTATCATACCCTCCAGTATTTGCTGGCACCCAGCTTGACACACAATTCAAGCAGCTGGGAAGCTGATGGCTTCTGCATAGTACTGGGCTACTTTCAGCCAGATAGTGTGAATTTCAAGTGCCTATGCCAGCATGGCCAGGAAGAAGCTAGTAATTATAACACCATACATATCATCAGGCTTCACGACGAGAAAATCATGAGCTCCTAAGCACTTTCATATGGATTAACAGAGTTAATCCTTAAAAAGTCCATGATGGGGGCAGGCCAGGTTTGTTACCCCCATTTTATGGATGCGGGAACTGAGATTCAGAGACGTTAAGTGACTTATCTAAGTCACACAGCTAGTTAGTCTCCCCATACCTATTCCAGTACATTTCCTTCACGTAGTGCTGCTGCTTCATCCTCTGGAACTGCCTGGACAGTGGGCACTTGGGGTTTGGATCAGGCAGGGCAAAAGTACAAGTTGGTAGGGGGCAATGTCATCAGTCAAAGCCCTGGATATTCAGCCCCACCCCCGTCAGGCCAGTGCTTTGCAGCTGGGCATCACCTCAGCAATGGGGGCAGGGGGAGAGGGATGGGGGGAACAGGGTCAGGGCCTTGTTTTCTATATTGGTATTCTGCATCTGTGCAGGTATTGATTTCCTTCTCAAAGGGTTCCATCTGCCTTTTATCTAATTATGTCACTAATCTTCATTCCAGCCCTTTGAGGATTTTTATCCCTGTTCCGTAGAGGTGCAGGTTTCCAGGGTTACCAGAAATCCATAGATTGAAGCCTTTCTCTGGCTTTCTTGTCAAAGTCCTTATCAGTGGAAATCTTACTTTCCTCCACCTTTGTTTTCTGGATGCTGTGTCTCTCACAACTTTTCTGTTTTATTTCTTCTTGCAGTTAATTTGTTAAGAATAATCCTTGAGAACTGATGAGGATGATTATAATTTTTGTGACTTTCTGTTTGAATAAAAAAAAAAAAGAATAATCCTTGAGAAGCTGCTTGGTGCAGAAGAGGATGTAGAATAAATTACAGACCCTGTGTCCTCAGTGACAGTTAAAAGAAACCCAAGAACCTCTACAGCAAGACCAATGTCTTGGGGGGGTGCGGGTAGTGCTCTTCTCTTGGAATCAGCAGAGTGTGGATGGGTCTCTGACGATAATTAGCTGTGCGGTCCTGATCTAGTCACGTAATTGCTCCCATCTGAGTCTCGGCTGCTTCATCCCTGAGACGGGGACATAATAACGGCTGCTTTGATTTGGGAGGATTTGATGAGATGATTTGTCAGATGGGACTTCTCAGACTTTAATGTGCATAGGAATCACCTGTGGGAAATGCAGATTAAAGTGCAGATTCTGAATCATTAAGTCTGAAGTGGGGCCTGAGAATCTGATTTCTACCAAACTCTCCAATGATGGGACCAAGGTTGAGAACCACCATCTAAAGAAATGTTGGAACAGCACGTGGCCACAGCCACCCATGAGTGTCTGAACACTTGAAGGGAGAGGGAATCAGAGCAGCATTTATAAAGCTTCTCCACTTCATATTTAAGACCTGCTGCAAAGTAGTGTTTAAATGCAACATTTATTTTTTATATTTTCTTATTACAGAAATAATGAGTGGTATTTGTGGACAAAAGGCTAACTCACATCCTAACACTTTCCTTGGCTGACATTCACACTGATTTACAGTGCCAGGGGCCAAAGGTTTGATAATATCCCAGCATCCTACTGCACAAACAGCTAAATTAAACTCAATATCCAAGACCTGTGTGATTAGAATAATGAACTATTTCAATCTACCTCGAAGACCTGTCAGTGGGGGGAGTATTGTAGGAGCAGGAAGAAGACAAATTTGGGAAGCAGAAACTGTATTTCAAAAATAAGTCCTACCAACTGTTTACATATCAGATAAATTGTTGTTTGGGATGGTGAGAAATTTGCTGTTTCAATTTGCCTTAAAGTTCGATGGATTTTTGACCTAGAGGAAAACTTTCTCTTTTCTCATTTGGAGAAAGTGGGCAAATCTTGTTACAGTCAACACCATATTCCTTTGTATTCCCATGTCCAAATTCTCCATCCCACCCCCAGGCACTGGACGATCTTGGGAAGGGCTGTAGACCAAGAATGCTGCCAACCCCAGACTTTGTCATCTTCAGAATGATAAGCTAAAATTGCACAGTGCTTTATGGTTTAAAAGGCACTTCCACTTATCTTATTTGATCCTTATGACTCTCCTTTAAGCCAGATAATATTATCTCCATTATCAGTTTTGGAGAATTTATGTGATGTGTCCAGGGTCATACTGAAAGTGGTAGAGCTCGAAGGCAAAACCATCTTTTGACCAGTTATTTATTGCTCTTTCCACAAAAATATAACTGACCTTGTTCTAGAAAGGTATCTTTTCAATCCTGGACTCACATTAGAAGCTTTTAAAAAATACTGATGCCCAGGTCCTATCCCAGATCAATTAAATCAGAATCTTTGGGATGGAGACAAAATTCATCTGCGTTAAAAAAAAATTCTGAGAGTGATTCTAATGTGCCTCCAAAAGTGAGAAATCTCTTCTCAGGAAGACGTTGTGGGAACTGCTAGAGGAAATTTTTTTTTTTTTTTTTTTTTTTTTTTTTTGTCAAAAGGGAGGTATCTGTTTACATAGGGCTAGATATTGTCGTAGTACTTGGTTCTTTGTATATGTGATTTCTGGCACCTCTCTCAAGGTCTGGCAGAGTGGGGGAAAGAAACCAAAGTTCCAGCATCCCTATTATGGGTCAGGTGCTCTGTTGGTCATTTAACTGCCCTACACCTCAGTGAGATTGGTATTACTATCTCATTTGACAGAGGAGGGCACTGAGACATACCAGAGTTAAGTAATTCTTTCAAAATCATGCCACTTGTAAGTATCAGGGTTGGGATTTAACCTACATCTGTCAATGCCAAAGCCTAAGTGTGTCCCACCATGCCAGTGGTTCTAAACCCTGGCTGACATTTGCAGCAACATGGATGGACCCAGCGATTATCCTACTATGTGAAGCAAGTCAGACAAAGAAAGACAAATGTCACATGCTATCACTTATACGTGGAATCTAAAATACGACACAAATGAACTTATTTAGGAAACAGAAACAGACTTACGGACATAGAAAACAAACTTATGGTTTCCAAATGGGAAAGGGGGAGGGAGGGATAAATTAGGAGTTTGAGATTAGCAAAAACAAACTACTGTCTACAAAATAGATAAGCAACAAGGTCCTACTGTATGGCATAGGGAACTATATTCAATATCCTGTAATAAACCATAAGGGAAAAGAATATGAAACAAACAAAAAAACCCCTGCTGAGAGTCTGATTACCTGGACTGGAGTAAGGGCAAGACACTGGTATATTTCAAAAGCCTCCCAGGTGACCCTAATGGGTAGTCAAGGCTGAGAATCACTGCCCCGCACTATTCGGCCTTTGCAAAGTGCTTAGAATACATTTGTTGAACTTGAAAGGTATTGCGGAAGGGCTACGTCAATCCCCATCCCTCCACCCCAAGTTAGGAGGGATAAAGACTTTCATTCCACAGAGAACACTTTTTATTTATTTATTTATTTATTTATTTATCCTTGGCTGTGTTGGGTCTTCGTTTCTGTGCGAGGGCTTTCTCTAGTTGCGGCAAGCGGGGGCCACTCTTCATCGCGGTGCACGGGCCTCTCACTATCGCGGCCTCTCTTGTTGCGGAGCACAGGCTCCAGACGTGCAGGCTCAGTAGTTGTGGCTCACGGGCCTAGTTGCTCCGCGGCATGCGGGATCTTCCCAGACCAGGGCTCGAACCCGTGTCCCCTGCATTGGCAGGCAGATTCTCAACCACTGCGCCACCAGGGAAGCCCGAGAACACTTTTTAGAATAGGAAATAGAATAGGAAATCTAGTCACATTAATTGTCAAGCCTTTCTTGAGAATTTGTGCCCGAGGGCCTGGGTATCTCAAGGGTGGCTGGGCAGAGGGAGGTGGCACAGAGGGGGTAGGGGAAAGTGCAGAAAATTAAGCTGGGGGTCACAAAGACAAACTTGGACATTTTTACAGTTTTACCTGGAGTCAGCCTACACTAGGAAGCAGCCAAGTCTTGCCAAGCAGATGTGATAATTTAGACCAAACTGTATAAGGAATAGCCCTGTGACTGGGAGATCATTAAGGGGTTTAGGAAACACCTTATTAACTCCCTGAATCCCAGCATGATCTCTGGGAGAATGGATTTGGATATTGAGGGAAATATAGCAGATTTTCCCCTTGGATTGGGTGCTGGCTCCACTAACCCTCAGTGAGCCCCACGTGCACAAGCAACACTGCATGGGTTTCAGTCTCAGGGAGAGTGATTCTCAGGCGCTGCCACTGCTTCCAAAAGCCATAGCCAAGTCATCACTGTTATTTAAGCTTACAATTAAGTGCTTCAGAATTACCCCAGTGCGGGGTGGGGTGGGAGAGACTTGCATCTCTCCGCTAGTATTCTGACCATGTTAGAAGAAAACACAGTATAAGTTTCTACATCAATGTTTGAAATTTGTCCAAAGGCAAAATTCTTTTTATTTATTTTGTTTTTGGTTGCGTTGGGTCTTCGTTGCTGTGCGCAGGCTTTCTCTAGTTGCGGCAAGCGGGGGCTACTCTTCTTTGCGGTGCGCGGGCTTCTCATTGCAGTGGCTTTTCTTGTTGCGGAGCACAGGCTCTAGGAACGTGGGCTTCAGTAGTTGTGGCACACGGGCTCAGTAGTTGTGGCTCGCGGGTTCTAGAGCGCAGGCTTAGCAGTTGTGGCGCACGGGCTTAGCTGCTCCGCGGCACGTGGGATCTTCCCAGACCAGGGATCGAAACTGTGTCCCCTGCATTGACAGGCGGATTCTTAACCACTGCGCCACCAGGGAAGTCCCCAAAGGCAAAATTCTTAGTCAATTGCCTTCAACTGGTTGATCTCAACCTTCCTTGAACCTGAGACTCCAGCCTTTCAATAACAGACTGAGGGTCGCAGCTGAGTGACGCCAACCTGGAGAAAGGAAACCTTAAGATCCAGATTAGACTGGGTCCAGATGAATTTGTTTTGGGCCAAAGATTATATGCTGCTTAAGCAGAAGGTGAATCATTGCTTCAGTTAAACATTTTGAGTCTCCTAAGCCAACATTTCAGGAAGGTCCCGTAACCTCTGTTAATGATGTTTGAATTGAATCCAAGAAGTGTTAATTGAAGGAATATTGAACTAGAAGATTCCAAGTGTAGTAAAGCAGAGTCCTCACCATGTGTTCATCAAACGTTAATCAAGCTGTTAATATGTGTCCGGTTCTGGCCTAAACATCGGGGTATGAAGATAAGTAAGCTGCTGCCTCCATCCAAGAGGCCCACAATATTTCCTCAGCCTCGCCAGAAAAGTAGTAGCAGTATTTCCACAACCGGCGTACAGATCAAGAGAAAGAGAAGAAAGGCAACTGGCATGGGCTGTCCCCTTTGTTAGCTCTCCACTGCTCCCTCTTCCTGCAGACCCAAGGCGCACAAGGAAGCAGACTGTAATAAACCCAGCATATGGGTACCTCCTGACAATGAGAGGGTTTAGCCACAGCACTGTTTGGAGCTCTTGAAGGTAGTGATAATACTTGCCGACTTCTTCTGTGGAGTTCTGCAGTTCACTTTTTTTTTTTTTTTAATTTTTGTTGGCGTGTAGTTGCTTTACAATGTTGTGTTAGTTTCTGCTGTACAGCAAAGTGAATCAGCTATATGTATACATATATCCCCTCTTTTTTGGATTTTCTTCCCATTTAGGTCACCACAGAGCATTGAGTAGAGTTCCCTGTGCTATACAGTAGTTATCTCTTAGTTATCTCTTTTATACATAGTATCAATAGTGTTTATATGTCAATCCCAATCTCCCAATTCACCCCCCCTCCCCTTTCCCCCTTGGTATCCATAGGTTTGTTCTCTACGTCTGTGTCTCTCTTTCTGCTTTGTAAATTTTTTCAGATTCCACAGATATGTGTTAATATATGATATTTGTTTTTCTCTTTCTGACTTATTTCACTTCTTAACGAGGAAGGAGAAGAGGCTCACTCTGATATAAGGACCCCTTATTTGGTCTCTTAAAGCCACAGAGACCTTTTTATGGATCCTAAGCCTTACAGGCACTGGTTGGGTCATTTCACCTAGACGAGGACAGTAGATTATAGCAAGAGGAAATCTACCACTTTCCCTTTTTTCCTTCATTATAATGTAACTCACTTAACTGGGGCTAGAATGCTGGGTCTTGACCTTCCACTCAACGAGACACAGAGTAGGACTCTCTCAGGCCAAAGGGAGGGTAAAGTAGGAAACATTTGGGGTCTGGGCATTAACCAGATCACTAGTTGGGGGTGAGCCAAAGACCCATGAGAGTGGGATATCAGTGGACAGGAACAGACGGAAGTCAGGTGACTCAAAAGTCTAGGCAAGAACCAAGGAGTGAATGGGTGAATTTTCTGGTCAGAAATAGGCTAAAAGCGAGAGGGCTAGGGAATCACTAAGGGCCAAGGCACTCCTAGCTGTCAAGGTCAAGGTCAGACTAGGAGTTCTGAGAGGTGAGGAATCTTGGCAGGAGTAAGGTCAACGTTTGGGTGGGTATATGTGCACAGATGGGAGCTGAGAGGTGAGAAAGGAAGGTAGCTGGTTCGGGCAGAGGAAAGGAGAGGCTATAGGTTCTTAGGAAGCTGTTTCTATTCATTAAAGCAGAATTAATCCTTCCACATATATTCTTAGCCTTATTGTTGGATTTATGTGTGTATGTATATATATGTATTTATATATATAAATGTTACTTCCCCAGCAGACTTTGAGGCTTCCAGGGCAGGGGCTGCAAACTTGCTTACATAGGTTTGGCACACAGTAGGTATTATTGGCTTTACCTGATTCCTAATGCAAGGTTCTTTACTGACCCCCTGAGGTTTCCACGTGGATGCTCAAACATATAGAAATGACATCTCTGCAATTACCCAGGTCCTTTTTGCCACCGTGTCTCTGACACAAGGGTCATACTGGCTTGCAAAACAGTGGCATAATGTTCCATCAAAATATCCTAATGAAGTAACATTTATTGAGAACTGCGTCAGCCTTGGCCTTGTGCTTATGGTGCTAACCTTAGTCAAAGTTACCATCAGTGCAGCTGATTTTGTAAAACCAGCCCCAAAGATGCATCTCTTCTCCTCCCACTGGTTATGAACTGTTCTCTGGTAGCTCCCGGCATTCTACTCCGGTTCTCTTATTTGAGTTTTTTTTCTGGGCTGTCAATCTTCTAAAGAGACATGACATTTATTCTTCCTAATTCCCCAAACACTGTGATACCATGAAAGCACTCTTATTGGCTGTTCTGTCTTTATAGTTTTTGTGAAGAAGGGAAAAAAGGGAGGGAGGGTAGAAAAAAGGAAAAGATCAGGGGTGCATCAAGGGAGAAAAGCAAAAGAAAAAAATAGAAGGGTGAGGGAAAATAAGAAAAAAAATAATATAAATCTTGTTGACAGTTTGAGTTTTGCCTGATTCAGAAAGCAGTTTAAATCCTTCAGAGTTTCTCTTTCAAGCTAGTCCCCTGTCAGAACTTGAAACAACATCTCTTCTGCCTGGGATACAAGCTGTAGGAAACTGAAAAGACACAAAGACACCTACCTAGATTCTTTTCCTATTTAGGGTGTGTGTGTCTATCTGTCTGTCTGTCCGTCTGTCCCTTAGTAGGGCTATGGCAACCACTTCTGTGTTTGAAAACCAAAACGATGAATTCTCTCTTCTTTTCCCGAAACACGGGCTCTGCTTGTAGTTTGTTTTTTCACTGTGATGGCTTAGTGGATGGTACAGAGGACAGTAATTCAGCTATTTATTTTCAGGCCATTGATCAGCCAGGGGGCGAGGGAAGGGAGATGATTCACTTTCTTATTTCTCTGATTGCTTTGGAATTTTGAAGAAAGAAAAAACATTGTCCTTTGTCCTCTCTATCCTCCTGAACTCCCGGGATCCCGCTCCTCTCCTTTTTCTGCTTTCTGCCTATGGGTGGCTGGCCTTTGTGTCCCAAGTCCATGCCCTGTTCCACTAGGAATTGTGCCTCCCCCCAGGACGAAGCCGTCTTTTCTGTCGACTCAGCGGGCACCACCAGGCAGGTCTTTCTAACATCCTTTTCAGGGAGTCTTTTAGTGATACTCCTGACAAAAGATGAAATAAGGCCTTCCCTGGTGGCGCGGTGGTTAAGAATCTGCCTGCCAATGCAGGGGACAGGGGTTCGAGCCCTGGTCCGGGAAGATCCCACATGCCGCGGAGCAACGAAGCCCGTGTGCCACAACTACTGAGCCTGCGCTCTAGAGCCCGTGAGCCACAACTATTAAGCCTGCGAGCCACAGCTACTGAAGCCCGCGTGCCTAGAGCCCGTGCTCTGCAACAAGAGAAGCCACCACAATGAGAAGCCTGCTCACCGCAACAAAGAGTAGCCCCCACTCGCCGCAACTAGAGAAAGCCCACGCACAGCAACGAAGACCCAACAAAGCCAAAAATAAATAAATTAAATTAAAAAAAAAAAAAGATGAAATAAAAAGCTGAAACCTCAGGCCCTAGGAAGAAAAGAAGCAAACTTCTCAACAGTGGGATCTATAGCTGTCAGAGCATTAGTGTCTGTGTTTATGAGTGTGTGTGTGTGTGTGTGTGTGTGTGTGTGTGTGTGTGTGTTGGGGGGAGGATTTTCCTGATGCTTATTTTTTCCCCGGTGGTTTAAATTCTGCCTCCCTGCCCCCACCTGGAGTGGCCTTCTAACCTTCCCTACCTGTCCTTCCTAGCTTCCTTCCCTCGCTCCAGGATGAAGGTGAGGTAAGGGGAGGCTACAAATACCACGTCACATGGAAAACTCTTCAGTGGATGTCGAGGTGACAGGAGGTGACACAGGGAGAAAGCAGAGGGAGAAGGGAGGGTTGGGATGGGATTACGAGCGTAGGTTTCAGACACAAGCCTAGATCTGAATGCCAAGGTTAGCACACAATAGCCATGTAGTCACTTAGCTTCTCTTGTTGCAGCATTGACGTCTGTAAATGGGAATACAATAGATTACGTATCCAGAGCAGTTAGAACGCTGTACATTTAATAAAAGCTCAATAAATGTAGATATTATTAGCATTTACTGCCTGGAGGGCAAGAGCTTTGAAGGAGTGGTTTTTATTTGAAGACCCAGGAGCAATGTTTTGAAAGGAGCATGAAGAACACTAGCCACATGTGCCCTCCGCTCTTCTACCACTTCTGTGCGCAAACGAGGGAATAGGAGAATGGGTCGCTTCCCTGGGAGAGGACTTCAGGGAGGTCTAGGGGAGAGGCAGCTAAACAGTCGTCAAGGATTCCTTTAAAAAAAATCATGCCTTTATCTCATCTTCAACTAGATGACCCTCTAGGTCCTCTAAAACCTATTTAATCTACAAATAAATGCTGGGGAGGGTGCAGAGAAAAGGGAACCCTCCTACACTGTGGGTGGGAATGTAAATTGGTACAGACACTATGGAGAACAGTATGGAGTTTCCTTAAAGAACTAAAAACAGAGCTACCATATGACCCAGCAATCCCACTCCTGGGCATATAGCTGGAGAAAACTCTAATTTGAAAATACATGCACTCCTATGTTCATAGCAGCACTATTAACAATAGCCAAGACATGGAAGTAACCTAGTGTCCATCAACAGATGAATGGATAAAGAAGATATGGTATATTTATACCACGGAATATTACTCAGGCATAAATAGAATATCATGTCATTGGCAGCAACATGGATGGGCTGGAGATTATTACACTAAGTGAAGTAAGTCAGACAGAGAAAGACAAATATCATATGATATCACTTATATGTGGAATCTCAAAAATGATACAAATGAACTTATTTACAATACAGAAACAGACTCACAGACATAGAAAACAAATGTATGGTTACCAAAGGGGAAAGGGAGTGGGGGAGGGATAAATTAAGAGTTTGGGATTAACAGATACACACTACTATCTATAAAATAGATAAACAACAAGGGCCTACTGTATAGCACAGGGAACTATATTCAGTATCTTGTAACAAGCTACAATGGAAAAGAATCTGAAAAAGAATGTGTGTGTGTGTGTGTGTGTGTGTGTAACTGAATCACTTTGCTGTACACCTGAAACTAACACAACGTTGTAAATCAACTATACTTTAATAAAAAAAGAAAAATAGGGGCTTCCCTGGTGGCGCAGTGGTTGAGAATCTGCCTGCCAATGCAGGGGACACGGGTTCGAGCCCTGGTCTGGGAAGATCCCACATGCCGCGGAGCAACTAGGCCCGTGAGCCACAATACTGAGCCTGCGCGTCTGGAGCCCGTGCTCCGCAACAAGAGAGGCCGCAATAGTGAGAGGCCCGCGCACCGCGATGAAGAGTGGCCCCCACTTGCCGCAACTAGAGAAAGCTCTCGCACAGAAACGAAGACCCAACACAACCAAAAATAAAATAAATAAATAAGCCTACACCTTAAAAAAAAAAAAAATCTATATGAAAGTGAGGGTGGGTGAGAGGGACGCACATGTTAGCACTGAACTAGCCTATTGGCACTGAGATCCTACCCTATGCCATTGTGAATACACTTTATCACATCCCAAAACAATTCCTCTTCCTCACAGAGGGACCAGCCAGAGGTGATTAGGTTCGAGGGAAATGGGAAGAGGATGGGAAAGAGCCCTGGGTGGGAGAAGGAGGTAAGACCCTGAATTGTGTTCACCACCCAGAGCATAAAACTTTGAAGCCTATGGGCCTTAAATTAGTTGTTCTTCTACCCAGAGTTTCCTCATTAACCTGATGCTTTCCTCCTTGGAAGAAACCAAGACAGCTAGTTTAAGTTTTATTATTAATTTTATTCTGTCAGTAGACAGAAGTACCTCATATAGTGGAGGCTGTCGAGTACACACTTCATTTCTTGCTGGCCTTCACTGCTGAACTTGGCCGCAGAGGCTGTCTTCTCCTCCACCGCCTTGATGACTCCAGTGGCCACTGTTTGCCTCATGTCCTGCAGAGCAAAACAGCCTGGAGGAGGAAAGAAGAATGAGATTTCTGTAAAGTGACACTGAAGGAAAAAGGCTCCTTGGCCTCAGTCAGAGGTGCTTTCCTTCCCAGGACTCAGCAGCCATCAGTCCCTGGCTCACCTAGAGCTGGGTACTCAGAGAAGGTCTCCACACACGTGGTCTCGCTGGGGACCATCTGCACTATGGCTGCATCAGGGCCTTGGGGTTGCCCTCCAGCTTCTTGCCTGAGCGCCAGTCAATCTTTTCCCTCAGTTCAGCAAGCTTGCAGGAGACGTGGGCCATGTGGCAGTCCAGCACCGGGGAATAGCTGGCATGGATCTGTCCCAGGTGCTTCAAGACTATCCCCTAGCAGGGAAGGAGGATGGAATTAGAAGAGATCCAATGGCACCTGTGATCTGGAGCCAACCCTCAACCAACCTGGAGCTTCCGCTGAACTGGGACTAATTTCTAAGAAGCATTTCCATCACCACCAGGCACCAAGGTCCTTGGCTTCCTGGGCACCTACCTGCACCACAAAGCTGCTGGCCTCCATGGGGGGGTCGTTCTTGCTGTCTCTGACCACGTTGCCGTGTCAGATGTCTTTCACGGACACATTCTTCACGTTGAAGCCCACTTTGTCACTGGGCAGGGCCTCGTGGTGCATCTCCATAGACTTGACCTCAGTGGTGACGTTGCTGGGGGCAACAGTGACCACCATGCCAGGTTTCAGGAGGCCGGTCTCTACACGGCCCAAGGGCACAGTGTCAATGCCTGTCCAGTGGGAAAAGGGCACTCAGAAAGATTCTAGACCCACCCAGTGAGAACTGGCTTCTGGGGAAGTCCCTTGGTCCTGGGGCTCAAGGACCAAGGCCACCTACAGGACTGGCTGTTTCTTCAGTGTATCAGATAATTTGGAAACGCTGGGGGCTTTACACTTTATCACAGCTCAGAAGTCAGGATCTGAACCCTGGCAAGTCAGACACCGGACCTCATTGTCAATTCCTTCATTCCTCAAGAAGCCCTGTCACCTCACCTCCAATCTTGTACACGTCTTGCAGAGGCAGCCTCAGGGGCTTGTTGACAGGGCGAGTGGGTGGGAGGATGGAGTCCAGAGCTTCCAGCAGTGTCACCTGGGTGACGTTTCCCTCCTTTCGCTCAACCTTCCAGCCCTTGAACCAGGGCATCTGCGGGAGGATGCAGAACGTAGTGGAGGTGAGCCTGGGGCATTGCTCTCAGCACACCCATCCCAGGACCAGGACCAGGACCCACACCGCCCGCCCGCAGACCCAGCTCGCACTCACGTCACTGCTGGGCTCCAGCATGTTGCTGCTGTGCCAACCCGAGATGGGCACGAAGGCCACGAAGGCTGATCTTGATGTAGGCACTCACTTCCTCCGCGATCTCCTGGAAGCGCGCAGCGCTGTAGGCGGGCTCAGTCGAGTCCCTCTTGCTGATGGCCACGATCAGCTGCTTCACGCCCAGGGTGAAGGCCAGAAGCGTGTGCTCGCGGGTCTGCCCGTTCTTGGAGATGCCCGCCTCGAACTCGCCTAAGCCGCCGGCCACGATAAGCACTGCGTAGTCGGCCTGCAGGACACAGACACCACGGGGTCAAGGGCTTAGTTAGGGGAGGGGGCGCCGGCCGGGCTGGGAAGCCTGCTAGAGTTTCGGGCAGCCCCGGGCCCCTTGGGAAAGCTCGGGGACGGGATGATCCCCAGAAGTTGATAAATTCGTGGGTCCCTTGGTTGCTGCTGTACGCAGAGGTCCCGCCTCCCAGTTAAACTCTCACCTAGTCCCATAAATGAGCTTTTAGTTCCTTCCTCCCAGACGGACCCCGAGTGATCTACTTGTCTGGGCGTCAGAAAACCTGGTCCCTGCCCCAGCCTGAAAGGGGGCCCGTATCTGAGCCTCACAGAGTCTGTCCTTCTCTGGTTCTTTCAGAACTGATGATTGGCATGGATGAGGAAAACCTTCTAAGGCTTATGATACCCTCCTTCCCAGAGTCCCGGAAGTAAAGCCTGAGTTTCCTCCCTCCCTCTGCGCCGGCCCCGCCCCAATCCGAAAGGGAGGGCCCTGGGAACAAGGGCTGCTTTACCTGGGAGGTGCCCGTGATCATGTTCCTGGGGCATCGATGATGGTGATGTAGTACTTGCTGGTTTCAAACTTCCACAGGGAGATGTCGATGGTGATGCCACGCTCTCTGTCTGCCTTCAGTTTGTCCAGCACCCAGGCGTACTTGAAGGAGCCCCTACCCATCTGGGGAGGGGTGGGGAGTGAGTAGAGCACATTGATGGCGAGCAGACTGACCTATCCCAGGGAATTCAGTGGCGCCTTAGACCTCACAGCGCACCCTGCTGTCTGCGTTGGACCCACCGAGAAGCGGGACATCCATCCCCCCACCCCAGCTCCTAGAGGCCAACACCGCGTGCGGGTGCCTTACCTCGGCTGCCTCCTTCTCAAACTTCTCGATGGTCCTCTTGTCGATCCCCCCACACTCGTAGATGAGATGCCCGGTGGTGGTGGACTTGCCAGAGTCCACGTGGCCGATGACAACGATATTGATATGGGTCTTCTCTTTGCCCGTGGCGGCGGGTTCCTTCCTTCAGTCACTGCTAGAGGGGAGCACGGGGGTGGGTGAGGCCACAGCGTTCCAGGCCTGCCTCTCTCCTCTCCTCCCCTCCACTCTGCTCCTGTCCAGCACCCCCCTCCCCACTTCACAGCCTAGCCCGGCGCCTGGGACATGGTAGCGTCAACTGAAAAGTAAAAGATTTGCCAGGCTCACGCCCTGGCAGGGGTCACAATCCCAGTTCCATAGCTGGTACTTCCAAGCAGTCATGGCCCATCCATCCTTTCTCCTGTGTGGGCCTTCCCCACCCCATCCCTCCAATCCACCCCACCCCACTCCCCAGCCCCGGCCCACTTCTTGTACAAGAAACCCTGACACTCTGTAATTTGCAGTTTGTCCCCTGCCCCCTGCAAGTCCCTACTTCCAGAGAACAAGGAACAAAGTCGATCCAGCAAGAGCTGCAGCAGCTGTGATGATAGTGAACAGCTGTCTTGCCTCCTGCTTTTATAAACCTAGCACTGGACCTTCCAAAGCTGACACCAGAGCTGGAACTGGTTTAGGAAATGCTACTCCCTACCCCCAAACTCAATTGCACAGACTTCTTCTCTGACCGAGTGGATATTCGGATGAAGAGATGGTGGGTGACTAATGTTCAAAGAGCACTATTTACACTAGCCAAGACATGGAAGCAACCTAAATGTCCATCGACAGATGAATGGATAAAAAAGATGTGGCACAATACAATGGAATATTACTCAGCCATAAAAAAGAATGAAATAGTGCCATTTGCAGCAACATGGATGGACCTAGAGATTATCACATTAAGTGAAGTAAGTCAGACAAAGACAAATATCATATGACATCACTTATATGTGGAATCTAAAAAAATGATACAAATGAACTTATTTGCAATACAGAAACAGACTCACAGACATAGAAAACAAGCTTATGGTTACCAGAGGGGACGGGTGGGGGAGGGATAAATTAGGAGTTTGGGATTAACAGATACACACTACTACTTATAAAATAGATAAACAACAAGGTCCTATGGTATAGCACAGGGAACTATATTCAATATCCTGTAATAACCTATAATGGAAAAGAATCTGAAAAACTATGTATAACGGAATCACTTTGCTGTACATCTGAAACTAACACAACATTGTAAATCAACTGTACTTCAATTTTACAAAAGCCTGTTTTAAAAATGTGATACAAAATCCAAAATGTATAAGAGGATTTACACATCCCCATCCCAGTCTCTCAGTTCCTCTCCCCAGAGGCCACCACCACAACCATTTTCTTATATATTCACATGTATTCTAAATATTTTTAGCCTCCGAAACCCCATTTCAGAATATCCCCTTGTGCTTTAAGCCTGCATTAAAAACTAACTTTACATGTGCTCTTTTATACTTTTGGGGGGAGAATTTCCAGGGCTGTCATATCCAATGTGAAAACCTGGAGCTGCAAGCCAGGGGTGGGGTGTGGGGTGAAGCAGCAGAGCGCCCCCCGCCCCTTCCCCTCCCCACCCTTCCCCCTTCCCCTCCCCACCCCTCCCCACTCCCCTCCCCGCCCCCCCTCCCCCACCCATGCGCTAGAATGGCCTTGCTCACTTGCTCTCCCTTAGGGGACATTTGCTTTCCATGTCAGATCCCCATCCTCCCTGTAGCACAGACCACAGTGAAGCAAGATAATGCTGAGTTACACTAATACAGTGTGATTAGGAGAAGAGAGAGAAGAGCATACATGCTCAGGAGTTGTTAATGACAGAGAAACGGAAGGAATGTTTCCTTCTATTTAAGAGCCTGGAGATAAGACCTATAAGGCCAGGAGGAAACGCTCAACTAGAAAGTAAAAGGGTACCAGGGGACAGAGGGTCACCCACATTGGTGACCACAAAACTGAAAAAGTAAGTGCTTTTTCCTCTCCTGTTGCTCCCCAACTATCTACTGATCTTATATTCTTGCCAAAAGCAACTTCATTCCTTCTGCGTTCCACATGACATTGTCCTGGTCCAATAGTACAGCCTTTGCTGTCGATTGTTGATTTTGCGGAGAAGCCCTCACAGGGCTGCCCAGCCCCAGTTTTTACAGTGTGGTCTGATTTCGCTGATTTTATAAGGTCAACTCATTAGAGGCAAGTTGGGGTGGCCCAGAAAAGACAAGTAGTCTGCTAAGCCATTCACTTAAAATGACGGTAATAAAAATTTTAATAAATATCAATATTTGCACCATGGTTTATGATCGCTTTTAACAAGCAATTCTGCGGTGATCTTCAAATGATTTTCTTTAATAGATGACCTCCCTGTTGTCAGATTTGATCTTGACTCAATGTGATTATGCTACCCCATCACATGTGTGCTGGAGTTAAGAAGCCTCTTGGCTGAATTCTACAACTGAACTCAAGAATCAGACTCCTGGGCTTCCCAGGTGGCGCAGTGGTTGAGAATCTGCCTGCCAGTGCAGGGGACACGGGTTCGAGCCCTGGTCTGGGAAGATCCCACATGCCGCGGAGCAACTAAGCCCGTGCACCACAACTACTGACCCTGTGCTCTAGAGCCTGCGAGCCACAACTACTGAAGCCCACGCGCCTAGAGGCCGTGCTCCACAACAAGAGAAGCCACCGCAATGAGAAGCCCATGCTGAGAAGCTCATGCACCACAACGAAGAGTATTCCCTGCTTGCTGCAACTAGAGAAAGCCTGCACGCAGCAATGAAGACCCAACACAGCCAAAACATAAATTATATAAATTAATTAATTAAAAAAAAAGAATCAGACTCCTTATGGATTTTTATAAGTGGTGGTCACTTCTCTGCATGAGTTGGGATGGAAGTTGTGGGTGATTTAAATTGTAGAATTAAAACCCACTTACGTAAATGACTAATTTAGGTCCTCCAAAATCTATTTCCAGGCCAGAATTACCTAGATCGGGTCTCTGGACAACTACTGAGTAATTACTCAGTATACTTTCAACTTTATATTCTGCTCTTTAGACATTAACTTATTAAGCCACAAAAAGTTCTTAAAAACGGGTTGTGTTGGGTAATCAAAAGGCTTTATTCACTCTTCAAGACTCAGTTTCTTCATCTGTAAGATGGGGGTGATAATGACTTATTTCTCAGAGTTATATACAAGACACATGTATATGTATATGTATGTGCGTATGTATATGTATCTTATTTAAATAAGATCTTGTATACTAAGTGCCTAGCATAGTGGTGTCTGATGTGTTAGCTATTGTTATAATTGCCAAACAGCAGCCCCCTCTAAGATTTTCCCAAAGTTCCTCAGCCTGATGTGTAAAAACAGTAGGCTCGGTTTGGTGTTTCCCTATTTTGACATATCTTTTGCACACTTTACAGGAACCTGCAGATCATGCAGGCAGCATTTACTCAGATTGTGTCTACCATTAAATGATGTTCCCCCATGGAGTTCCTTTGTGGGTTTTTTTTTTTTTCAGTTCTTCTTTACTTATCAATACTCATTGACATGAATCTTTTACAGAAAGGGCTTAGATGGGGAATGGAATGTTCTGTTTACTAGATTTTTTTTCTTTTTTTTTTCTTTTTTTCTTTTTTTAGCTTGGGAGCTGAGGGTGTGTGGGAGCACGTGCATGGCTGTAGGCGGCTGTGGCTGTGTCCAGGGCCCCTGCAGCTGACTGTGTGTGTGGTCATCAGGTGTGTGAATAGTGTTCCTGTGTCTGTGTCTCCCTTTTTCTGCCCTCAGTTCCGTGAACATACAAAGTTCATCTTTCTGTGATGATAGGAACTCTTGGGGTGCCTGGGTTGTCACTCTGAATGCTGGCTTTTAACATGCAGGCCTGAAAAGATAAAAGCTGAAAAGCAAGTGCTGGTCACCTTTGCCCTGTGCCAAAGTTGGCACCAAGAGTAAGTTTTCACTGGGTTTACGAGAACTGTGTCTTATACAGTTTTATATTGTAGGCACTTGATAAATGTTTGTTAAATAAATGATAATTGCATCTTTGCTCCCTCCCTCAAATCCTCAGTCCCTCCTGCCACCTCTCTTTTCCATCTTTCCCCAAAATACTGAAGATAGCTTATGAGGACTCCTAAAAACCTAAAGAATGGAGGAGACATCACTTAAGGATAAATCAGTCTCAGCCACTTCTTCCCTTTCCTCCTGCTGTGGCCAAGCTTGTGCTGTGGTGGACCCGGTTCTGCTGCCACTGCCGACTGGACCAGGAATTGGGGAGTGGGGTGGGCAAAGTATTGCACGGACAGAGCTAATCAGACTCTCTCCTGGGAGAGAGACTATTCTCAGTGTCAGTGTGATGGTATTTTCTTCCAGACACCCTTCCTTCTTGGTTTAGTTAGTTTGAGTAGATTCTGTTTTATCTATTTAATGAATGAATGAATGAATGAATTTATGTTTAATAAAAAAATTTTTTTAGTGGTTTCTGTTCTTAACAACAACAACAAATCCCCGACTAAAGCTGACCCACAGCTTGGCTGCAAGCTTTCTACAGGATGTTCAAAGTCAGGAAACAGAGTAAGCTTATTTTTAGACAGTAGATCAGTTACTTTTTCAAATCATATGCTTCCCCTCCAGACATCTTTGCAAGTAAAGTACCTCTAAATTTTAAGCAGTGGGTCTAATGGTTAATCTGAAAAACGTACAATAAATATAAAACAGAGTGGCAGAAATAAAAGTTTCAAAACACAGGGAAGATAATGTATTTATTCTTTATTTCAGATTAACAATCTGAAATTCCATGGTGCATTTATTTTGGACACATCCATATTAGTCAGCATATTAGTCAGTTAGTTAAAAGTAACTAATATGCTGTTTAAAAATAAGTTTATCCTACATTCCCAGACTTTTCAGACACCCTGTGGTACCCAATGCGAACACAAAAAGCTCACCACTATATAGTTGAGAGTGTCACGATATAAAACAGAATGTAACCGCTCAAGTAGTGATAATCTACTCTAAGGTAGATTTATCCTAAATTTTATCCTAAATATAAAATTTAGATTTACCCTAAATATCCTCATAAAAATCTCACCGTTTAACAGAGTGAACAACATCCTCAGCTGCATCTTTACAACAGCGGAATGCAAATATTATAGTATCGTTTCTTGTAATATCTTCCAATACTGGCAGATGGTGTTACCTCCAAGTGCAATTCAGGAAAATGCACTTTGAGGGCAGAGGAGACAGTGGGCACCAATCACCCTTTTTGGCCTTGCTTCAGCCCAGCTTGCCATCCTTTGTTCAATTCGTTTCAAGACATATGTATTGAATACCTATTATGTATACTGTGTAAATTGGAAAAACCTACAACTTCCCCTTCTCCTGTGAGTCTACTTTCACACAGCTGACACTTCTGGTCACCAAATGTATGGGGTTTCCACCTCAACAAGTAATTCTCTGTAGGACACCAGCTGGGTGTTCTATACAATTTAACTCAATATTTCACCCTATCCAGCTGGAGATGGTGTCAGATCCCACAGGCTGAGGGCTCAGTCCCACAAGAATGTTCCCATCCTCCTTCAGATGCCAATCACAAGTAGCAGGTCCCCAGGTGATCCACAACTTCTGTCTTGGCTACTAATTGGAGGGTCCCACGCCCCCCTCCTCAGGTTCAATTAATTTACTAGAGCATCTCAGAACTAAGGGAAACACATTTACCAGTTTATTAAAGGATATGATAAAGGATACAGTTGAACGGCTAGATGAAGAGGTACAAAGGGTGAGGTCTGGGAGGGTCCTGAGCACAGGAGCGTCTGTCCCCATGAAGTTGGGGTGTGTCAGCCTCCTGGTATGGATGTGTTCACCAGCCTGGAAGCTCTCTGCATCCTATGCAAGTGGGATTTTAATGAAACTTCCCCACGTAGATATGATCTATTATTGACTCCATTTCCAGCCCCTCTGCCCTCTCTGGAGAAAGGGGAAGGGGCTAAAAATTCCAAGCTTCTAATTATGACTTGACCTTTCTAGTACCCAGTGCCCAGCCAGGAGTCATCTGGGAGCCCACCCAGAGTCACCCCATTAGAACAAAATATAGCCCAAGTGCTCTGCTCTTATCACTTAGGAATTTACATGGGATTTAGGAGTCCTATGTCAGGACAGCGTCAAACACCAAATATCAGAACAAAAGATGCTCCTAGGGGGCTTCCCTGGTGGCGCAGTGGTTGAGAGTCTGCCTGCCAATGCAGGGGACACGGGTTCGAGCCCTGGTCTGGGAAGATCCCACATGCCGCGGAGCAACTGGGTCCGTGAGCCACAACTACTGAGCCTGAGCGTCTGGAGCTTGTGCTCCGCAACAAGAGAGGCCGCGATAATGAGAGGCCCGCGCACCGCGAGGAAGAGCGGCCCCCACTTGCCGCAACTAGACAAAGCCCTCGCACAGAAACGAAGACCCAACACAGCCAAAAAATATATATATAAATAAAAATAAAAATTAAGAGCTTTGAGATATAATTAAAAAAAAAAAAAGATGCTCCTAGGGTTCTTATCACTTAGGAAATTACAAGGGTTTCAGGAGTCCTGGGTCAGGAGCCAGGGAAGAGACACCGATATATATTTTTATTATCTCAGTCTGTGCTAATTGCTAGGGATGTGTATGTTAATAAGGTAGAGTCACTGCCCTCATGGAGTTTACCATCTGGCAGGGATTAGAGACTTTCACCAAGAGATTGCAACTGTGACAAATAAAAAGCAGGTCTTAGGTGCCAAGCCTTCTCCTGGACGCTTTACATCCATTATCTCTGTTAAGTAGATCTTGTTATGCCCAGTTTAGGGTACTGGTGCTTAGGGAATTTAGGACATTCGGATTTGGGATTTGAATTCAAGTTTGCATGATTTGATAGTCTAGAATCTTATGCTATCCAATATGGCAGCCACTAGTCAGTCACGTGTGGGTATTTAAATTTAAAGCAATATATATTAGATGAAATTTAAACATTTAGTTCCTCAGTCACACTGGCCACATCTCAAGTGCTCAATAACCGCATGTGGCTAGTGGCCACTGTATTGGACAGTGCAGATATAGGACATTTCCGCTAGAACTCACAGAAAGTTCCATTGGACAGCATTGGTCTAGACTCTTCAAGTCTAGACTCAAGCTCAACTTCAAGATTCTATGCCCAGAACAGATTTCCAAACCCCAGGAGTCACTATAATCAGCATTGTTTCTTTTCCCTGAGCCATCAGTAAAGAAGCTTCTGAATAGGGACTTACTCTGGCACACTTATTTATTTATTTATTTATTTATTTATTTATTTTTGGCTGTGTTGGGTCTTCGTTTCGTGCGAGGGCTTCCTCTAGTTGCAGCGAGCGGGGGCCACTCCTCATTGCGGTGCGGGGGCCACTCTTCATCGCAGTGCGCGGGCCTCTCACCGTCGCGGTCTCTCCCGTTGCGGGGCGAAGGCTCCAGACGCGCAGGCGCAGTAGTTGTGGCGCACGGGCCCAGTTGCACCGCGGCATGTGGGATCTTCCCAGACCAGGGCTCGAACCTGCGCCCCCTGCATTAGCAGGCAGACCCTCAACCACTGCGCCACCAGGGAAGCCCCCCTGGCACACTTTTCAAATGCTGCTGATCTTGGACGTGACCTTGATTTGGAGGTGGTTCAGAGGTTCTGTTTGTAATGGGAAGTGTGTACAATTTAATGAGATAATAAATCATACCCTTCAATGTGAAACCTGGCACATAGTAGGCACTCGATAAACGCTAAGATGATATTAAAGAGTGTGGAATGTGGAGTCACAATACTGGATTTGAGGCCCAGTTTATCACTTTCCAACCGTGTGGCCTGTACAAATCAATCAGTTTCTCTGAACCCGAGTTTCCTTAATTATAACATGGAGATAATATCTAACCTTGGAGACTGTGAAGACCATGAGCTATCAGATATGAAAACACTCTGTTAAGTAAAGACTTTGTAAAGTAAGGTATTATTTTTGCCCTCCTTTGTGCCCTGAAAAAAATGATTAAAATAATAAATTCCTAATCATAGCTTGTTTACCTGTGCTTTGCCTCTTTTTCCTGAAAATGGAGGACAGAAAAGATATGGTTTATTGAGGGCCAGAATTACATGAGACTACTCAGGTTTTACTGCAGTAGAAAGAGGAAAGAAAGAACAGGGGAACAGTGTGAGCCAGCATAAATCTTCGCTAATTCCCTGATGGTCAGGGCCAGGGTTGCAGGCATTGCCCAGGTGTCTGTGGAGCAGATGCTCTCCTGTGTCTTGCATTAGGGAGTGCAGATAGGCCTCAGAGAAGGGCTCCAAGTGGACCCCATTAACCACCTGTGACTGCCCAAGCGTTCATGCACAAGTCCTGGGGAGCAACGTGCCTCTGGGGCCTCTGTCCTCTCCTAAACAGAGTTGTGTCCTGAGAATGTCCACGTGGCAGACTGTCAGACATGCAGGAGAAACAATCTACCTTAAATCCAGCTCTTTCCATCTTTCCATTCAGGGACTGAGGGTTATGAGGAAGTTTTAGCCCACTTTTGAAAAGACTTGTTAGGGCAATTCCTTTTTCTCCCATATCTGCAACCCATACTTATAACCCCAAAGTCAAGATCCTCCCCTGAAGGTCCCTGAGTCACCGAGATCATCATTTCCATGCTGCCCACCCTTCTTCACCACTTCCCAGCTCCCACTTGGTTCTCTGCCTGCCCCCCAGGGCACAGGGCTCCCAGTAGGAAGTTGCCCCTTTGGGGGCATCAGTGGAGGGGTACAAGTGGGCAGTGCACACACCCCCTTTACTGTCCAAATCCTTTGCTTCCCATGACATCATCACCCAAGAGTCAATGAATGGGTGTGTCAGACTTTACCAAAGAGCTAGCTTAACTAGAGGGAATGATAATAAATGGGAGTGAGGGTGGGGTGAGGGGAAAGGGTCTTAAAGAAAAACCAAATGGCTGTCCTCAAAGTCAATGGTAAAGCATGAGCAGAATTCACCCTTCAGAGGGGAACCCTGGGCTGGGGGGGGCACACCCCAATTCCCAGCCAGGATCTCCATCCTCAGGTAGAGCATTCTTCTTCAAAGCTCAGAGCATACAAAACCATCACCCTTTAATGGAAATCCTGCTCCCCACCCTTAGGAGTATTAAATAACAAAAATTCAACTGAGTAAATTTGAAGATTGAATTGGTTTTATTCAATGATTGATGAATCAGGCAACATTCCATCTAGCAATAAAAAAGGAGCTCCAATGAGTTGTAGAAAAGGAAGGCGGAGAGGGGCAGAAAAGGGAAACTATTAGCCAAAAATGCATTGTTTTAGGCAGGCTCGCCCTCCTAAGGGGAACGGAAGGGACCTATTGGGTGCTAACCAGGTAATTCCAGGTGGAATGGTTAAAGGTTACAATCTGGGGGGAGGTTGTAGCTGTAGTTAGGTTGGGTATTATGTCTTGGTTTGCTGACTTGGGGTCTTAACACAAGTGACTTCATTTTGGGCCTGTTGTTTCTTTTTCACAGGGGTTTTTCTGGCCCTAAGCGCTGGGAACACAGAAATCCCATCAGTACATTTCACAAAGTCTCTGAGTTGTACCAACGAGTCTCAAATGTAACAGAATAGTTCAGGATTGGCTTTAACTTGTCCTCTTCAAAGTTTCTTAGCTGAGGAGAGGTGCACATGGGCCTCTTCAGCTTTCTGGGTGATCCTAGATATAACTGTTAGGGCACTTGGACACACTGGAACACTAACAACACACACACACACACACACACACACTACAATCTAAATCCATATTGAGGAAATGAAACATATTTCTAACTTGCAACATGGTCCACTGAAGTACTCTGGCCCATCAGTGAAATAAAATTATTTTGAAGGCAGGACTAGAAAATTTTTTCTTTTTTTAAAGTTTCATTTTTTTTTTTAAATTTAGTTAATTAATTAATTAATTTATTTTTGGCTGTGTTGGGTCTTCATTTCTGTGCGAGGGCTTTCTCTAGTTGCGGCAAGCGGAGGCCACTCTTCATCGCGATGTGCGGGCCTCTCATTATCGCGGCCTCTCTTGTTGCGGAGCACAGGCTCCAGACGCGCAGGCTCAGTAGTTGTGGCTCACGGGCCCAGTTGCTCCGCGGCATGTGGGATCTTCCCAGACCAGGGCTCGATCCCGTGTCCCCTGCATTGGCAGGCAGATTCTCAACCACTGCGCCACCAGGGAAGCCCTAGAAAATTTTTAAACATAAAATTCTCTCTCTGCTCGTTTGGGGTACTACTCCTCTTTGGTGTGCACTGTGCATCTGCTGGTGCAAACTGGTGTAAACCTAACCAGACCTCCTTAGAAATCACAGGAATGCCTGCTCAACTGAAAAGAGCAATTTTCTCCTGGTGCAAGAAAGGTAACTCCTTAGGAGATAACACTCCTTTCTCAATCCTGTAAGGGGTCACGATGGCCCACTACCCACCTTGTACATGCAGATCTGGACTATATAAACTGTCAGTGTGTTACTTTGATGTATAATCCTTTGTCTCAAAAATGTATATGACTGCTTTGAC
The DNA here is from genome assembly GCF_965194805.1 of Balaenoptera borealis. Classification (NCBI taxonomy): domain Eukaryota; kingdom Metazoa; phylum Chordata; class Mammalia; order Artiodactyla; family Balaenopteridae; genus Balaenoptera; species Balaenoptera borealis. The sequence goes on along the minus strand of NC_138868.1, from coordinate 70,988,902 downwards.
CTCTAATGGGTGAAACGGTCCTCAGAACTTTCTGAAAGACTGTCTCCCAGGTTATAATCCTCAGGTTGGCTCAAATAAAGTTCTCTGTTTCTTTCTTAGATTGACTGTTAATTGATTTTTCGTTGGCACCATAATAGAAGTAGAACATTATATTATTATGCAGAGTTTTGTCAGTCTCTGTATGTTCCTTTTGCCATGCCTTCTTGGTGTAGGGAAAACTGACCCATTCTGACCATCCACTACTTGGCTACTCAAAAATATCTTGTCAGGGCTTGAAAATTAAAGTTGTTTGTTCAGTTTTTCCTTTTGGGGATGTGTTAGTTTGCTAGGGTGGCTATAACAAAGTACCACAGGCAGGGTGACTTAAACAACGGAAATTTATTTTCTCACAGTTTGGACTCTGGAAGTCTGAAATCAAGGTGTCAGCAGGATTGGTTTCCTCTGAGGTATGTTTCCTTGGCTTGTAGATTGCTGTCCTCTTCTGTGTGTTCACATTGTCTTCCCTCTTTGTGTACATGTAAGCAGCTCTTTCCAACCCCATGCTCTACTCATCTCCAGCCCTAGCACACCTTTCAAATCTTTTAATCACACAATACCTTGCCTAACTTGTCGGTTCTTTCTGTAGATCAAAGAGGTAGAAATGAAGAATAAGTAGTCAACAGATAACCAGATCTCTTCCCTGGCTTCCCCTTTAGTAATCTGGTGAACAAACTGTGTGACCAAACTGTGAACAAGATACCATCTAGAGGAAGATCACGAGGAGTCGACAAGCCTGCACACAGTGGGGGGATGTTGATGACTCTGACTCCCTATCTCAATGATTAACTGAGATCACTTCCCTGTTTCCCTTCAAAAGCTTTCATGACCAAGCAGAATCTTCGGAGGTGGTTTTTGGGGGACGCTGAGTCCACCATCTCCCCAGATAGCCGGCATTCTGATTAAAGGCACCTTCCCTTTCTACCATTTGTGAGTATTGATTCTGTAAACGGTGAGCATCGGGGCCTGATTCGATAACATACCCATATCCTAATCTCTTCTTACAAGGACACCAGCCATATTGGATCGTGGCCCACTCAAATGACCACGTTGTTACTGAATTTGCTCTTTAAAGACCCCCGTCTCCAAATACCGTTGCATTCTGAGGTAACTGGGGGTTAGGTTTTCAACATATGAATTCTGGGGCAGGGAGCAGGGCGTAGAGATAGAGACACAATTCTGCTCATAACAGGGGACGAGATTCAATTCTCGGGCTGGGTATTTTTCAGCATGTTCTGCAATCTTTGTATTCTGAAGGAAGGCAGCAGGAGGTGCTGTCGTCCCCCAGTCCTAGAGACCCCCAGGGGCACAGATGGGTTGGAAAGGAGGTGGGATTTCTCCGGTGTCTACACAAACAGCGAATTCATTCTACACAACGCTGCAGGCCTACCCCTGGTTGTTACCAGCAGCATACCGCTGAATGCCTATTCTCGGAGAATGCCAGAAGATTCCCCATGACCTCTAACATCAATTTAAACTCGGATAATGAGTTTTCCTCTCTCTCCCTTTTTTTTTTTTTTTTTTTGCTGAAACAATGCTCTGCATACTATGACTCCTTAATAAAAAGTCTTGAATAGAAGCTATTGTGATAAGGCTTCCGAATCAAAAGGACCTGCCCCATGCAGAAGCTCCACCCCTTACTGTGTTCTCAGGGGCAATTCACTCAGCTCATTCCACAACCATTTACTAAGCACAGACCATATGCCAGACCTGGTGCTAAGTCTGAGAGCCACAGAGATGAATAAGATCAAATTCCTCCCTCCAGGGGCCTAGTAGAGGATGAGGGAAAGTAAACAAATGATTAGCACACAGCATATAAGGGCCATAAGCGCGGGCTGCAGTGGGAGTTCAGAGCCCTGGGGAAGGGGGGGGTGGGCAGGAGGGGAGGTCAGGGAAAGGTTCTCAGAGGCAATGACCGAGTGTTCCCAAAGGAGCAAGAGAAGGTAACCAGATGGTGAGGGAGGGGAGCGTTCCAGGTGGAGGTGTGGTAACCATCCACAACATGGGGATAGGACCACCTAACTCAGAGAGCTCTTGTCAGAATGGATGGTGAAAAGTTGTATGTATAAGGTGTCCAGCTCAGTCCGTGATAGGTGCTGACCAAAGGTAGTTCAGGGGGCCCATTCTGCCCTTTGAACTCTTGTATTCTCTCCCCTCGTTTCTTCTTTGTGGCAAGGCCGATCTGGGACTTAGCAAGATCTCCCCAAGATCAGTGTGAATTTAGGGTCTGGCGAAGATCATCCTTTCTCTGCTATGTCAAAACCACCCATAGTTTATGCATCTTAATTCCAGAAGTTGCAAGGGGATTCAGCCACCTTCTTGATGGCAAATAAGGGAGTCCAGGAATGCACAAAAAGAAGTGGAATGGTTTGAGAGTGCTGGTGCATGCCCCGAATTATTCTCTGCATGATCATTTCTATCACGGTAATTAGACTCTGTAATTAAAAATCACTAATGTTTCATGACAGCCTGCAATTGGATTTGGGGCACAAAGGAAAAGGTTGGGGGTGCGCTGATATGGGATGGGGACACCAAACACACAGATACTGTGCTGGGAAATGGTGTCATTCACTAAAGGGCCATTCACTACAGGGCCATTCACTAACAAAAAGTCTTCTCATTTATATACAGAAATAATGAGGCAAAGGAGCAGCTTTTAAAAAATAAAAAAGACAGAGAAGATAAGCAAAAAAGGAGAGATCATTTAGAAAGCCACAGTAATTTACCTGCCTGCTTTCCTTTTCTGGGAAGATTTTTATCTCTGCCTGCATTGTTGTAAATTACTTAGTAAAGCTGAAGTCAAAATTGCTTTTCAGTTTCTTCCACCTCTATTTGACCCCTGTGTAAACAAGAAGCCACATGGGTTTCTTCATATTCTTAGCGGTGTAACAGCCCCCAAGAAACCAGGATTTCTGTTTCCAATTGACCGTGACCATGGGGTTAACTGATCTGCCATGGCAGGGAATCAAAAGTAGGTTCCCGGTGCTGCCACAGAGGGGAGGGATTCTCCAGGCTTCCTGAGAGCGGGGCACCTGCTGGGTTAAGCAGAGCCCGTCCTTGGTACCCTTGCAAAGTAGCCAGAAGGAAGGGAATCTTGGAAGAAATCTAGTTCCAGTCTCACCCTTGTCGGAAAGGGATATTTTCCTCCAGTCTCTGAGAAGGTCTGCATCCTGCGAAAATAAATTAGGCAGAAAATTACTTTTTGACAAACTTGACTGAGGCTGTGAAAGTCTTCTAAGTTTGAACAGTGATTGGAACTGAAGGGGTTTTTTTTTTTTTTTTAAATGATTCTTTCTCTCTTCTTTCCTTTTTAAAAAAGATTGCCCCAGGGGAAAGAATAGGAATTCAGGTAGATGGTGAGTCCTTTTCTAGTTTGTCTGATTCTGATGGGGAGTTCTTATCTTCATTTGCATGTCAATACTCAGGGCCCTCTTAGATTTTCTAGGTATACTGGATCAGTCTGTTAAATCTTCTATTATTTCTCATTGCACATGTATCATGTTTATGGATTAAGCAGGCTTTCCTACTAGTCTTGGGGGAATACCACCATCATATTTAAGCTGCTGTGTCTACAATTATTTGTAATCTATTGCTGGGTAACAAAGCACCCTAAAGCTTAGCATCTGAAAACAACCAAGATTTATTGTTTTCCTCAATTCTGTGAGCTGACTGGGCAGTTCTTCAGTCCCACATGGGTCAGGCAAACAATTGCGTTCAGCTGGCAGATGGGCTGGGCTGGAAGGTCCATGAAGGCCTCTCTCTCATGTCTGGGGTCTGGGTGCTGACAGTCAGCTGAGATAGCTCTGTTCTCCTCCATGTGGTCTGTCTCTGCACTCGGTCTCATCCTCCAGCAGGATAGCTTGGACTTCCTTACAACATGCTGCTGGCTTCCAAGAGCATGAAATCAGAGTGCCAGACCCCTTAAGGTCTCAAGGGAAAGGCCCAGAACTGGGTACAGTGTCACTTCCACAATATTCTGTTGGTCAAAGCAAGTGACAAAGCCAGCCCCGATTCAAGGGAAAGGGAAACTGATTCTACCTCTTGGTGGGAGAAGCAGCAAGGGCAATTAGGATGGGGAGGAGTTATTTGTAGCCGTCTTTGGAGACATCTACCACAATGGTAAAATGCGTCCTAAACTGATGCTTAAAAACATATTCTGGGAAATTGGGGATTGTCAGGATTGCTGAGTGGGTGCTGGATAGACTGATGGTAATTAATAATGATAAAACTTATAGCTACTATTCATTAAGCACCTCCTTAATGTAGGCTAGGCAGGGTGTTAGGTGCATTATCTCTATCTTTTAGAAAACAACTCTGAAAGGGTGGTATTATTATATCCATGTTACATATTAGGAAACTGGGGCTAGAGATTCTGTAACACAGGGGTTCCCTGTAGCAAGCTGTGAAAGATGCTGAATGGGGCCTGCTGCCTCTTTACCATCCTCCCTTCCCCTGTCTCTCCAGAATGCCCCACCTTGGCTCTTCACCAGCCTGGGCCACACGAGTCAGACAACCTGCCTCCTTTCCCTGTCTGAAGGTCTGTTATAACTAGACTCTGTCCAAACTTGCTTTCTGCTCAGTGACAAAAAGTGCTAAAGGGTTTTTAGTTAAACGTATTCCATTAAATCTGTTATTCTTTTAAGTTGTAAGCCTTGACTCACCCAGTTTTTTTTTTTTTTTTTTTTTCTTAAAAAGGTACTTAGCCCAGAAGAGTCAAGAGATTTTTGAAGAATTTAGAAAGGTACTTGCTCTATAGCTATTAAGACTTATTATGAAGCTATATTAACTTAAAAATGTGGTATTAGTGCCAAAGTAGACAGCTGGGACAGAATAAAGAGCTGAAGCTCCGCCCCAACCCACATAGAGAATCCCATGTAGAAGAATGGTTCCACCAACAAGGGTGGTGTATGAATCAATGGAGAAGAAATGGACCTTTCAAAGAATGGTTCTGGGTAACCAGCTATTCATATGGAAAAGTACAAAATTAGATCCCTACTTCACAACATACACAAAAATAAATTCCAGGTAGGTCAAAGGCCTACATGTAAACAGGTGAAGAAAATATGCGACTATTTCTAGAAACTTAAGTGTAGAAAAGGATTTCTTAAATAAGACACTAAAGTTCAAACCATATTGAGGAAAATGGTTAACTCAAATGACATTAAAATGTAGAATGTCTGTGAAATTGAAGACGCCTATACCCCATAACCCAACTATTTGGGTTACAGGTAGATCTAGAGAAACTCTCCTATGTAGGCGTGAGGAGGAATACAAGGTTGTTTATTGAAGCACCGCGACGTAAAAAATTAGAAAGAACCTAATTGCTCCTCAGCAGGGGAGTAGAAAAATAAATTGTGGTTTATTCATATAATTTAATAATATTAGCAGTTAAAATGAATAAACTAGATTTATATGTAGCAACATGGATAAATCTCAAAATCATGGTGTGTGAAAAAAGCAAGTGCAAAAAATTTGTATGGAATGATGCCTTTTATGAAAAATCTTAAATGTAGGCGATGATATTGAACATTTTAAAATATAGCTACTTGCATATGTAGAAAAACATAAAACACGCACAGGAAGATACACACCAAGTTGAAAACAATGGGAAGGAGGAAGGAAAATAAGATGGTACATAGGGGGCTTCATATGTATCTTTATGGTTGGTTTCTTAAAAATAATCTGGACTAAATATGGTGAAATATTAATATGTGTTAAATCTAGGTAGGGGTAACATGAACTTTTATTAAATTACTATATTTTTCTTATGTTTTAAAAAGTTAATGTTTTTAGAGCCCCTAAAGAATGATAGCAAAGCTGTGAGATCCAGGTCGGCATGAGAGAGACAATTTGGAGGATTAGATTACCTGGGAAGCTTGTGAAGTACCTGTTGGCTGGTCAGCTTTCCATCCCAGGACCATATCCTTCAGACTCAGCCCTGGTCCAGCCGAAGCTCCAGGCTCCTTCCACTGCTGCTTTCTTCTGACCCAATCTCCAAGCTGCCTTTGGGGATACCCGCCCCCAATGCAAGTGGAAAACAAGTTAAGTCTTTGCTTGTCTCTACTTACCAATTCCAGTTACCCAAGTTCATTCCTATTCTCCTTTTCATCGTTAGGCATTTGAATACCAGAGATAAATAATGATGATGCTATTGAAGAAGGAGAGGAAGTCCAGAAGGCCTTACTTCTTGAAAAATCTTTATGTTTTTCAAGGCTGTGTCATCTCTACTATTTCAGAGGCTTTTCACGTCAAGCCTAGAGACAGAGCAGGTGTTTTTATTCCCATAGTACTGTTAAAGAAACTGAGTCATTGCAGAGCTTAAAAATGTGGCTAGGCCATCAAAATGATTGGTGAGATGGCTGGCACTAGAAACTGTTCTGAAGGCCCAGCTTAAGGCTCTTTCCAATATAATGAGCTAAGCATGGTATGTGGTATTGTAATACCATGGGTCCCCAAGGGAGCAATCGGAGAGGTCCATCACTGTAATGGGTTGAATTGTGTCCCCCTGAAAGATAAGTCCAGGTCCTAACCCCCAGTACTTGTGACTGTGACCTTATTTGGAAATAGGGTCTCTGTGTATGGAATCAAGTTAAGATGAGGTCATACTAGATTAGAGTGGGCCCTAAATCCAATGGCTGGTGTCCATACAAGAAGGCGAGAAGAGACACAGACACACACACACAGGAAAGAAGGGCATGTAAAGACAGAAGCAGAGACTGGAGTGATACAGCTATAGCCAGGGAACAAAGAGGATTGCCAGGAGCAGACAAAAGCTAGGAGAGAGGCCTGGGGGATGGGAGCGGGGCTCTTCAGAACCTCTAGAAGAATCAATGGAGAATCCATTGCCCCCACTGACATCCTGATTTCGGACTTCTGGCCTCTTGAACTGTGAGAGAATAAATTTATGTTGGTTTAAGCCACTCAGTTTGTGATAATTTGCTATGGCTGCCCTAGGAAACAAATACAACCTACAGGCTTGGGGTGATTCCAGTGGAGGTGACGTCTCAGCTGAGAACTGAAGGGCTAGAATAGGGATGGTGCTGGGAAGGTGTTCAGCCGCAAATAACAAAAATCCCATCCAAAGTGGCTTAAACAAATAAGGTTCCTTTGTTTTCACATAATAAGAGGTTCAGAGATAAGCAGTCCAGGGTTTGTGTAATTGCCCATGCCATAGGCAACCCGGGCCCTTCCATATTTCTACTCTACCATCTCTAATTCGTTGGCATCTTTTGTCCTCATGCTTGTTGCTTCATGGTTGAAGCTGTCTCCTGAGCCACTCAGCCACACATCTGCATTCTAGGCAGAAAGAGGATGGAGGAAAAAGGAAGAGCCTTTTTCAAAAATCACCAGCAGAATTCTACTTAGATTTCTATGGCCAAAATTGGCTTACATTTCATATGGCCATCCCAGCTGCAAGGAAGGGACATAGATCTTTGTATTTTTAGCTTTCCAGCCTCTAAAATAGAATGTAATAGAAGGGCACACATGAGAAGAAGTTGATAATTGGTGGTGAGTAAGCAATTCTACAATACCTCTAAAATACCATTGTTTTAGATCAAATTTTAGGACAGGCAGCATGCACTGAGAAAATCAAAATAATAGTAGTTTAAACACATAAGAGTCTGGATGTAGGCAATCAAGGGCTGGTATGGAGGCTCCACAATCGTTGAGAGAAAAGATTCCTTTTATCTTTCTTTTTCTTTATCCTTAGTGTTAGCTTCCATCTTCATTGTGGACTCATAAACCAAAATGGCTGCTGAAGTTCCAGTCATCACAGTTTCATTCCAGAAAGCAGGAAGGATGAAGGGGGATGGCAAAATAGCATACTCTAGACAATTGTCCTTCTTTGGGAGAGTCTTCCCACCAATATCTCCCATTCTATCTCACTGACCAGTATAAGAGAGAAGAGAGGGTGAAAAAAATATTGCTTTTATTGAATAAAAACAGGGCTGTCTCAGTAAGGAAGAAGAAGATATGTATTTGGGTAGGCAATAAGCAACTTCTGCTTCATAGGGCAATTTAGTTTCAACTCAAGTGGCGATTTTAACTTTGTAGTGATTTCCCAGAGCACTGCGTTAAAAAAGATTCTGAAGCAAGGATCTGGGCTCAGCGTGTAGAGTGCAATGGCTGATTATGGATCTTGATCATGGTCATGAGAGTGGGGGATAATGATCTGTATATATGTGTCTTGAATTTGCTATTCCTGGGTATGCTAGCCAGTGAACACTGGGGTTTAAGAAAAAAAAAAAAAGAACACATGCCTTATATCCTTCCCTTCCCTGTGTAGCTCCTGTGCTGGCACAACGCCTGATGCCTTACCGGCTCCTGCACAACAACTGGCTGTTGAATGGATTCCTCTTCCCTTGGAAAGGGTGGGAGAAGCTCATCTGCTGGTGACAAGGGTGACTGTGGGAAGATGTATTAGTTTGCTGGGGCTGCCATAACAAAGTACCGCAGACTGGATGGTTTAATAGAAGCAATTTATTTTCTCATGGTTCTGGAGGCTAGGAGTCTGAGATCAAGGTGTCCGCAGGGTTGATTCCTACCGAAAGCTGTGAGGGAAGGATCTGTTTCAGGCCTCTCTCCTTGACTTGTAGATGGCCATCTTCTCCCTGTGTCTTTACATGGCCATCCCTCTGTCTGTGCCAGTGCCCATATCTTCCTCTTCTTATAAGGACACTAGTCATACTGAATCAGGTCCATCCTAGGGACCTCATTTTAAGTTAATTACTTATTTAAAGGCTCTATCTCCAAGTACAGGCACATTCTGAGGTACTGGGTGTTAGGACTTCAACATATGAATTCTGGCGAGGGATCGGGGTAGGGCTTGTCCTGTTACAGCCCATGACAGAAGATGTTCTTTTCCCCTCTGACTGTGTCAACCTGCCAAGAAGCCCAGGGATTTAATAACATTGACATCCAATTACCCAGGGATTTAATAACATTGACATCCAATTACCAATCCGTTATACTTCAGTTTAAATCAAAGTAATACATGCGTGTGCTTTAAGAAAAAATCCAATTGTTCTGAAGAGCTTATGCTGGAGGATGGCAGTCGCCTGTCCGGCCCCTCCCTCACCCAGCCCATCACGTATGGACCGCTTGCTTTAGTTCACGTGCTGACTCCTGCCCTGACTTTTCTTTTTTATTTTTTTTAAATAGATCTTTACTGGAGTAAAAAACTAACTAAATAAATAAGCTGGAGCTTATTCAAAGACTATCACTAAAGAAGTCTCTTCCATACCAAAACAAGTGGTTGAAGACGGGAAGAATCCAATCACATGAGTTATGTGACATCAAGAAGCAGGAGAACTTGTTGTCTTCTTATATTCGTGTGGTATCACAATTGGTGACAGTTGTGCCCTGGGGACCAGGACTGGGAGTTTGGTCAGGTAGGAAAGGGGCACAGAGCTGGTGCTGAGAGGTGAGTTGTAGCAGAAAAGCAGGCAGGCTCCAGAGGTTGGAATAGGGAAGATTGATTCAGAGGCTGGGAGGCCACGTCAGGGAGCGTTGAAGGAGTGGGCTCTGCAGTCTGGCGGATCTGGGTTTCAACCCTGACTCCGCTTCCTTCTGATTATATCATCTGGTCAAATTTCATAGTCTCTCTGGGCTTCCATTCTCCTATCTGTGGAGTGGGGACAGCTTGTTGTGGGGTGGAGGAAGGGAATGTACACAAAGTATTATCGCAGTAACACCTGGCATATAGTGACTGTTCATTAAATGGTGAGAGGTGAGGGGTCTGGAGTGGGGAACAGAGAGCAGTCTAGACCAGGTCTGGGCAGCCTGGGCTAGAATCCAGTCCCAGGGTGTGGATAATGTCAGGGTGGGTCACATGGAGTTTGAAGTTACCAGAAGGCTTTGAGGCTTCCCAGCTGTCTAAGGTCTTGTCTAGAACCAGACGTAGTTTTGACCAGGTTTCCTGCGGGCAAGAATAATGTCTGTGTCTTTTTTTTTTTTTTTTTGTCCCTAAGTCCCAGGGTCTGATCCCTGCCTGATACTCATTTATTCAACAAATAGTTATTGGGTACCTAAGACTTGTTTTACATATATTATTTAATTTAATCATCACATGGTATACAGCAGGTATTATAATCCCCATTTTTTTTTTTTAATATGAGAAAACTAAGGGTTTGAGTGGGTTAGTAATCTGTTTAATGTTAGGCAACTAGTTAGAGTCAGAGGTATGACTCAAACACTGTTCTGTCTGATGTCAAAGACCATTCACTTTGCATGGCAAAATGGGGATGTCTGCCTGTCTGTGTGTGCAGGGGACGCAGTAGGTACCAACCGGGGGAGGGTGGTAGTCACCTCACAGCAATTTCCTTGGTGGCTGAGGCTGTCGCTGGAGCTGTGCTATCTCCCCTCATTATTATAATTATTTGTTAATTTATTTATTTAAAAATAGACAGACCTGGCCCTACCAATCGTGGGGACTATTAGGTGGGGTCAGTTAAAATACACCCTATGCCATTCCCCTGTCCTCAGAGACTGGTCCATGTAGAGTCATGTAGCTCAAACTAAGCCAACCAGAGCCCTTCCCTGGAATTTTTCCAACACAACTGAGAGAGAGTCCTCCTTCCTTTAGATCATTAAACCTGAAGGCTGTAAGCCCAGAGCAGCCTGTGCCATGTCCCTTGCCATGTGGAGAAATTCCACTTGCAATAAAATAAATGAAGCCAAAGTACAGAAAGGAGCAGGGCAGATTAGAGAGACAGAGTTCTCCACAACATTTTCTTTTTTAATTTTAATTAATTAATTAATTAATTAATTTTTTTATGGCTGTGTTGGGTCTTCATTTCTGTGCGAGGGCTTTCTCTAGTTGTGGCAAGCGGGGGCCACTCTTCATCGCGGTGCGCGGGCCTCTCACTATCGTGGCCTCTCTTGTTGCGGAGCACAGGCTCCAGACGTGCAGGCTCAGTAATTGTGGCTCACGCGCCCAGTTGCTCCGCGGCATGTGGGATCTTCCCAGACCAGGGCTCGAACCCGTGTCCCCTGCATTGGCAGGCAGATTCTCAACCACTGCACCACCAGGGAAGCCCTTCCACAGCATTTGAGTCCCTGCTTATGGGGCTCCCTAAGACCAGCTGCATCCATGACTGTGTAATCTGATACATCTCCCAGTTTTGGGTGGTAGAATTGGGCGTCTGTCACTGGCAAAGAATCCAGATAATTCTCCAGTAGATGGAATATAAACACATTCAGCAAACTTTCTATCTAATCAATAGGATCACTAATCACAGGCCAAAAATTTTAATTTCTAGGTTTGTTTCTTGGGGACCCTTTTCCATTTATGGGTCCCCGATTTTTAGCAAGGCTATTTAGAGCACTAGCTAGCCTATAGCTGTGGGCTGGTGGTTCCCAGAGGAAAATATCATATCTTTCACTGAGAAGATGTTTCAGGATACAGAAAAGGGGATAATATTAATATTAATTCATACAGGAAAAATTATTATGTAAGTACCATTTACATATTTCTCTTTACAGTAACTTTTGCATTGGACCTTTTTTCTATATACAGATGTGGAGTTCCTCTGATGGGCTTCTAACAGTGTCTAACTCATAAATTCCCTTCTTGCTTTCAACTATATGATATGTAAAACACTAACAAGGCATTTACATTTGAGTGCTGGTTAGTATATAGATATGATGGCCAGATTATATTTTCAATGAAGCATCCCATCTAAATGAATGCTTATATCTCTGCTCCCAACAATATTTCTAAGAAAACTTCATATTGTGACAAAATATGCACATTCCATTCTGGTGAGGTGACATTACTAATAGCAGAGAATAGTGGCCTGACAAGTCTATTTTTTCACTGGAGATACGTAGACACACTTGCCATTGAGGTTTTGTTTGCCCTTTAATGAATTGCATAATCTAATAATAACTAATTATACCTTCCTTCTGTCATAAAGCTCTTAAAGCACTTCACAATCAATTAGCAGCTCAGGGACACCATTATTATCAGACATTTTGCAATATGAATGTATTCAGAGTTAGTACAGAGTAAACTTGACTGCTAACCATTAAAAGTGGGGTAAGGTAGTAAGCCAAACCAGCAGGCTTTGAAGTTTCTGAGGAAAACTTTCTTCTTTTTTTTTTTTTTAAATTAATAATTTTTGGTTGCATTGGGTCTTCGTTGCTGCGTGTGGTCTTTCTCTAGTTGCGGTGAGCGGGGGGGCTACTCTTCATTGCAGTGCGTGGGCTTCTCATTGCCGTCACTTCTCTTGTTGCATGGGCTCTAGGTGCACGGGCTTCAGGAGTTGTGGCACGCGGGCTCTAGAGCACAGGCTCAGTAGCTGTGGCACACGGGCTTAGTCGCTCTGCGGCCTGTGGGGTCTTCCCAGACCAGGGCTCGAACCCGTGTCCCCTGCATTGGCAGGCAGATTCTTAACCACTGCGCCACCAGGGAAGTCCCGAGGAAAGTTTTCAATGTCTCACCAGCTTACTGGCAAAGCTTCTTGGTCCCTCGCTTTTATTTTTCTCTTGTTGCTTTTCTCATTACTTATGCATTGTCCATTAAATTCAGCACTGGAGCCTAGGTCTGGTGCTTCTGCTTTTCCAAGTTGCATTGCTGCATTGCTGCTCTTGCTTAGATAAGTTAAATGTGTGTACCCAACTGAAACAAAGTCCAATACTGCATAATTATCCAGTGTATTTGGTTGGCACAGGCCAGCAAGCTGGGTGATTTAGGTCAGAGTGGATTTTAGGTTAAGGTCATGCTAGAAACTATTCAAGACTCAAATCTAAAATTCAAATGCCACCAACCTCTGATCCAGCCCTTGAAAGGCTGTTGAAGCCCTGTACAACGAACTACTTGCTCATAACAATGGGTGACCTGAAAGACGGTAAAATAATATGGTACAGTTACATACAGTGTTAGATATAAACATTACCCATGACATTTTTAGTTTACATGGTATGTTTGTTTGAATCAAACATAGGCCAAATTTAAATAGCTCTTTATGGATCCTCCTAAAGGGAATTTAAGGTAGTTTGAAAAACCTCCTACAATTTACTTCTACTCTCTGGAGTTTCTCGATGTAACTAAAATCTGAGTGTTCTGTCTTATTTGCTAGTTTAAATCAGGGAAGGCCCTAGGAGCCTGGGATGACCTATAAGGTGTCCCAAGCTGGAATGGACTACTCATCTCTTTTCTCTTAGCGAACCCCTGCCTTCAAGTGAGAGACAAGTCATGTTTTAGCTATCAGTAACAGTGGGGTAGGCTGAGTGATGGCCCCCCAAAAGATATTCCTTGTTTTAATCTGTGAAGCCTATGAATATTACCTTATATGGCACAAAGGAAAAAAAGAAAGAAAGAACTTTGGATAGGATAAAATGAAGATAGGATAGGATAAAATTAAGGATCTTGAAATGGGGAGATTATCCAGGATTATCTGGGTGAGCACTAAATGTAATCATTTATATCCTTATATAAGGGAGGCAGAGGAAGATTTGACACAGATAAGAAGAGAAGGCGGGCTTCCCTGGTGGCGCAGCGGTTGAGAATCTGCCTGCCAATGCAGGGGACACGGGTTCGAGCCCTGGTCTGGGAAGATCCCACATGCCACGGAGCAACTGGGCCCGTCAGCCACAACTACTGAGCCTGCGCGTCTGGAGCTTGTGCTCCGCAACAAAGAGAGGCCGCGACAGTGAGAGGCCCGCGCACCGCGATGAAGAGGGGCCCCCACTCGCCGCAACTAGAGAAAGCCCTCGCACAGAAACGAAGACCCAACACAGCCAAAAATAAATATAAATAAAATAAAAATTAAAAAAAAAAAAAAAGAAGAGAAGGCAAGGTGGCCACAGGGCCAGAGATTACAGTGATGCGGCCACAAGCCAAGGAATGCCAACAGTCACCAGAAGCTGGACAAGCAAGGAATAGATCCTCCCTGAGAGCCTCTGGAGGGAGCATGGCCCTGTCAACACCTTGATTTTGGACTTCTAGCCTCCAGAACTATGAGAGAACAAATTTCTACTGTTTTTAGACATCAATTTGTGGTGATTTGGTATAGCAGCCCTAGGAAACTAATACAAACAGTGAGATGAAGTGATATAAGGGCACAGAAAAGAGGATTCACAGCTGTTCCAGGATCTGCCTCAAATTAGGAAGTCTAAGGGCTGCAAAAGACAAACCGAGACTAATTGTTTGTGTCCAATAATGTTAATTGCTAAAGAAATCGAGGCGAGTTTGAGACTGGTGGTAGAAATCTGGGGACTTCCCCAAACTTGGATTACACCCTGCACTGCAGACTGTACAGTGTCTCAAATCTGTGTTGTGTGTGTGTAAAAACGTTAGGTGCTAATAGTCTGTGGAAGTTTTCCTTTTTCTCAGCTTTGTCTTGATCTAATGGAACTTCATTCTGAGAGTTATTTTCTCTGGTTCACTTACCTCTGTTTGTGGCAGGAGACTTTTTACCGGATGGCTCCTCAAATGGTACAACTGCACTATTCAAATCTTTTTGAAACCCAGTATCTCGGCGGTTCTTTCAGGCAAAAAGGAAAGTCTGGCATCCTGGGGGCTCTGCCTGCTGGGAGTGGACATACGCCCCTCATCAGGCTGGGAAGTGTCAGAGCTTGTGGGGCAGCTGGAAAAGTGAGCCTGGAGCTGGGTGGAGAGGAACTGCTGTGCTCTCCCAGGGGTTCCCGAGTTCGGCTGAGAAATAACGTGTCAGTTGCAGTAGGGCTCTCACTTCTGACCAGAAGCCCCTGGGGGAAAGGACACATTGGGTGTGCTGCTCATTCTCAGGGGCTGGAAGAAATTTGGCTGAATAGGACAAAGTGCTTCTGAGGACAAAATGGCTCAATCAAGTGAAAAGTGATTTCAGAGCTGACATCAGCCTGACGTTAACAACCAGCTTCTTATTATTATCTGCTTTTGAACCTCAGTAGGAGAACTTGCCTACCTTTGATACTATAAGCACAATGCTTCATGTTTAAAGATTAAAGCAGCTTTCTGGAGTGTTGGAAAGAAATCACATGGGAATGGTTTTCACAGCCAGAAGCCGGGCTCCCTCAAAAGGATGTCACTCTGCAGCAAGATTATCGTCCCCTCCCATGAATATCAAAAAAGCCCATGATTAATTCTTTCCATTAGGAGGCCCATCTCCTGCTACTGTTACATTTAGGACCCAAACAATATAGTCTGATGACCATTGTTCTGTGCAGTTTCGATTGCAAGGGCAAAATGTGAAATGTAGGAATATTTTTTTGTTTTTTACGTCTTGTCACTCCAGATGCAGATATACTTTGGAAATGGAATTCGAAACAATGCAACGGTAATTAAAGACTGGTGTCTTCCCTGGCACTAAAACACAGCCCGTAATGCCAAGAGTTTGATTGGCAGTATGTAATTAAAAGCTGCTTTAAATGGTTATACTAAGCATAACCAGCTTCAAAAAGGTGACAGAGGGGAACAATTTTAATATAGGGATTTTTTAAAAAGTTAGACACATTTAGAATATGTGTAAAACACCTGATTAAACACTTAAAATGAAATCCCTAGGGTGCACTGAAAGGGTTATATTCCACAGTTTTTGCTTTCTTATTTACATGAAGTGATAATTTAGTGTACACTGTATTTGCAAAAAATTACCAGTTAATGTGTATAAATTTTAGAGAAAAGGAGAAGTTTGAAACAACAAAATGATGGAATTTTAGAAGATAAATTTCAATATGCCTGAACTTACCCCTTTTTATTGATACAATTTAATATCATTCAAATAGAATTTAATAATTTTAAAATTTCCATTTTTGGTTTTACTCTATATAAATTATACCTCGATTATAAATATTAATTGTTGGTCAATTTGAGTACAGTATCTTGGTGGGGGAGGAGGAAACATTTACGAGAAAGAAAAGGAGGAAGCAGGAAATACTTCTTCCTGCTCCCTAAGCAATATTTACATGAAGGTCCATTTATTTGCAGAACCATTGGAGTTGCAATGTCACTAGGGAGTTACCAAAATGCAGAGAAAAGCTTGTTTTAAAGATTGAAAAAAAATTAACTTGATTTAATATACATATTTTTGAGTTTAAAATAGTTCACATACATGTTGTTAGTGTGAGTTTTATCTGCTTTTGCTGAAAACACTGCCCCTGATGCTCAAGCCTGAGGCTACCTGGTTATTCCTATCCAGGCCCACAGCTGGGAAGAGGCACTGACAGAATCAGAGAGCATGCATCCAGGTCCGACAGGCCTTCCCCGGTCCCCTTAGATGACTGGGGGTTTTCTCACCACCGCACTTACGGTGCAGCAGACCCTGTTACTTACTCACGTAACCAGCCCTGAACTTTCTTCTTTTAGAGTTTAAGGAAGAGATGGAACTCACCTGACCACAAGTAAACAGGCACAGAAAGTCCTGATTGGCATTATTAACCTTCCCTAAAGAGAAACACAGCAGGGCCCTTGAAAATGGCAAGTTGAGAGCTTTTGACAAATCTGAACAGCCCAAGAGAAAAATGCTGCTAAATGGGTTCACAGCCAGCCCCTTCCCTCCCTACTTTCCACTGTAAATTGCTTTGTGACAGCAGGAGAGGTGGAGAGGAACTTTACCCCTGTTGGAGCAGCGTGGGCTCTTTGTCAGGACTCGGTTCCATCCTGACTCTCAGATCAACTATGGTGACAATTCAGATAACTATCCGCAAGGGACTTGCTGTCTTTTTCAGCATTGGCAGTAACCTCTATTGTCTCATTAAGTGGCCCAATCACACATGGGAAAGTCTAGAACTGCTGGCAGGTGTCGTGGGGGGACAAAAGTGTAGGGCGAAATCCATCGGGGAGCACCGAGTCTGCATGGGAAAGTCACACACACACAGTGCTTATTTGCCACCAAAAGAAGGAAGGGAAGAAGGACGGACGGAAGGACGGAAGGAAGGAAGGAAGGAAGGAAGGGTGGAGGGACGGAAGGACGGAAGGAAGGGTGGAAGGAGGGAAGGAAGGAAGGAAGGACAGAAGGATGGAAAGAAGAAAGGAGGGAAGGAAGGAAGGAAGGGTGGAAGGAGGGAAGGAAGGAAGGAGGGAAAAAGGAGGTAATTTTATTTTGTTTTTAACGTTTTATTTTATATTAGAGTATAGCTGATTAACAATGTTGTGTTGGTTTCAGGTGTACAGCAAAGTGATGCCATTATACATATACATATGTCTATTCTTTTTCAAATTCTTTTCCCATTTAGGTTGTTACAGAATATTGAGCAGAGTTCCCTGTGCTCTACAGTAGGTCCTTGTTGGTTAGCCATTTTAAATATAGCAGTGTGTACATGTCAATCCCAAACTCCCTAACTATGCCTCCTCCCCACCCTTCCCCTCTGGTAACCATAAATTTGTTCTCTAAGTCTGTGAATCTGTTTCTGTTTTGCAAATGAGCTCATTTGTATTAAAAAAGAGGTAATTAAAAAAAAAAACCCCATTGCTTTCCATGTGCTCCCCCATCATTATTTTTAAATTGAATTATTTAAGATTAATTTATTAGAGGTTCAATGCTTAATTTTTTTTAAAACTAATGACTTCTTAGCATTTAAAAAAAAACCAGCATTTAATTCCTAGTAATATGGGTTCAGACATTACACTACCTATGTCTTGCTACCTATTTTGCTCATAACAAAACAAACAGAAAAGTACTTCCCCGGAAAAGCTCTGCCTTTCACCGTGTTCTCATCCTTATTGTTTGTAATAGCAGTGAAGTAACATTCTTGCAGTATCCAGGAATCCTTGAGTTTCTGAGAAGTGAAAAAGAAGCTTCTCCACTTCTCCACAGACCCAGGAGAAGGGGGTAAGAGCCCAGGAGAGATTGCCTTTAGTTACACGGGATCACAAATGGCGATTTATGCATTCCTATCTTTCCTTTAGTATTTCTCCAACTCTGTGGGATGTGAAAGCGGCTGAACTCCCCTCAGACCCAGCAGCAAAGGAGGGGAGCCACAGCCTGACTTAAAAGCATTTGATTAAAATACAATTCTTTAATATTTTGGGGGGAAATAATTTCAAATTTACAGAAAAGTGGCACGAATAGTAAAAGAACTATTATATAGCCTCCACCCTGTTTCCTAATCCCAAATTCCCTAATGTGGTATTAACATTTTACCACATTTGCCTTGTCATTTGCTCTCTTTCCATATTTTTTTTACATACAGGTTTTTTTTTGAACCTTTGAGAATCAATTGCAGATATGATGCCTCATTACTCTCTAATACTTCACTGTACATGTCCTAAAAACAAGGACATTCTCCTACATGACCACAGTACGGTCATCAAAATCAGGAAATGAACACTCATACAATACTCCCATCTAGTCCTCAGAGCCCATGTCGATTTCTCTGGTCGTCCCAATCATGTCCTCTTCTGTCCCAGGATCAAACCCAGGATCACATGTTGCATTATTTGTCATGATTCCTTTGTCCCCTTCAATCGGGAACAGTTCCAGGCTGTGCTGCTAAACTGGCTCACTGGGAGAAAAAAAAAAAGCCCTAATTTGTAGTGGTTGCCAATTTTTATGGGGTTCATATTCCCATTCTAGCCAATTTCAAGTTACCAACTTGATATCACTGTCATTGAGCAGCAGGGTTAGGAAGAGATGCATGCAATTGATTTTCTAGAGTGGGTCTGAGCCAATACCAGCTGGCTCCCGTACACCACTGACTTCCTCTTTTTTTTTGTATTTCATGACTACGGTATGATTTTTTTTTTAAAAGAGTACAGGCCAGTTACTTTTTAGAATGTCCTTCATTTGAAGTTTGTGTGATACTCGTTCATGTTTAGATTCAGTTTATCCACTTCGTGGCAGGAATATCACAGAAGTGATGCTGTATTCTTCTCAGTGCATTATACCAGGAGGCACATGATGGTGATTTGTCACATCACTAGAGATGATAAAAGAGATGTTCCATTCTGTTATTATGTGGTAAAACAGTATCTAACCAGATTTCTCCACTGTAAAGGTAAACTGTAAGCATTTTATACTTATACAATAAGTCATCAATAAGCATTTTGTAGGGAGATACTTCTAGACCTAAATGTCCTCCTGAAAATTTTACCTACTAGTTTTAGCATCCATTGATGAATCTTGCTGGATCAATTGTTCCTATTATAATCTCCAAATTGTTCAGTTCCATTAACCCTTTACAATTATTAGTTGTCATTCTACAATAGGTCGATCCTTCCCTTTCCCTCAATTCCTTTATTTTTATTTGTGTGGATTCATGGATCTCTATTTTATTCCATGAGTTATAATTTGTTACTATCATTATTTATTTTGACACTGAAATATTGCAGATTTGGCCAGGATGAGCCCTTTTAAGATGGTGCCTATGTTCTTTTGACAGACTCTCATCATTCTTGGATCTGTTTCTTACTTTATGGCACAAAATGTTCCAGGTGTATCTTATACTTTCCCTGCACCAGCCCTGGAATTAGCCATGTTCTGAGTAGTCTTGGTTCCTTTGAGAATGGATTTCATTGCTCCTAGGTCTTCTCAGAGAGCCAGGAAATCTATGTACACACCCACATGCATGCACACACATACACATATGCATTGTGGTAGACATGAAAATGTACCACTCAGATCCCCCTACAAGGAAGGACTTGTTGCAGAGAAATGTCTTGCCCAGTATCACCCCTCTCCTGGGCAGCCAGCCTGCATCTAATGACTGATTGAAGAAAGGGATACAGATTGGTCATTTTGGTGCAGTGAGGAAAAATCTGACAGGCCATTTGTGCTCCAGAGTGGAGGTGACCAAGACTGCCCTGGGCCGGCATTGCAGTTCAAAGTCTTCTTCTGCCCAACCTGTTTCCTTCCACGTGTTTTGATCCCTAGTAAATATCCTACACTCCAATCTTCATCTTAGTGTTTGCTTCCAGAGAACCCAATCTGCAACACACACACACACACACCCCTATTTCTACATTTGTAAATATATAAGTTCAGACCAATATTTCCAATTCCAACCGAACACCATGGGTTTATTCCAGTCTTCCCCTCCCCCACCATCACCAATATATTCACTTATTTCTCCATCCCTCCCTCTGTAAGCAGTCTCCTAACCAGGCAGGATGCCTCTTCATCCACAGCCCCAACACCCGGACCACGCTGGCCCTGCAGACCCCCCTGACTGTGTTAGCTGCATCCTCAGCACCGAACAAGGGGAAGGGGAATCCAATTCATTTTATAAGATAGGGGGTTAAAAAACTCCATATAGAAATACACTTTAGTCCATTCTCTACATCTGCATCTTTATTCCTGTCCTGCCCCTAGGTTCATCAGAACCAGGACACTGTGGGGGGAGGGGGGGAGGGTAAGCTGACAAAGTGAGTGAGTGGCATGGACATATATACGCTCCCAAATGTAAACTAGACAGCTAGTGGGAAGCGGTCGCATCACACAGTGAGATCAGCTCGGTGCTTTGTGACCACCTGGAGGGGTGGGATAGGGAGGGTGGGAGGGAGGGAGACGCAAGAGGGAGGGGATATGGGGATATATGTATACATATAGCTGATTCACTTTGTTATACAGCAGAAACGAACACACCATTGTAAAGCAATTATACTCCAAAAAAGATGTTGAAGAAATACATTTTATTTGATTTGAGTGTACATTTCAGCAGTATATGATACTTGCTTCCTTTTTACTGGTGACTGAGGTCTATTAAAAATGAAATTCTTTATTAGAATTTCATCTCATGTCAAATGGAGAAAGGGTTATCAAAATCAACATTCCAGCACATATGATAGAAATGTCAAGAGAAGGCCCTAATTACTTTAGGAAGTTGCTCAGTAGAAAGAGCAATCTTTACCAGCTAAGTCTTCACAGAGGCAGTGGGGCTTTGAACTGGCTTCTCTAGGATGTACTGGATTTGAATAAATGGATCAGAAATGCATCAGGAAAACGGAAAGATGGGACGTGGTGCCAAAGAATAGGTAGAATGAGTAAAAACAAGGAGTACTGGGGGGAAGTGAGTAGATCAATTTGGCAAAAGAGAAGAATTCATGTAGGGGGAATGAGGAACATAAACTTGGAAAGTTAGCTTGTGAAGAGGATCCTGACGACGCTTCAGATTTTATTTTATAGGCAATGGAGAGCTACCTTTCATCCTTGGAGTGTAAATATAAAGTTGTCTAGCAGCAATGGTCAAGATGCATTGGTGGGAGAGAAAGCAGTTAGGCAATTATTGCTGTGGTTTGAGTTTTTTTTTTTTTAATTAATTAATTTATTTATTTTTGGCTGCGTTGGGTCTTCGTTTCTGTGCGAGGGCTTTCTCTAGTTGCGGCGAGTGGGGGCCACTCTTCATCGCGGTACGCAGGCCTCTCACTGTCGCGGCCTCTCCTGTTGCGGAGCACAGGCTCCAGACGCGCAGGCTCAGTAGTTGTGGCTCACGGGCCCAGTTGCTCTGCGGCATGTGGGATCTTCCCAGACCAGGGCTCGAACCCGTGTCCCCTGCACCGGCAGGCAGATTCTCAACCACTGCACCACCAGGGAAGCCCTGTGGTTTGAGTTTTGATGATAAAGGCACCGGTGGGCTGCTGGATCAGTCAGGGTTCAGTCAGGAAAGCAGATCCACTCTGAGTATATGGAATAAGGATTTGTTATAGATACAGACCTTAAGTATCATGAGAGCAGCCATGGAAGTAAGGGTCTGAAAGGGGGAGCTGGAACGTTTGAGAAAAGTCCACTAACTAGTCTCCCTGAAGCACTGGCACGGGTGGAAAAGTTGGAGCTTCAGTTTGGAGGATAGGTATCTGTAGCCTCCAGGGTGGGACCACAAAGGAGAGGTGGTAGAAAACTCTATGGGAAGTTGCATCTCTGTGTAGCTACTGTTTCTGTAGGTTTCCAGCCATGTGTCTGGTAGTGAGCCCAGGCTACTGTTAGTCATAAGGGCCAACAGCTGGGAAAGAAAGCCAATCATGAAGTAGATGAGAGCAAGACAGCCAGATGAGAAAGAACCCCCTCCAAAAGACCACCCCTCCACCTCTGTCTGTCTTCACTTCTCATCATTATGACCTTCAGAGAGCAGTGGCTGCTAATTCACTTCACCTTTCAAAACATGCTCAGATTCTTTGAATTACCCTAGGTCCTCTGGGAAGTAGAAGCCAAAATGTGGTTAACAATGCAAGAGACTTTTTTTTTTTCTGGCTGCGTTGGGTCTTCGTTGCTGCACGTGGGCTTTCTCTAGCTGCGTTGAGCGGGGGCTACTCTTCGTTGCAGTGCGCGGGCTTCCCATTGCGGTGGTTTCTCCTGTTGTGGAGCACAGGCTCTAGGTGCGCAGGCTTCAGTAGTTGTGGCACGTGGGCTCAGCAGTTGTGGTATGCGGGCCCTAGAGTGCAGGCTCAGTAGTTGTGGCACATGGGCTTAGCTGCTCCACGGCATGTGGGATCTTCCTGGACTAGGGATTGAACCCGTGTCCCTTGCATTGGCAGGCAGATTCTTAACCACTGTGCCACCAGGGAAGTCCCTGCAAGAGACTTTTTAAGGGAACCATCTGTGAAGGAAAATGGAGAGAGAGCCAGGGTAGGAGGGAGGCTGAAAGAGCCATCAGACCACGAAGCAGGTCTGGTTCTGGGCGAAGGAGAGAGGGAAGAAAGGAAGGTTGGGTGGATCAGTATAGTTCTAAGAGAGTTTGGCAAAGCCACTGGGGAGTCCTTAAACAAAATCAGAGGAATGTCCGTCAGAGGAATGTTCCATCTCACAGGTACAAGCCTGCTTTAGTATCCCTGCCATGCTCAGTCATTGTCTGAGAGTGGCTCATGGGAAGTGCGACTTGGGTGCTTACATGGTGGCGGATTTCAGAGTCCAGCATCTGGGGCCAGTCAGTTGCCCTCCCTCTAGCTGGAAATCCAAGAATCTTATTCTCATGGCCACCATATTCTTCTCTTGATCAAGTCTTACCTGGAGCCATATACGGAATGGATTAAGTTCCAGCTTAACTAAACTGGCCACCGTTGGTAATAGTAGGGATAAGCAGAGGACTTGGGAAATGCCTCATTAGAGCAGAAAATGACAGGATGGTGACCGGATGGATGAAGGGGCCAAATAGAAGAATAAGATCAAAACGTGTCTTGTCTAGGCTGCTGGGTATCCTTAAGAGAAAGAGAGAAGGAAATTAGAAGCAAGAGCTGGTCTGGAGGAAAGCTGACAAATCCAATTCTAGATGAATTGGAGGTCCTGGAAGGACATGCAAGTAGAACTATCTAACAAGCATCTGGAAACATTAGACTGGCTCTTGGGCAAAAGTGCAGGGAGAAAGATTGGATGGCCCTGCATGTAGAAGAATTTGTGGAAGGCATGAGAATACGTGGGTTCTAAGAGAGTGGAGAAAGAAGAGAGGACTTAATCCAGGCTTGTGCCCACATCTAGGGGGACTCAGAGAGTAAAGGGACAGAAGGATCATTCCAAGAGAGAAAGGAATTGAGAACCAAGATCACAGACTGCCACCAGGGCCAGAGAAAGTAGAGTTTCAGGGAGGAAATGCCAGCAATATCAATGCTCCAAAGAGGCCAGGAGAGTGAGGACACACCACAGCTGCCATGAGATTTGGGATTAGAAGCTCATTTGTGTTTTTGCATAGCGTAATTTCCGAGGAGAGGTAGAGGCAAACGCAGATCTCTGGACATGAAGAAATGAGCAGCGGGTTAAAAAAATGAGGGATGTGAATGTAGGTTAGTGGAGCCGTCTGACCCACATGGAGAACCAATGAAAGGTTCTCAAGCCAAGGCAGATTTGACCAGAATTGTACACGGAGAAGGAGGAGCCAGTGGAAAAAAGATAGACTGACAATATTAAAAAGGACAAAATCCTGAAAGAGCCTGGAAAGGTGGAATCATGAGCTCAGGGGAAGGAGAGGTTAATGTCAGAAAGAAGACACATGTATTCTTTTCACATACACATATCCCCTCCCCTGCTCCTAGCAGAGGAAATCCTGGCTCCTTCTCTAGAGATCATGACCATTATCCTCAAACTAATTAGCACCATGCATTTTTAGTACTACCAATACCTCATAAGCCGATCATACATTCACAAAGTAAAAATGTAAGTCGCTTGGCTTTTGGTTATTAAAACTAACTGCATGGAACAATTAATAAAGAGAAATATCTTGCAACTCACTAGAGAAGAATCATCCACAGATGTCAGGATTCTGATATTTTATTCCTACATTAAATTTAAGGAAATGGGGGCTTGTTAAACTGGCTTTTTATTTGGAGATTTGTGGAGTTAGCATATTCCGAATGTCTTTGGCAAGGTAATTTAGGTAAGAAAGTTTGTGCATATCTTTTAGTGCAGGTGACAACATTCCAATAAAGTATTTTACAGAGAGCGGAACACAGTCATTAATAACGCAACATCCTCACCAGTCACGCATATTTCTTTTTTGTAACAAGCATCTTGTTTGGTAATGGCAGGACAGCAGAGTGACTATCCTGCCACACTGAAATTCATGAAGTCCAATCCATTTTATGAAATGCACATAGAAAGACTTTCTGCTCTACTCTTTTTCTTTTAATTTATTTTTGGCTGTGTTGGGTCTTCGTTTCTGTGCGAGGGCTTTCTCTAGTTGCGGCGAGCGGGGGCCACTCTGCATCGCGGTGCACGGGCCTCTCACTATCGCGGCCTCTCTTATTGCGGAGCACAGGCTCCAGACGCGCAGGTTCAGTAGTTGTGGCTCACAGGCCCAGTTGCTCGCGGCATGTGGGATCTTCCCAGACCAGGGCTCGAACCCGTGTCCCCTGCATCGGCAGGCAGATTCTCAACCACTGCGCCACCAGGGAAGCCCCTGCTCTACTCTTTCTAAATTGCCGTCTCTATCCTTATGACTTGGGGATTTGGGAAATACTCTCCTGGTAATAATACTTTAAAATGCATCTCCCCGGTAGTATATCCA
Source organism: Balaenoptera borealis (assembly GCF_965194805.1). Classification (NCBI taxonomy): domain Eukaryota; kingdom Metazoa; phylum Chordata; class Mammalia; order Artiodactyla; family Balaenopteridae; genus Balaenoptera; species Balaenoptera borealis. Next base: position 70,963,996 of record NC_138868.1, on the reverse strand, counting down.
TTATGTCAATTGAACTACATAAGAAATTCTTAAAATATAGTCTGCTTTATTTATATAAGGATAATTATTTGTGGAGGATGCCATGCTTAGAAGGAGTAGGGGGAAGAACTAATGGCTGTATTGGAGGACCATCCTGGGACTCAGCATCTTTGGAAGAGCATCTAGGAGACCATTCAGAAATATTGGTTTGGCCAAAAACTTCGTTCGGGTTTTTCTATAACATCTTACACGGAAAAAACCTGAACGAACTTTTTGGCCAACCCAATACATCAAGCAAATCAAAAGATCAGCATTCCTCTCCTTTTGTAAGATGAGAGGGAAAAATGAAGAAAGCACAAATTCATCATCGCTCTGGTTCAATTCCTTCCTGTAGGCTGCTCTGCCAAACCTGGCTTATTGAGACTAACTGGAGAGAAGTGTCTGATTTATAGAATGTTTTCCAAGAAATGCACTTAGTAACTCAAACCTAAATGCAAATGGTAACTCAAACCGGGTACAAATTTTGCCAAGTGGGTGTCCTGGAAGTGCCAGTTCCCGGACTGGAGCTGACAATGCTTTGTAATTAGCATAGCGACTGTGTGCGCAGTACGTTGATGCTCCTAAAGGGCTGTCTTTAAGCCCATTTTTGAATCTTCAATGTTCTCCCTGCAACTTTGTTTACCCTAGTAAGTAACCTTTTGGAAATAAACTTTAGTCATGTCCCTGTTCCATGAACTCAAATTTAGTGGGATCTCAATTAAGGAGGATTTATTTGTGTGTGTTTGTGTGCGTGTGTGTGCACACGTGCCCATTGGTATGCATGTTTTTAGCCATTTTATTTTTAACCCAGGAAGGAGAAAAAGAAAACACCAAGACATCACCAAGTTATAGGCCACAATGTCATATAAGTTCTGCACATGGTGATAAGGGCGTGGTCCTCAAGGGAGGTGAATTGATATTTTTTGAATGTATGCCAAGTTCCAGACCCTGAATTAGGTGATTTTGTATTAGAAGCTAGGATTTATAAATCTCAGCCCAGGGATTCTTGTAATCTAATATTCTAGTCATCTAATTCTTGTAATACCAAAGTACATTCCCTTGAAAAGACCCAAAGAAGCTCAGGATTAGGCCTTGGGATAGCAGAGTAATCAGGAGTCACTTAGGTAGCAGCCTCAACTCGCTGAAAAAAGTAGATGACCTAGAATAAAGACAAAGAAGAAAAAAACAACCAAAAAACGTGTGTCCCTCAAAACAAAACAACAAAAAACTCTGAAGCAAATCAAATACAGAGCAAGTAAAACAAATGGACTCAAATCAGCAAACTTGAACTCACGCACTTTTCTTATAGTAGAGCTTCACGACTTCACTCAGAATCAATATATTCTTATATTGGACACAATGTTAACTGGATTGAATGAGTGCTTTCTTAGCCAGCTGGAGATTAGAAGCAACCTGTTCCATTAAGGTGCTGGTAGTGGCAGCTCTAATTCTAACTGAAGGAAGAACTATAGTCCTCTATGTCTAGCAGATGTCCAAACTCAACACCTGCCAATCTAGGGTCTCCGATGTAGAGGATGAAGTGCTTCAATAATCCCCACATATATTTCTGTATTATAGCACAGAGAACTATGACTCTGAGTCATCAAGCCAAGAGTAATTTATGTCCAATGGACTCATGTTAAGGTGGGAAAAATATCCAGAATATCAAAATGTTTTGGAGTAGAGCTTTTACCACATATAAATTTTATTTTATTTTTAAAATTTTTATTGAAATACAGTTGATTTACAATGTTGTGTTAGTTTCAGGTGCACAGCAAAGTGATTCAATTATATATATATATATATATATATATATATATATATATATATATTCTGTTTTACATTCTCTTCCATTATAGATTGTTACAAGATACTGAGTATAGTTCCCTGTGCTATATAGTAGGTCCTTGTTGCTTATCTATTTTTTATATAGTAGTGTGTATACATTAATCCCAAACTCCCAATTTATCCCTTCTCCCCTTAAATTTTATTGATGAGGAATATTTCATTTGTGACAGAGATGGAAAAACACTATTTTTTCTTTTACTTCATTCATTCTTTTCCTCAATCATTTACTTGCTCATTATTTTCATCCACTCAACAAAATCTGATATGGCTGAGGTGTTTCTATATTAAGACGTTAAGGAAATATTGTATTTTCAGGTGGTCTGACTTCCGATTGATCTTAAATCACTTACACAGATCTAGCAACTTTTAGGATCCAAATGCAATCTGGGGAAATGTTTCCCTGTTGAAAGGGAAATGAAGAACTTTGGAGTAGCCATGAGAACCAAACCACAATTCAAGGCGGTTCTTTTGGGAAAATTTTAATTGTGAGTGAATGAATGCTCTTTGTCATTAATATAGATCTTGTCCATATCAACAGAGAAAAACCACTGAGGCAATGTTATAGATTTAAAAGAATAAAAGGGAAAAGGAACAGAAGAGAAACAAAGAAGAAAGAAAAGGAAGAAAACATTAAAACAGGAGGAGGTCCCCACTCTGAGCAATGAGAATACGCATTAAGCTACTTCTCAGCTCAGGATAAAATAAACTCTTCAATTGCACCAAAATAATGTACCGACCCAGTAGGTACAGAGGACCAGCCTGAACTATGTCTTAAGGCAAAGTTTACCTTTGCTTGAAAACTCTCTTTCTGAATTCAGTTCCATTTATATATTCAGTTCTGTTCAGCTAATTTCTCAGACATTTATTGAGTCTTAAAATAGGGTAGGCCTATTCAATCTATGCACTCTGTTAAAACTGTCCCTTACCAATTAGTTCCAAAAATATTTGGAGACACACACACACACACACACACACGCCTACGTTTTTATTACTTTTAAATAACCCTAATCAAGTGTGCCACTTCCTTGTGATTACTGTCTTTTCTTTTCCTAAACAATTGGAAACAAGAGATGTCAAGTCTTACACAAACAGCTAAAAGTAACTATAATAAAACTGATTCAATAAAACTGTGAAATTGGCTAACTTGATTTTCTTTGCTTTCATGACTTGCCTTTCCAGTAACATCATTTAATTTCCTCATTTATTGAGCACTTACTGTCAGGCATTAATAAACCTTTTCTCAGAAAATATTTTGATATCAGTTATTTATTTACTTATTTATTTGTTTGTTTATTTACTTACAAATGAATATCTATTTGAAACAGGAGGGAAGGGGACAGGGCACAACCTTTAAAAGAATGACATAGCCATAGGACATGACAAAAACTGGTTAGAACCAACTAGGTCCAAGATGGTAGAAGACTGACTTCCAGTAGACCTTGCGCCTCATTATACGCTCATTGTAATACATTAGCATCTAAATGACACACCAACCAGCGCCATGACAGTTCTGAGGACAACCATAAAAGGCCAAAAAGCGGGTGGTGGCCCAGTTCCTGGAAATCTCCACCCCTTCCCCAAATAATTGCAATAATCCTCCCACTCATTAGCCTATGAAATCACCCAGCCCATAAAAACTAGCCGTGCCATATTTCAAGGCTCTCTCTCACCTTCTGAGATGGCCCACACTCTGTGGAGTGTTTCTCTCTAAATAAATCCACTTCTTACCTATAACTTTGCCTCTCACTGAATTCTTTCTGTGACAAGACATCAAGAACCTCAAATTCACCAGGAACATTATCTATCTATCATCTATCTATCTCTTCTTTTAAGTGCCAGGCTAGGTACTGGTGTTTCACCAATAAACAAGATAAATATATTTACAGTCCAAGAGTATGGTCTGTAAATCAATGTGTTGCCTTCCCCAGGGTATCTGCTTTTAAACTCTCTCAGATTGCAGAATAAAAGGCTTCGAGCTGTAAAAAAAAATAGGAGTAAAAATACTATTTCCCTACCCTCTTATCATATGTGTCTGAGGCCTGAGAATTAAACTGACAAAAGACAGATTAAGAGAAGAAAAGTCATACACATTTTATTTGATGTTAATATTTTAAGTTTTAGGGCATAGAGACCTTCGCAGAAAAGAAATGAAGACCCAAAGAAGAGGTTAGACCTGGGGGCTTATATACCATTTTAACAAAGGGCAATATATTTGAAGAAAAATGACAAGACAAAGGAAAAGGGGTTTGGGCTTCTGGGGGCAGTAGATTGTGGGAAGGTAAATATATGGGGAAAACTAATGGAAGATAAGTGTTATTTTAGTAAGATCTGTTTGTGCAGACCCATCTCGGGGCTGACTTTCTATCTCCGGTGGTAAGGGTTGTTCTCTGCCTGGTACGAGAGAGGGGAAGGAGAAAATGTTCACAAAGGAAACTTTTTTATCTGCTTTTAGGCAGATAGCGGGAGGGCAAAGAGCTCTTTCCGTGTTTGCTGCTTCTTAATTTCTTCAGCTCAAAAATAATCCTTATACCAAAGTGGCATATTTTGGAGTGGCATATTCTGACCCCCTTCAGTACCTTATTAAAGGACTCGTTATATTAAAGGGGTGGGGTATTAGGGCCTGGAGACTGAATGGATGGGGACCACATCCCCATCTGGATGAAAGCATTAGGAAGGTGGAGGCTTTCTTTCTGGAACAAGTTGCTGGTTATCTGCACAGCATACTCTCCAGTAAACCTTTTGCGATGGTTTCTTCTAAGCTGTTGAACTTGCCTTCTTCTTTTAATCAGGCTTTAATTTGGGCTTCTATTCACTGAACTCCCTGGTTCCACCCCAGTGCTACGCTCTTCCTTTTCCATCTCCCCTGTCTTCCCCACACTCCACCCCCCTGACCTGGTGGAGCTGATTTCCTTGGTCTGTGAGCTTTCCTATTGGTTATGAATGTAGGTGAAAAGAGGGCCTTGGAGACAGCAAATCTGCACTCCTCAGTCTATAACTCAGTGACCTTGGGCAAGTTACCTAATTTTCTAAACCTAGTTGCTTCAGCTGCAAAAGGGGATGCCAATAACTTCTGCCCCAATGTCTCTGTGAGAATTATATGTATGAGAAACTCTCAACTATTAATAGCCAGTGTTTATTGCATACTATGGAATGCCAGGCACTTTTCTAAATACCTGAAATGTATTTATCTCAGTAAATCATTAACAAAAATTGTATAAGTAGAAATTATTCTTTTCAATCTCTCTTTTTTTAAAAAATTTATTTATTTATTTATTTATTTATGGCTGTGTTGGGTCTTCGTTTCTGTGCGAGGGCTTTCTCCAGTTGTGGCAAGCGGGGGCCACTCTTCATCGCGATGCGTGGGCCTCTCACTGTCGCGGCCTCTCTTGTTGCTGAGCACAGGCTCCAGGTGCGCAAGCTCAGTAATTGTGGCTCACGGGCCCAGCTGCTCTGCAGCATATGGGATCTTCCCAGACCAGGGCTCGAACCCGTGTCCCCTGCATTGGCAGGCAGATTCTCAACCACTGTGCCACCAGGGAAGCCCTTCAATCTCTTTTTTTAGAGGAGGAAAATGGGGCAGAGGGGAGGCAGAAACACCTGAGGTCATATGGTTATTTAGGTGCTAGAGCTGGGTTTGGGATCCAATCTGTTGGTCTCCAGAGCTCTGTTTGTAACCCTTATCTTACTGGCAGCCAGCACAGGCTAATTTTCTCTCATTTCTTTGAGTGTTTCCAATGCTTGCCTACCGGCCTCCTGGTCCTCTCTGCGGACCCCTACTGGACACCAACACAACAGCACCAGTAGTCCCTTGGGCCACTGAGGGCTCCCTTTCATTAAAGCATGTGGCAGATGAAACCTGGCAGAAACTGTCTCCTCAGGGATTCCCCTCTCCCTGCCCTATTGCATCACACCAGCAATCGCCAGTCTCTGCCCACAGGTCTAACCAGCTGCAGAAACCCTGAGTCTCTGGAAAGCAAACACGAAAGTTCACAGGGTCTGGCGTTCAGATCCTTCTCTTCCAGTTTTGACCCAACTCCCCAGAACAGTCACTTAGACGTAGTGCAGCGAAACTGGTTTGATGAGTGATTTCCAGGCTTTGGTTTGTTCTCTCTCCTGATGGCTGTTCTCACGTAGCTGAAGGCCTGTGGAGTGGAAGAATTAAGAAACTTGCTTTGTGGAGCCCAATGAGAAGAAACTACCAGAGGTCAATTTCAGCTCCATGCAGAGGAGACTTTTTTTTTTTTTTCTTCAACAATTGAGCTTGTTTTGATCTATAGAACGGGCTCTCAGAAGGATGGGCTCTCTGTCTGTGGAAGCGTTCAGGCCCAAGGAGGACTCCTAGCCCAAGGCACTGGAATGTCATGGTTCCCAGTAAGAGCAACGTGGACTTTGAAATCATGCTGAGTTGGAATCCCAGCAACACCACTTTCTTGTGCATTGAATGAGTCACTTAATCTTGCTGAGTTTCCTTGTGTATGAAACGGCGTAAGGGCTGGGGAGAGGGTTGAATGATAGGACATAAGACCCACACCTTGATTAGTGCCACACTTAGAGGGCACTCAACAGATGGTGTTTATTTATTTAACTGACACTCGTAGAGGCCTTATTATGTGCCAGACATTATTCCAATTGCCTTGCAAATAATAACTTACTGATTCTCATGATAATCTTATGAGGTAGTACTCTTTATTATATCTGGGTGGAATATTGGATGCAGTGATTTCTAAAGTCCTTTCCAACTCTGAGAGTCTATGACCAGGATCCTGTCATGGTGATGCTAATAACAGATCCAGCCGGGCAGCTCTTGGTGAACAGAACTGATTCTCAAAGGACTGTTTGATTATATTAGCTACTAGCTTTCCTGATCCTAATGGTCAGGCATTTAGATGGATGCACTCCTCGACTCTCATACAGCTCAGGGCCCATGATAATACCTCCCAATCAAGCATGTGCTCCCTTACAGTCAAGTCCATTAACAAAATGTTCCACTGTCTTTGAAAGCATACTCTGCCTGCCTGGAAAAATGTTCTTCTTTTCCCCCTTCTCTCCCCTCTCTGCCTTCTTTTGCTTCTTATAATTAATTGCTACCATGTACTTAATACTTATGTATGCCAAGATCCATGTTAAACTATACACATGTATGTGCATATCTATACACATACATATATACATACATACACACATTTTTGAGTGATGTGAAACAGTTGTGTTTTGGTAAATTCTTAAATATGGTCCAGTCTGATTTCATTCAGGCCCTTCCTTTTTTACGTAGCTGCTTTATGTGCCTGGGATCTATTCCTGTCCCCGAAGATCCCTTCCTCCCTGTCTGGGAGCCCCTGCTCCAGCTAAGTAAATAGCAAAACTCAGGTTTCCCCTGACAACAACTTTCTCATTATTTAAAAGAAAGAAAAAGTGCTTTATAATGAAAGGTGATCAAAACAAGATTGAGGTAAAAGACAAGGCGATCAGAAGGTAGAAAATGAATATGGCATCTAAAGTACTGCATAAGGCCGTGAGAGACCAGGTCAGTACAAGCTGGTAATTATGTGTTAAGACTGAAGCATTACTCACAAGCTAACATTTTGCATGATGGATTTTCTGTGAGTAAATGCATGGGTCGTTTTTTTGTTGTTATTGTTCTCATAGATTATTTTTTTAGCCACAAACATAGCCTAGAAGGAGGGAGGAATAAAAGGAGAATTATTCCTTCATTATTGATATAATTATTCAATAGTCATGGATTAAGTTTTTATTTTGGCTAGTTTGGGGTCCCCTAGTATGGGAAGTATTTGGAAAACTATAAAAGGACACAAACTGATAAAAGGGTAAAAAAATGGGCTTTGCTAAAATGTTAACAATGGTTTTTCATTCAAGGAAAAATATGGAAATTTACCAGTCAGTGCCTTTAATTATAGGACAGGTTATTATAAACAATAGTGGTCAATTATTTTTCTTTGCCAGGTGGAAAAAATAAGAAGAAATAGGTTTCAGCTACAGCAAGAAGAGTTGAGAGGCTATAATGGAATCTCATTATAGAATTATTAAGAGCCTGTGTGACTGGGCTGTGTTAGCACAGCGCATGGCTATGAGATAAGGACCTTCTCTCTCTACTTTCTGTTGGTCTCATTACTCACTACACCCACACGCCCTCAATCTCAGTTCCAGTGGGACAAATTGTTGGAGCTGCTACTGCCAATTGCCTAATCGGCATTGCTGGGCGGCCTCTGCTGTGTCTGATTTGACTCCCAACATCACACCTCCCAGGCTCCAGCTGGGGCAGGGGACAGGGCAGCAAGTGCAGCATTAGGGGACCCGGCTGGCAGGTCCTGCTCCCCAACTTGTTTTCCTTCTTTGGACCCCAGTTTTCTCATCTATATAGTAAGCAAGTTGGTCTTAATACCAGTAGTTCTCAAACTTCGGTGTAGTAAAATCTTTACAATTATGGATTTTTTTTTTTTGGAGACAGTGCTTGTTTAAAATTTAGAATTCTACCTGTTTCCCCACATACATATTTATTTAGTTAATCTGGAGTGGGGCACAGGACCCCAGATCCTGTTTATTAATAAGCATCTGATATGAGTGATCCTGGGCTAGTGTATTAGTTTGCTTGGGTTGCCATAACAAAATACCACAGACTGGGTGACTTACACAACAGAAATATATTTTCTCACAGTTCTGCAGGGTAGAAGTCCAAAATCAAGCTGTTGGCAGGTGTGGTGCCTCCCGAGACCTCTGCCCTTGGCTTGCAGGTGGCACCTTCTTGCTGTGTGTTCACATGGTCTTTTTCCCTGGTGTCTCTGTGTGTGTCCTAGACTCTTCTTAGAGGGACAGTCAGATGGGATGAGGACCCACTCTTGTGACCTCATTTTAACTTAATCACCTCTTTAAGGGCCCTATCTCCAAATATAGTCACATTCTGAGGTACTGAGGGTTAGGGGTTCAACAAATGAATTTGGGAGGGGAGGACACAATTCAGCCCCTAACAGCTAGATAAGCTCTAAAATTCTATGACTGATGACAGCTAGATCATACCTCTTTCCAGGCTCAGCTTCCTTTACGAGTCTTCTTATAGAACTCTCGTGGACTAGCGAAACTCCTATTTTTATAGTCTTTCCACTTCTCCAGCCAGAGTTCCTGGCATTACTTTGGTGACATCTGGCCTTAATCTCCTGGCTCTAATTGCTATTACCACCCAATCTAAGGTGCCTGCCACCCCGCCCCCCAACTCCTGCAATGATTTGAGGTCTATTATTGCTTTATTTGTTTCCTTATTTCCTATCTTTCTCCCCTGCTAGACTGTAAATTCCACAGATCAGCCTATCTGTATAGTGTGTTTTGTCCCTAGCACCACAGACAGTGCCTAGCATAGGGCAGGCAGTCACTAAATATTGATGCATGAATCAATGACTGAACAACTGATCTGAGTTGCGATGACCTTAAGGTCCAGTCAAGCACAGATTTACCTTTTCCTCTTTATTCTTTCACAGGGACAATGTTTAAGAGACTTCTCCCCAGCCAGAGGGAAGAAAATCTTTGGAATACTATCCACAATATCTATGTAGAGGCCTGGGAGAGGTAAAATTTATGCTCACTTATCATCCTACTAATGTCTTAGTCGCCAAAGTCTTCATAGTGCCCTGGATCTAACGTACCCGGACTGTACTGCCCTGAGACAGGTCAGGGACCGAGGGAGGCAGCTTATCAGCCAAGAACAAACATCACACACCACCTGTGATGTCTAAAGTCCTGCATGGATGAGTCTGAATGTGAGACAGGCTGGGACCTGGGATACTCCACCAGAGTGCTTGCACCGGGACAAAGTCTCCTTAAGCAACAGAATACAAAGAAACTATAAAGGCCTAAAAATAACTGCACGCAGGCATGGTTGGGGCAATTATGAACAATAGGATACCAAAAGTCCACAAAGCAACTGCCGTTTCTGAGGTGCTGGGAGCAAAAGCAGGGTATTGCGCGTGATCCCTGAACACAGCACCCCCAAGGGGGTGGGCAGACCACCTGAGCTACACCTCCTCCCCAACCCACCCATCCACCCCTTTCCTCTCCCCATTTAAGGGACCAGCTCACCCCTGCCCCTGGTTGGGGAGCAAGCAAGAACACCTGCTTCTTGTGTTTGCTCCCTTGTGCTGTAGCATGAGCCCCTATAAAGCCTTGCCTGAAATTCTCATCTGGCCTTATTAATTTCTACTGATTAAAGAGTTCAAGAGCCTGGGGTGGTAACACATGGGTCCACAGCTGGAATCTAGATGTGATCATCCGTCTTCTTGCAGATGGCCGAAAGCTCTTTTTTATAAACTTTGGGCCTGAGACATTTGCTAGGAAAACAATTAAGCTTTTTATTGCCTGTCATTCTTTTAGCTTGACGGAGAGATGCTGGACTGTGTCAATAAAAGCAATACTATTAATGCAATAAGACTAAAAATAAATTAAAAAACAAAAATATCAACAATAGTTTAAAACAGAGACAGTCTGTGGCACACTGAAGATAGGTGAATTTTAATCTCAGATTGGGTTGGATCTACATAAATGAAAGTGGGATCACGTCTTTGGGCTACAAGGAGGCAATATTTTTAGATAGCGCTCATATGTATCTTCACCGAAGGCCTCAACCCCACATTGAGTTGATTGCTTTTTCCTTACATTTATTAAATTTGAGAGCAAATATTTGTTTCCATGCCTGTTTCCTCTACTATACCAGTGGTTCCTAGAGAGAAATAATCACATCTTATTTATTTCTGCATCTCCTGCACCTGCTACATGGCCTCAAAAATTGAATGAATGACTAACAAGGAGATTTAAATATTATTGACTAGTAGATATTGCCAAAATATTTTATGGCAGATTAGACTGAGACACATTAATTACTGCCATGATCATTCTAACATAGTCCACTCTCAATAATTTTATTTACAGAATTAAAAAAAAAACTGGTTTTAGTCTAAGGCTAAAATTTCTTAGAATGGGGAATGCCATGCATGTTTGGGGGAGGAAAGAAACCAGAAGAAGGATGCCTGCATGGCCCACCTCTGGGATTGCAAAATGATTTTCAAATTATCCCGAGTCAGACATAATCAAAAAAGTAAATGTATTGGAGCGGAGTCAAATACCTGTACCACAATGCAAAGCATTTTAAAAAATCATCTTGTGCTCCAAATTCTACACAGTGTCATGCCACTCAATGGTGTACATAATAGTAAATTAACTCTAATTATTAATACCAATAGTCCCATTCACTGAGAAATCAGTTTATAATAAAGAGTTATTTAGTTTCCAACCTCCCGGGGCCATAGCCAAGCACCTACCTGCCAGAGAGGCAGTCATGGGGGATCACTATTAATTATCTGTCCTATTATTCCTCTTTCCCTGAGAAAGAGCATACGCTCCACATCTAATGAGGGCACGAAGGATCCATCCGTGCCCACCTCGCTATTTCAGGGTCCTTCTATCAGGGAGATTGTCCTGCGTTGGCACCTAGGACCACTCAGCAGGTAACACAGCTCCTTAAGAAGCCTTTAGAGCTGCACAGAAATTCCCTTTTTTTTTTTTAAGAAAACATCTTTAATCTTACAGTACAGTACCTTGAAAAGTACAGTAGTACAGTACAACAGCTGGCATACAGGGGCTGGCATTGAGTGAACAGGCAAGAAGAGTTACTGACTGGAGGAGGGAGAGGAGGTGGGAGATGGTAGAGCTGAAGGATCGTCGGCAACAGGAGATGGAGGGCAAGCTGCAATTTCACTCATGCCTGACGTTGATGGCACAGGTTCTGGTTCCTTGCTGGATTCGATTCTATCTACCCTCTTGAAAAAAGAAAAACGATCCAGCGATGTCTGGGTAATAGCTCTTTTTTTCTCGTCATAGACGACACGGTAGCCCTGTATTGCATTCTGAACGGCTGCTGCAACCTTCCTGTACCATTCTATGTTCAAGAAATTTCCTTCTTGAGCTAATCTTTCTCACTGTGCTCCCAAACAGTTTTTTTTGAGGGGGGGAGGTTATAAAAGAGCCATGAATCATCCTTAAGTTGAACAAGGCTTTTTAAAAAAATTATGGTAAAATACATATAAAATGTATCATTTTAACCATTTCAAAGTGTACAGTTTAATAGCATCTAGTTCATTCACGATGCTGGGCAAGCATCACCACTACCCAAGTCCTGAAGATTTTCATCACCCCAAAAGGAAACTCCATCACCATTAAGTAGTCACTCCCCATTCCCTCTTCCCCCACACCTGGCAACCACTAGTCTGCTTGTTCTCTCTGTGGGTTTGCCTATTCTGAATATTTCATATTCAGTCTGTGGCCTTTTGTGACTAGCTGCCTTCACTTAGCTAGGTTCATCCACTTTGTGGCATGTATTAGTACTTCATTCCTTTTTTATGACTGAATAGTATTCCATTGTGTCACATTTTGTTCTTTAGTTGATGAACATTGGGTTGTTTCCATCAACCAAACTTTTTTTTCTTTTTAAAAATTAAAAATTTGTTACACAATTTTTAAAGATTACTTTCCATTTACAGGTATTACAAAATATTGGCTCTATTCCCTGTTCATCAACCAAACTTTTTAAGAAAAGCCCCTATGCATTATCTCCACCTCCTTAACCTAGTGGGATCTGGCTTCTGCCCTAACAAGAATAACAGCCAGTATCGACAACAGCCGATGGTTATGGAGAGCTTGCTCTGTTCCAAGCATTGTGCACAGTGGTTTACGAGTAGAACCCCACTTAATCCTCATAGGGCAAAAGCTTGTGCAGGTTAGTCTTATACCAGGTAGCCTAGCAGAGGGGATGGGGACTGAAATCCAGCCCAGACTCCACTGGCTGTGTCCATCCTGTGGGAGAGGCACCGGGTTCCCCAGTGTGCACAAAAGCAACTCTGTCAACAGCACTTTGGGTAAATATTATCATTATTCACAACCTACACTTAAGGAAAGTGAGAATTAGAGAGTTTCCATAATATTCAAGATTATACAAAGATCTAACAAAGAGGAAGACACCAGGGCTTAAACCCAGAGGCAACTGAGTCCATATCCTCTGCCACCATCCTGTACCAGGATAACGTTGGAAAGGACTTCTGTGGTCTCCCTTCTTCTTCCAAGATTTTCTTCTACCATAATCCAAAGTAAAGTATGTATTTTACACTGTGACCCAGTACCTAATGCACATATATAACAAAATAAGTTTCACGAAACTGCACTTAACCTTAGTAACTGCAATGCACTTTTCCATTCTATTTCATTAAAAAAAATACTGGTGAAGCTCCACTAAATTGACTTCTAACAGACAGTCACCCACAGTTTAAAAACCATGGCTGAAAACTCAACCATCCATTTTTTCAGTCTTTTTTCACTTGAACTTGTGGTGACATTTGACACTGTTAGATGGACCTCTACTTCTTGAAATTCAACCTGTTTTTGGATCACTCTCTCTTGGGCTTGAGAACACTATTTCCAGCTCTTTCCCTACAGCTCCTAATCTCAGTTAATGCCTTCTCTACCTTTCCAATCTCTCAAGGTATATAAAGAACTCTTACAACCAAAAGATAGAACAGACGCTTCAAAAAAGAATATATACAAATGAACAAGCACATGAAAAAAATGCTCAACATCATTAGCCATCAAATAAATGAAAATTAAAACCACCATAAAATACCACTATATATCCACAACAATGTCTAAAATTAAAAAGACCAACAGTGCAAGTGTTGGCAAGGACATGGAGCAACGTATATTGCTGGTGGGAATACAAAATGGTGCAAACACTTTGGAGAATTGTTTGGCAGTTTCTTGTAAAGTTAAGTTTACATTTACCATGTGCTCTAGCAATTCACTCCTAGTTATTTCCCTGATGAGAAATAAAAACGTATTTCACAGAAAGACTTGTACAGAAATGTACATAACAGCTTCATTTGTAGTAGCCCCAAATGGGAACCAACAAAAACATCCATCAACAGGTGGCCATTGGTACGTATAAACAAATAAAATTTGGTACATCCACACAACAGAATACTATTCAGCAAAACAAAGGCACAAACTACTGACACAGACAGCATTCTATATGAATTTCAAAAATATTATGCTGAGTGAAAGAAACCACACACAAAAAAGAGTGCATACTGTAAGATTCTACCTATATGGAATTCTAGAAAAGAAAAAACTAATTTATAGGGACAGAAAGCATATCAGTGTTTATCTGGGTTGGGCGGCGTAGGGGAATTGTTTACTGACTGTCGAGGGCGTAAGAGAACTTTTGAGATGATGAAAATATTTCATGTCTTGGTTGTGTATATATTATATATGTATTATATTATATATTATGTATATATTATATATTATATATGTGTATATGGGTGTATATATTTGTCAAAACATCAAAACTATATACTTAAAATTGACACATTTTAATTTTATGTAAAGCATACCTTTATAAAGTTAATTTAACCAGTCAACTGGAATTTTTAAAAAAGTGTTCAACCTCTTCCTTCTCTTCCTTTTTGTCACCTCCTACAACTAATCAGTTATTCAATTCTCCTGCCTCGACTTCAAACATTTCTCTCAAATGAGTCTCTCCTCTCACTCTCTATTGCCTGGTCTTAGTTCGGGTCCTCAATATCTCTCTCCTGCACCGAGGGGAAAGCATTCCATTTTCCCCCACTCTCTCTCCCCTCAACTCCAGCCAACGTTTTCCTTCTCATCCATCCTAATCATATCCTGTCACTCCCTTTATGAAAAGCTTCCATTGGCTACACTTTGTCTACAGGTTGAGATGCACTTTCATACTTTCCTCTCTCCCTCTCTTCGTCCCACAAATATTTATTGGCAAGAGACAGGCGTTCAGCACACAATGCAGAGCCATTCACAAACTACACTCTCTCCAGGCTCATCTTTAGTCACCTGGAACTTTCACAACTCCATATCTTAATACATTCTGTACCTGTCACCTGGTTTTTGCTCTTCCCTCTCGCTCTTATCTTTTTCTATTTCTTAGAGATTCCCCTTCTGTGAAGCTTTCCCCCACCTACCCAGGCAGGTATAGGTGTCTCAAAACCTTTTACTTAACCCTAACATAACATTGCCTGGTTATCATTTCATTGTCTATGAAGTCTGTTCCCTTTTTATTTTCTTTTAAATTTTTTAAAATTAATTTTTATTGGAGTATAGTTACTTTACAATATTGTGTTAGTTTCTACTGTACAGCAAAGTGAATCAGGTATATGTATACATATATTCCCCTTTTTTTTTGGATTTCCTTCCCATTTAGTTCACCACAGAGCATTGAGTAGAGTTCCCTGAGCTATACAGTAGGTTCTCATTAGTTACCTATTTTATACATAGTATCAAGAGCATATATATGTCAATCCCAATCTCCCAATTCATCCCGTTCCCCTCTTGCCCCCTTGGCATCCATACGTCTGTGTCTCTATTTCTGCTTTGCAAATAAGATCATCTATACCATTTTTCTAGATTCTACATATATGCGTTAACATGTGATATTTGTTTTTCTCTTTCTGACTTCACTCTGTGTGACAGTCTCTAGGTCCATTGTTCCCTTTTCAGACAGTATGATTTGATGTTACAGACTGCTGTATTCATCCCTGTGCCTCTAACAACTAACATCATGGTGCTTAATAAATGTTTATTGAATTAGAAGAACCAGGTACATACATTGGCTATATTTCTATTGATGATGAAGTTAGCAACATAAATTCTCCTGTTAAAATTAATGTTTCCTTCTCCTGTCCTCCCATAATCTTTTGTCAATACCTCTCATGTATCACTTATTATTTCCTCCCTTGATTGTGAACTTTAAAAAAGTTTAGAAATATTTTAAGCACCTCAAAAAGTGTAGAGTGAATAATAAAATAAGCTCCCAGGTACCGATTCTTGTCAAATCTTAGCATTTTTGCTCTATTTGCTTCAGATGTTTTAAAAACTTAAAAATAACTTTTATAGATATAGTTGAAAGTTCCTAGGACCCTTTCCCAATGTCTTTCCCTTTCCTCCCCCTCAAAGGCAATCACTCTCTTAAATTTGATGTTTATCATTTATTTGCATATTTTTATACCATGCACATACAAATTCACAAACAATGCATGGTGTTTTTACATATTTTAAAACTTTATATAAATAAATATAATACTGCACATATTATTCTGCAAGTTGTTTTGTCTCAACATTATATTATGATTTGTCCATGTTGACACCTGTAACTCTAATTTAAATGAGTGAGATAAAAAATATATGGCAGGGAATTCCCTGGCAGTCCAGTGGTTAAGACTCTGCACTTCCACTGCAGGGGGTCCGGGTTCCATCCCTGGTTGGGGAACTAAGATCCCACATGCTGCATGGCATGGACAATAAATAAATAAACAAATTTACACATTTAAAAAAATATATATGCTAGCATAAATGTTCAACGAGGTGTAATCTAACTTTGTGTAAGCAGAGAACATGTTATATTGTGCAGTCACAATTCTCATAATTTGCCAGCTACAATATGTGACTTACCAATCATTAGCCTGCCTTCTGCTGACCTCTGTACTGGAGACCATGTCACAGTATAGTACAGATATCCCTGAAGACACATTACATTAAGAATCAGGACTGGACAGCATCTTTCATGTGCAGAAGAAACTAACGAGAATGGCTGAAGGAAAAGGTAATGTTTTCAAGAAAAGAGGTTGAGTCCCATGGGGATCTTGATGTTTGATTTCCATGATGGAAAGGGAGTTCCGTGTGGCCCTGAGAGAGGGCTGGGCCAGTCCTGCTCCTCTTCCTGAATTCCTACCTCGGCACCACCACCTGCCCTATCCCAGAAGCTGGAAACCTGGGAAGGGTCCTCAGCTCTCCCTCACATCCTGCCTTCCTACCTTTCTGACCATCATTTTACCTAATCATTCAGCAGCTTTGGATATTGGAGCCAGTCTTCCTGCATGAAACACTATCTTCTGTTGGTTTTGTGGGTCGCCTGTGTTCCTAAATTTCCTCCTACCTCTAAGAATGCAAGAGGTGCAACCGGATTTTGTGGAGCCAGAAAGAGTTTCAATTTAGGGGGCTTTCTTTAAAAGAATACCAAATTATTAATAAAAGGCCTTGAATGGGGCCCATAAAAAGGAGAGAATTATTTTCCAGCAAATCCATCTCAGGCCTTTTTACACTAATCTTCTTCTTTCAAGCCACATGGTAAAATTCCTGAAGACACACCCAAGCCCTTTTCTCTTCCAATGCTGTACACTCTCCTGGTTTGGAGGAATTCATTCATATCTTAAACGTCCATGGCTACCTGGTGACCCCCAAGATTATGTCTCCAGCCCTGGCCTTTCTGTCTCCAGTCTCATGCTCAGACTTAGTCATCCTGACTAAGCTATCTCACAGACACTGCACACTTCCTGTGGCTGAGACTGAAAGGTGGCCTTCTCCCTCACCACCTGGTCCTTTTATAGGGTCCCCATCTCACCAAATGGCACCAGCATCTACCCAGCTCTGAAAGCTAGATGCCCAGGCACCATCCTTAACATCTCCTTCTCCCTCAGCTTATATCCAGTCACATTTAACTTTATCTCTTTTCTCCTCTCCATCTTCATTACCACCTTCCCAGCCAAGACACCATCAGGTCTTGGCTGGACCACCACAATGGTCTCCTGACTGGTCTTCCTACATTACTATCTGACATCCTCTCCCACCCCTTCTCTCCTCTACACAGCTGCTGGGGTATCTTTCCAAAAGGCCTTTCTGATCAGATATGAACCTGATCTTAGAATGCTTTGAACGCATCTATTACTCTTAAGATAAAGATCAAATCTTTAACTAGGCCCCGAAGGCCCTGCCTGGTCTAGTCCTGCCCAGCTCTCAGCTCCCCTCCCACCAACCTGCCTCTGCTCTCCAGTCTCTCAGGCCCTCCTGCATCCTAGCCTTTGCCTGGAAATCTCTTCCTCACCCTCCCACTCCTGACTCCTCAATCTAGGTCAGGTTCCCTGATTACTCCCTCTTAAAGAACGTCATTTCACTCCTGAGTCTATGGATTCAGTATTACACATTCACTAGTGTGACTGATTTGATTGATTTAACGTCTGGCTTTCAACTAGACTCGGCTCCATGCAGGCTTAGACCATGCATGTCTCTGTTTGCTTTGCCATGTGTCTAGACCTTGCTCATAGCAAGTCCTTCAATAAATAATTGTTAAAGAGTGAATAGACCCTTGGGAAGTGGATAAAACAAAATAAAATAGGATGATCCAAGCCTAGCTTCTAGGCCTTGGGTCAGAGAATCTTTAACTTTGAACAAACAAGATTCAAGGACACTATAAGTTGTGGAGGCATGTGCCCTATTACACCATATATTCCTCTCCAAATGTTAGGATTTGGCAATTCCCAAAGTCCAAGGACACGACTTTGCTGTCAGGGCCGTCTGTCTGCCTGCCTGTAGCTTTAATAGCCTGTTTTCCAAGTATGCATTGACGTCAGCGGGAGTTCCTTGGGCTCAGAGCACCTGACTCAGCCTCTGCAGTGCAATTTGGAGAGAAGGATTTGGCCTGAAGACATTTCATCTGCTGCCTCTTTGGGGCTTAAAGTGAAATTTAGCTTCTATACTTTTTTTTTTGCCCTGGTGTAATTTAACCTTCAGTTGCTCTTTATATTTCCTATTTCATTATTTACAGACTAGTAAATAAAAATCTAAATGTGGAGCTGGGGCTGGGGGAGGGGAGCAGAAGCAAGTTCTTTTTGGTCTTTTGCCAAAATTCCAAATTGGCACAGTTAAAGGTACAAGGAGAAATGTTTTGTCACTTTACGGTACGATAGAGGCTGCAGGATTTTAAGTGTTCCATGCCTTTTTTATTATTAAAAAAAAATCACCTTCAACCTTCAAAATAAAATGGGATCCCAGAAAACGCTCGCCAAAGGACTAATCAGGGCAGCATATTATAATACAAGAAATATGCTTGTAATAAAACAGATATCCTGTCAACTGTTCATAAAAAGTAGTCACGTGAAACCTTACGTTTCATACGGACTTCTTTAAAATACAATATAGCAAGATACTAAAATACTGTCAGAAATGTTTGCAAAGGCCTCAAAATAAAGTTCTCCTTCATTAGTGCTCTCAAAATGTCTTGGACACACCTTCATATAGTGCCTCTCACGGCACTGTGATAAGTTGCTTGTCTCCTTGTTGAGACTGGGAGCCCCCTGAGGCTGGAGCACATTTTTTAGCTATTTGTGATGGGCCTAGCTTCAGGGTGTCTGGCACATGGTAGGTGCAAAGAGAACAGGAATCAGATTCAGAGAATTCTGTGCTCCAATCCTGCTCTCATATTTTCAGACTCTATGACCTTGGCAAATTCCTAAACTCCCCAAGTTCCATTAGTCTGTCAAATGGGGAATCACACTTCCTCACAGAGCAGCTATGAGAATGAAATGAGATGTGTGTCCTGCATGCAGTAGGTACTCAATAAATGTTATTATTAAGGACTTAAGAACTAGGATTCTGGGCTCTGCCTTTTGCTAGCTCTGTGACCTTGGGCAGTCCCATAACCTCTCTGAGCCTTGGCTTCTCCATTGCAAAATGGGGATAATAAATATCTACCCATCAGAATTGCAGTGAGGAACAGATTTTAGACTATTGGATTCAACGGACCAAAAACAGTCTAGTGACTAATACATGGTTGTCAATCATTTATTTTTTCATGTAGGAATGTTCCAAAAAATAAACGATCATCTACCCTCACCATAAAAGAAAGAGTATTTTAACCCCAAAAGAATAGGAAGAATTAATTTCTTTAAATGAAGATATCTTTAAAGAAAAATGTTTTCCAATGGCTTTATTTTAGACTGATGACAACTTTAGTCTTGTGCCAGCACGAGTCCACATCCAGCCTTTGGAAACCATTCACTATGAGGATTAAATGAGATGATGTGTATAAATAGCTGAGCATTGAGCCCAGCACACAGGAAACACTAAATAAGTTTAACTGCTGCTATTTAATATTATTTTATCATCATCATAAATTAAAATACATAACTCTTCCATTAAAAAGACTGATAACTGAATGAACAAAATGCCTGTTATGTTTGTGGAGCTAAAGAAGGAAAAGATGTAATGATATGAATGACTGGTCAGAGGCTTTGGGAAGAAGAATAGTATCAGTAAACATTCACTGAGGGCTTCCTACGTTTCAGGTACTCCTCTTAAGTAATTTACATGTATGATCTCATTTGTGCTTCATAAAAGCCCCACTTTTACAGATGAGGCAACAGAGAGGTTACAGAACTTGGTCCAGGTTACCCGTCAGGAAGTGGTGAGGCTGAGCTTCGAACCCAGACAGACTCCATCGCCATGATCTTCTGCCTCCCTCTAATAAACCTAAGATATAGGATAAATTCCAATTTAAATGATACGTTGAAAAAAATAGAGAAAAGAAGTAAAACGCGATTGAGAGGGAGAGCAGCAGACTGTGTCATTGAACTAGATGTTGGGCAGCAAAGAAAAGCATCAGAAGATGGGCACGTTACCCCATAATCATACCGAGTTTTATGTAAAAATGTCACGCTCCGGAAACGTGTCAGATACCATTTTCAGTGTAGTTTTGAAGAATTTCATGCTTCAAGGGCTTGACACACCATCTTTATTTTCTGCTGCGCTTCTCCATCTGGGTTTTCTAAAGTGTGTCATACCTTTGATAGCGATGCTTGGAAGGGGTTGGGGTGAGAGTGAGGGGGAAGCATGCCCGTTTGGCTCTGAGTCTCGTTGAAGTGTTTTCAATCCTTGGTATTGCCAAGTCCGCTAGGGGGAAGTGCTGGGAGGGCACCATGTTCCAGCTGGGGTAGGGGTGAGAGGCCAGGTGGGCACGGGTAACCTCCTTGGCACTGGTCACCTGCGTAGAACCCAGGCTGGTGAATCAAACTGCCTGAGAAATAGTCACTGCTTCATTGCTCTCCACCAGCTCCGTGGCGGGGGCCAAAAGCCCACTCCGGAGACAGGCCCGTGCAGAATAGAATGAAACAAGAGGTCACATTTTCCCAGAGCCTCACTGCCAACACGTGGCCAGCGCCTAGCTAAAATTGGCAGCCGTGGCCCCCCAAACCTCCCTCCAGCCCAAAGCAGAGTGACTGGCTTCTTGGAGATGGTTCAGTCACAGCCATGGCCTGGATCGTTCCCAAGCTGATGTTTCACAGCAGGGACCCGTGGAGGACCCAGCCAAGGTCCCAGTGTCTTGGAGGGGGCTGCCAACGCCAGTTGTTCTTTTGAAGACCGGATACCTCTGTGTGGGTTGAGATCAAGCCTCTGGGGTTCAGGGGATGCCAAATCACACATGCTTTCTGCCGTCTCATTATCAATCTTGTTTCTTATTAACCCAAACAAATGCTTTAGCCTTGACATCTGTGTTAGTCAGCACAAAAAAATTATCCCCTCTTTGAGGTTTAAATTGATAGCATTTTCTGTGTTCCAGGCACTGAACCAAGCACTTTATGTGGATTATCTACTTCTCCCAGCCACCCTTCGCAGAAAGTGACAGGAAAGCACAGAGAGGTGTAGTAACTCACCAAGGGGCACACAGTGAGTGTGCTTAGAGACCAGGTTAACTCCAAAATCTAAGAGCTTTAACCACATGTCAGCATCTCTCTCCCAAGAGGGTTGCAAAAAGAATGATTATTTAAGTGTTCAAGTCTCTATTTTCTTCCTGAATGGATTACAAGCTCCTTGAGGGAAGGGGCCATTTCTTACCAAGGTGCTTCCATAATGTCTCCGTCATCCTGTATTGCTGTAAAAAATGCCACTGGCTGGGTGGTTTAAATAACAGGCATTTATTTCTCAGGCTGGAGGTTGGAGATCAGGGTGCCAGCCTGGTCAGGTCCTTGTTGAGGGCCCTCTTCCTGGTCATGTCCTCACATGGCCTTCCTTGGGGAGTGCATGCAGAGAGAGACCGTTCCCCCCTCTTATAAGGGCACAGATCCCATCCATGAGGAATGAGACCTAATCATGACATAATCGTCTCCCAAGGGCCCTACCTCCTAATACCATCATGTTGGGGGTTAGGATTTCTACATACAAATTGGGAAGGGGACGCAGGCATTCAGTCCCTAATACATAGTATTCATTGGTGCATTTGGGAAACATTTATTGAGGACCTATTATGTACTAGGGATTGTGCTAAGCATTTGCCAAAGCAAAGACAAAAAATCATCAGGTCTGTTCTTCGGAAGCTAACAGTCCTATGAGGGTAATACCCAGGGAAGTCGATGAGTTATTACAAAATAACCAAGTCTACCTGGCATGACATATGCCATGCTAGCAGATCTGAGCAGTTTTTTATAGACTATTAACATATTTTACCTTAGATGCAATAAACAAGAGTGTTATTATCAGATAAAATACTTAAATTAGTCCAATGGTGGGTGTCGCATAATCAGAAATATATATTCGGTCTTTATTTCCAGTTCCTGACACAGAGCTCCTAAATCCTTTTGGAATATTCTGAGTGATAAGGATGCTAGGATATTTTTTGTTCTAATGAGATACTCTTGGTGGGGCCCCCAGATAGCTTCAGGATGGGGGCATGTTGCCAGAAAGACCAAATCTTGATTAGAAGCCTGGAAATTTCAGCCTCATTCCCCAGACTCCCGGGAGGGGAGAGGGGCTAGAGATTGAGTTAATAACCCATCGTGCCTACATGATGAATCATCCAGGGAAAAAAAAACCCTAAATAACAGGGTTTGGAGAGCTTCTGGTTCAGGGAACAGATCGAGGTACTGGGAGGATGGCATCCCCAGAGAGGACATGAAAGCTACATGCACTGCCCTTCACTTTCTGGCCCTCTTCATCTCGTCCCTTTGGCTGTTCCTGAGTTCTAGCCTTTATAATAAGTTGATAATATAGTAAATGAACTGTCTTCCTGAGTTCTGTGAGCCGTTTTAGCAAATTATCAAACCTGAGGGGGTGGTGGTGGGAACTCCCAACTTCTAGCCGGTCTGTCAGAAGTACAGAAGCCTCAGGACTTGTGACTGGCGTCTGAAGTGAGGGCAGTCTTGTGCAACTGAACCCTTTAACTTGTGGGATCTGATGCTAACCCCAGGTTGGTAGTGTCAGAATTTAATTTACCTGTAGGACACCCCGGTCGTGCCTGGAGAATCAGAATTGGTCGTTGGTGTTGGAAAGCACCTCAGTGGCACTCTTGAGAGAACAACATAAATTTGTTCATCGTTAAACGCGATGAACATCAGAAGACGCAAACTTTTCTGTCAAAAGTGGGTAGCCAACTCGAAAGCACATAAATTTCATTTTTAAAAAAAATAAATTTATTTATTTATTTATTTTTGGCTGCGTTGGGTCTTCGTTGCTGCGCGTGGGCTTTCTCTAGTTGCGGCGAGCAGGGGCTACTCTTCGTTGGGGTGCGCGGGCTTCTCACTGCAGTGGCTTCTCTTTGTTGCGGAGCACGGGCTCTAGGCGTGCAGGCTTCAGTAGTTGTGGCACACGGGCTCAATAGTTGTGGCTTTCAGGCTCTAGAGCTCAGGCTCAGTAGTTGTGGCGCACGGGCTTAGTTGCTCTGTGGCATGTGGGATCTTCCTGGACCAGGGATCAAACCCATGTCCCCTGCATTGGCAGGCGGACTCTCATGCACTGCGCCACCAGGGAAGTCCCACAATTTCATTTTTTATGAATTGTATTTAGATCAAAATAAGAGATGGGTGTTCAAACATTTTACCTTGTGTAACCTCATGTCCAGATTCTTATAATGGCCTCCTAACTCATCTCCCTGCTTCCACTCTTGTCCTGCTCTAATCTCTCTTCACTGAGCAGCCCAGGGATATTTTTAAAACAATAAATCAGACCATGTCACTAAATGTGCAAACTCCTCATCAATGACTTGCAGTTCTTTTTAGATTAAAACCCAGATTTCCTACCATGGGCTGCAGTGACCTGCATGATCTACCTCCTAACTCTACAAACTCATATGATGATGATGATTGATAGACAGATAGCACTTATTGAGTATCCACTATGTACTCTACACCCTTTGTCTCACTGAATCGTTTCGACAGCCCTAGCTCCCCTGCTCTGAAATTTACAAAGCAGTTACACTCTGCTCCTTTCTATTCCAAATACCCACAGAGCCCTGTCCCACCTCTGGACCTCAGCATTTGCTCTTGGTCCCAGAGGCTCTTGTTCCAGCTCTCATGGCTGGCTCATGTGCATCCAATCAGGAGTCTGTGCAAACGTCACCTCTTCAGAGAGACCGTCCTTGACTTAATCTAAGCAGCTCCCTCCCATTGTGAAATCCTTTCCTGTGATGACTTCTTGCTGATGAGGACTTATCGGAGCCTGCCATGGCTATGTTTATTTCTTTTCTTGTGTTCGTTTGCTTTTCCACCTAGAACATTTTTTTTTTTCTCTAACAGTTCTTGATTTTAATACTGTTACTGGTTTTTCAACATAATGAATACATTTAAAAATTCATAGCAAAATCCATACACCTGTGGTCAATTAATTGACAACAATGGAGGCAATAATATATTAATACAATGGAGAAAAAGTCTCCTCAACAAGTGGTGGTGGGAAAGCTGGACAGCCACATGCAAATCAATATGAACACTCCCTCACACCATACCCCAAAAAACTTCAAAATAGCTTAAATACCCAAGTATAAGACATGACACCACAAAACTCCCAGAAAAGAACAAAGGCAAAACACTCTCAGACATAAACTGTAGCAATATTTTCTTAGATTAGTGTCCCAAGGCAAAAGAGATATAAAAGCAAAAATGAACAAATGGGACCTGACTTAAAAAAACTTAAAAGCTTTTGCACTGTAAAGGAAACCACAAACAAAACGAAAAGACAACCTAGGGACTGGGAGAAAATATCCGCAAATGATGTGCCCACAAGGGGCTAATATCCAAAATATACAAACAGCTCATACAACTCAATAAAACAAACAACCCAATCAAAAAATGGGCAGAAGACCCAAACAGACACCCCTCCAAAGATGACACACAGATGGCCAACAGGCACCTGGAAAGATGCTCAACATCAATAACCATTAGAGAAATGCAAATCAAAACCACCACGAGATATCACCCCACACCAGTCAAAACGGCCACCATCAAAAAGTCCACAAACAATAAACCTGGAGAGGGTGTGGGGAAAAGGGAACCCTCCCACACCGCTGGTGGGGATGTAAACTGGTGCAGCCCTCATGGAAAACTGCGTGGAGATCCCACAAAAAACCAAAATTAGAGCCACCACACCCAGCAATTCCACCCCTTGGCATACACCCCAAAAAGATGAAAACTCTAATTCAAAAAGATACATGCACCTCAATGTTCATAGCGGCACCATCCACAAGAGCCAAGACACCGAAGCAGCCCAAGGGCCCATCAACAGATGACTGGTTTAGGAAGATGTGGCATATTTATATACAGTGGCATATGTATTACTCAGTCACAAAAAAGAACGAAATATTGCCATTTGCAGCAACATGGATGGACCCAGAGAATATCACACTAAGTGGAATAAGTCAAACAGAAAAAGACAATTAAGATTTCACTTATATGCAGAATCCAAAAAAATAATACAAATGGATCTATAAAAAGAACAGAAGAACTCACAGACAAAGAAAACAAACTTACGGTTACCAAAGGGGAAAGGGAGGGGTGGCGGGATAAATTAGGAGTATGAGATTAACAGATACAAACTACTATACATAAAACAGATAAGCAACAAGGATTTACTGTATAGCACAGGGAACTATATTCAGTATATTATTATATATTATAATAAATATATTATATTATATATATTATATTATATTAAATTATATTATAATAATTATATTATTATATAATATGTTATATTATATGTAATATTATAATAAACTATAACAGAAAATAACTGAATCTCTTTGCTGTACTCCTGAAACTAACACAATATTGTAAATTAACTATATTTCAGTAAAAAAAAATATATATTTTTAATGAACAATGCTATGATGTACCATACTTACCCCACCTCACTGTCTTGTTCTGCCCGGAGCATAGCAAGCCACTGCTGTTTATACACAGAAGATAGCCATTCTGAAGGTACCAGAGAATCTTGTTCGATAATTCTCGCAGAGGCCAAATCACTGATAATATACCGTAACCTTAAATGTCTGAATACTGACACAAATGGTTTTCCTTGCTCAGTTTCAAGGAAGGTCATACCTTCAAAATCTTTTCTCCTCTTAGAAAACCAGACATCTGTTTCAGTCAAAAGCTGTTTTAAAGATCCATTCCAAGAAGGCACAAGTTGAAGGAATATCCACTTTTTAAGGGCTGTGTATACATCCATCTCCACTTGCATCACAAATAAGTGAGATGAACCAATGAGTTGTTTCATGACATTTATACTGAGTTCTTTAAAAAGTTCAACATTCTGGTGAGTCATCAAATTGTTTAGAAGCCATTCAAGGCACTTTTTCTTTACAGAATCCAGTCCATAGGTCCCTGCTGATGTGTAATAGCCACATACGGGTTTTCACATTAATTGTTCCCTTCATTGTCTCGCCACAATGCTGTATTAAACCATGCAACTGCGGCATACAAGCTGCTGCCAAAATGGCAATAACTCGACTGGGCTTTATTAAGACATCATCTCGATACAATGACCCAAATGCCACCTGCAGTGCTTCTATATCAATATTCTGGTCTGGAATCTCCAGTTCAATAATATTCATGCTGGACTCCTTCCATGAACCACTGAACATACTAGAAAAGTAGCCAGATTGACATAAATATATTTTGTGTAAGCTCCACTCTTCTCCTAGAGCACAAATCTTAATGTCACTGTTTTCACCATTTAAAAATAATGTTTGATAAATATATTTGGATGTACTCTTCAGTGTTTTCCTCCGAGGGGTGTTGAGGGGTCGCTGCTGCTCGTCCCCTTCCTCCTCATCCTCGTCTGTCTCGGAATCGCGGTGACAGTAGCAGAAGGCCCCGCTGCCCCGCTTGCGCTTGCGGCTGCCCGGACAGTAACAGAAGCTGTGGGCGGCCGCGTCGCCACCAGTCTCCGGCCTCCGGGCCGAGCCCCCAGCCCCAGAACCCGGCTCCTGCTGGGCTCGGGCTCGCCCCTGGGGGCGCAGCACCCGGCTGCTCAGAGAGCCCATGGGTCACGGCTTGCAGAGACTTCAGAGAACGCACCCCAGGGAGCCCGATGAAGGCGGTCTCCTGCCATGGCCCGGCCGCCACCGCCGACCTCCACGTGGCCCGCGTCCCTACACCGCCACCTTCTCACGCACAGCCCGGACCATTGCAGAGGGCGCTACTGCCTCCATCCTCCGCCCCACCCCCTGCGTCTGCCTGCGCCGCGCGTCCGGACCGCAGGCTAACATTTTTTTTTTGAATTTCATTTTTTTTAATACAGCAGGTTCTTATTAGTTATCTATTTTATACATATTAGTGTATACATGTCAATCCCAATCTCCCAATTCATCACACCACCACCCTCCTCCGTTTTGCCCTCTTGGTGTCCATATGTTTGTTCTCTACATCTGTATCTCTATTTCTGCCCTGCAAACTGGTTCATTTGTACCATTTTTCTAGATTCCACATGTATGCATTAATATACGATATTTGTTTTTCTCTTTCTGACTTACTTCACTCTGTATGACAGTCTCTAGGTCCATCCACGTCTCTACAAATGACCCAATTTCATTCCTTTTTATGGCTGAGTAATATTCCATTGTATATATGTACCACAACTTCTTTATCCATTCGTCTGTCGATGGGCATTTAGGTTGCTTCCATGACCTGGCTATTGTACATAGTGCTGCAATGAACATTGGGGTGCATGTGTCTTTTTGAAGTATGGTTTTCTCTGGGTATATGCCCAGTAGTGGGATTGCTGGGTCATATAGTAATTCTATTTTTAGTTTTTTAAGGAACCTCCATACTGTTCTCCATAGTGGCTGTATCAATTTACATTCCCACCAACAGAGCAAGAGGGTTCCCTCTTCTCCTCACCCTCTCCAGCATTTGTTGTTTGTAGATTTTCTGATGATGGTCATTCTGACCAGTGTGAGGTAATAACTCATTGTAGTTTTGATTTGCATTTCTCTAATAATCAGTGATGTTGAGCAGCTTTTCATGTGCCTCTTGGCCATCTGTATGTCTTCTTTGGAAAAATGTCTATTTAGGTCTTCTGCCCACTTTTTGATTGGGTTGTTTATTTTTTTGATACTGAGCTGCATGAGCTGTTTATATATTTTGGAGATTAATCCTTTGTCTGTTGCTTCGTTTGCAAATATTTTCTCCCATTCTGAGGGTTGTCTTTTCATCTTGTTTATAGTTTCCTTTGCTGTGCAAAAGCTTTGAAGTTTCATTAGGTCCCATTTGTTTATTTTTGTTTTTATTTCCATTACTCTAGGAGGTGGGTCAAAAAAGATCTTGCTCTGATTTATGTCAAAGAGTGTTCTTCCTATGTTTTCCTCTAAGAGTTTTATAGTGTCCGGTCTTACATTTAGGTCTCTAATCCATTTTGAGTTTATTTTTGTGTATGGTGTTAAGGAGTGTTCTAATTTCATTCTTTTACATGTAGCTGTCCAGTTTTCCCAGCACCACTTATTGAAGAGACTGTCTTTTCTCCATTGTGTATCCTTGCCTCCTTTGTCATAGATTAGGTGACAGTAGGTGCGTGGGTTTATCTCTGGGCTTTCTATCCTGTTCCATTGATCTATATTTCTGTTTTTGTGCCTGTACCATACTCTCTTGGTTACTGTAGCTTTGTAGTAGAGTCTGAAGTCATGGAGTCTGATTCCTCCAGCTCTGTTTTTTTCCCTCAAGGTTGCTTTGGCTATTCGGGGTCTTTTGTATCTCCATACAAATTTTAATATTTTTTGTTCTAGTTCTGTAAAAAATGCTGTTGGTAATTTGATAGGGATTGCATCGAATCTGTAGATTGCTTTGAGTAGTATAGTCATTTCACAATATTGATTCTTCCAATCCAAGAACATGGTATATCTCTCCATCTGTTTGTGTTGTCTTTGATTTCTTTCATCAGTGTCTTATAGTTTTCTGAGTACAGGTCTTTTACCTCCTTTGGTAGATTTATTCCCAGGTATTTTATTCTTTACGTTGCAATGGTGAATGGGATTGTTTCCTTAATTTCTCTTTCTGATCTTCCATTTTTAGCGTATAGGTACGCAAGAGATTTCTGTGCATTAATTTTGTATCCTTCAACTTTACCAAATTCATCGACTAGCTCTAGTAGTTTTCTGGTGGCATCTTTAGGATTATCTATGTATAGTATCATTTCACCTGCAAACAGTGACAGTTTTACTTCTTCTTTTCCAATTTGTATTCATTTTATTTCTTTTTCTTCTCTGATTGCCATGGCTAGGACTTCCAAAACTATGTTGAATAATAGTGGTGAGAGTGGACATCCTTGTCTTTTTCCTGATCTTAGAGGAAATGCTTTCAGTTTTTCACCATTGAGAATGATGTTTGCTGTGGGTTTGTTGTATATGGCCTTTATTATGTTGAGGTAGGTTCCCTCTATGCCCACTTTCTGGAGAGTTTTTATCATAAATGGGTGTTGAATTTTGTCAAAAGCTTTTTCTGCATCTATTGAGATGATCATATGGTTTTTCTTCTTCATTTTGTTAATATGCTGAATCACATTGATTGATTTGCGTATACTGAAGAATCCTTGCATCACTGGGATAAATCCCACTTGGTCATGGTGTATGATCCTTTTAATGTGCTGTTGGATTCTGTTTGCCGGTATTTTGTTGAGGATTTTTGCATCTATAATCATTAGTGATATTGTTCTGTAATTTTCTTTTTTTGTTGTATCTTTGTCTGGTTTTGGTATCAGGGTGATGGTGGCCTTGTAGAATGAGTTTGGGAGTGTTCCTTCCTCTGCAATTTTTTGGAAGAGTTTGAGAAGGGTAGGTGTTAGCTCTTCTCTAAATGTTTGATAGAATTCACCTGTGAAGCCATCTGGTCCTGGACTTTTGTTTGTTGGGAGATTTTTAATCACAGTTTCAATTTCATTACTTTGTGATTGGTCTCTCCACCTAGAATATTTTGTAAGCTCTTTATGGCAGTTTCCTCACCAGTCTTGCCCGCTACTCTATCACCAGTACCTAGTGTGTGCAAGGAACAGAGGAAGTGCTCAATATGTATTTTTAAAAAATTTTATTGGAGTATAGTTGATTTACAATGTTGTGTTACTTTCTGCTGTACAGCACAGTGAACCAGTTATACATATACATATATCCACTCTTTTTTAGATTCTTTTCTCATATAGGTCATTACAGACTATTGAGTAGAGTTTCCTTTGCTGCACAGTAGGTCCTTATTAGTCATCTATTTTATATATAGTAGTCTGTATATGTCAATCCCAATCTCCCATTTATCCCTCCCCACCTTCCCCCTGGTAAGCTCAATATGTATTTGGTGAATGATATCTTAAGAATATTAAGTAATAAATTCTAAAATAATCCTATACATTTCTTTGTAAGTAGTGACCACCTAACCATGTCAATATTTGTAACTTAACATGCCTGGTTGTAGTATGATCACTAGATGGGCATGCATTTGTTGCCTGAGTAGCCATACAAAAAGCAGGTCAGGTGAACCTAAGGGTTTCAGATGTAACTGGATGATCAGGTGAGTACTGCCACGCAGTTAAGAGCGGAGAACTGTGAGAGGAAGGAGTGAGAGCTGTCTGGGGCTGTCAGAAAGTCAGCCGGTACGTGCTCTTTTGTTGGGGAGCGGTTTGGTGTGGGCTGGGCCTTGGGATAGAGGGGGTAAGGATGCAGGGGTGATGAGTGGCAGGAGATGAGGTGGGAGGTTAGACCACAGACGATGGAGAAGGGTGCTGAATACCATGCTAAAGAGGACGAACTTTGCGCTGGAAGCATGGTTGGCCGTGGAAGTGGGAGAGAGCTTAGGAAATCAGAGTGATTAGATTAATGCCACACAGGTGAGGGAACATGGATTGGAGAAAGCAGAGCCTGCGGGCAAGACATGAGGCCTGTGGTGCAGTAAGAATGAAGAGGATGCTGGACATTGAGTTAATGTTCAATGTGTTTGCTCAGTAAATAGCAGATGTTCAAAATACGCATGATGAAATATACAACACATCATATGAACTGGTTAAAGGAAATCTGGGTGGTGCGATAGAGAGGCATATGCTTCTTTAACCCCAGTGCGACTGTTAATGTATAGACAAGCATTGTGTGTCCTTGAATGAAAGATTGTAGATACAATTTGTAGGTAAGGCACAGGATTAAGAACTAGAAGGGCCTTCAGAGTGGACCTGTGCCCTATTCTCATTCTCACCTGTGTAGCCTTGCTCTTTTCACCAGGGCTTTCTTCACATTCCCTGACTATGTCACATGCTTGCCACCTCCAGATTTTTGCCCCTGATGGTTTCTTTCCCCTATCCCTGCTGGCTGAGATCCTACTCATTTTTCTTGGCCAAGATACATAGTCATGTCTTATGCCTTCCTTACTTTCATTCAGATGAAATCCATTGCTCTGCTCTATGCTCCTGTGTCATTCGCATTGAGGTCTATTATGTGAATATGCACTGGGCACAATCTGTGGTGAGTAACAGGGTAGACTCTTTTTTAAATTGAAGTTTAGTTGATTTACAATATTGTGTGACTTTCAGATGTACAACATAGTGATTCAGTATTTTTGCAGCTTATATTTCATTATAGGTTATTATAAGATAATGGGTATAATTCCCTGTACTGTACAGTAAATCCTTGTTGCTTACCTATTTTCTATATATAATAATATCTGTTGATCTCATGGCCCTAATTTGCCCCTCCCCCCCTTCCCTTTCCCCTTTGGTAACCACAAGTTTGTTTTCTATATCTGTGAGTCTCTTTCTGTTTTGCCTATACTTTTTTTTTTTTTTTTTTTGAAGGCAGTGGTTTTTTTTTTTTAAACTATTTTTTTTATTAAGTAATTTATTTATTTTTGTTTGTGTTGGGTCTTCGTTTCTGTGCGAGGGCTCTCTCCAGCTGTGGCAAGTGGGGGCCACTCTTCATCGCGGTGCGCGGGCCTCTCACCATCACGGCCTCTCTTGTTGCGGAGCACAGGCTCCAGACGCGCAGGCTCAGTAGTTGTGGCTCACGGGCCCAGTTGCTCCGCGGCATGTGGGATCTTCCCAGACCAGGGCTCGAACCCGTGTCCCCTGCATTGGCAGGCAGACTCTCAACCACTGCGCCACCAGGGAAGCCCATGTTTTGCCTATACATTGATTTGCATTATTTTTTAGATTCCACATATAAGTGATATCATATAGTATTGATATTTGTCTTTCTTTGTCAGACTTATTTCACCAAGGATAATATTCTCTAGGTCCATCCAATTTGCTGCAAATGGCCGTATAGCATTCTTTTTCATGGCTGAGTAATATTCCATTGTATATATGTACCACATCTTCTTAATCCAGTTGTGTGTTGATGGGCACTTGGGTTGTTTCCATGTCTTGGCTATTGTAAATAGCGCTGCATCAATCTTTTCAAATTAGTGTCTTTATTTTTTCTGGATCTATATCCAAGAGTGGAATTGCTGGATCATACGGTAGTTCCATTTTTCATTTTTTTTTTTTTTTAAGTTTTTTTAAAATTTTATTTATTTATTTATTTTTGGCTGTGTTGGGTCTTCGTTTCTGTGCGAGGGCTTTCTCTAGTTGCGGCGAGTGGGGGCCACTCTTCATCGCGGTGCGCGGGCCTCTCACTATTGCGGTGTCTCTTGTTGCAGAGCACAGGCTCCAGACGCGCAGGCTCAGTAATTGTGGCTCACGGGCCTAGTTGCTCCGTGGCATGTGGGATCTTCCCAGACCAGGGCTCGAACCCGTGTCCCCTGCATTGGCAGGCAGATTCTCAACCGCTGCGCCACCAGGGAAGCCCCATTTTTCATTTTTTAAGGAACCTCCATACTGTTTTCTATAGTGGCTGCAGGGTGGTCTCTTAAACCAGACTACCTATGTTTGCTCTTGACTAGCCAGGTAAATGACTGAAACACCCTGTGCTTTAGTTTCCTCATTTGTGAAATGAAGGTAATAATAGTATGAATAATACTATGCACTTGTAGGGTTGTTAGAAGGATCTGATGAGCTAATACGTATGAAATGCAAGAACAACCCCTGGCACATAGTAAGGCATTGAGTGTGTTAGCTACTTCCCTGCTTGACTGTGGGTTTCTGAGAATAAGTGGTTTAGGTCTTACTCTTTTCTGTGACCCCAGAGCCTGGCCCACTGGGTGACTCACTGTGGTCCTCAGAGAGGGCTGCTGAGTGAATGGACGGCACAGGTGAGGAAACTGGGGCTCTGAGCAGTTAAGGGGCATGTCCACAGCCCCACAGGAGCATGCACGCAGGGCCTCCTGAGACCCAGGTCAGTGCTCTTAGGTTGGCCATTGAATTGGTCTTGTATGAAGGTGGAGTAAGCTATTCTGTCTGTGTGCCTTTAGCACAGAAGACTCAGTGCATTTAAACTCACTTTTCAAGTTGCCTTTTATGACATCTAGGAGAGCGACATTTACAGTTACAGAACATTAAAAAAAGTGAATGTAAATGTAACCTTCTGAAATTACTGTGATTTAGGGAATGATAAGTGTTATTTTTTCACAAGTTTTATGTACTGTGAGTGCATGCTATAGAATAATCTGAACAACAATTGCAAATAAGCCTGGAGAGTACTTATTTCTACGATAGGGTATGACGGCAGTGTGTGCCTTATCTTTCAAACATTTGCAAAATGTGTGGCATTTCTAACAGTTTAAGTGTGAGATATTTCCTCACAATATTTATTGGCCTAAGACGCTGTGAAACAGAGGCATGCTCATGTTTTGGGGCCCTGATTCAGAACCTCCAATTCCCTAAGTGTGTGTGCTAGGGAGAGGCAGGAGGGCGAGAAAGGGTCCAATTTCCTTCCCTCACAACGAAGACCTCTTGTCCTCTACCTGCAGGTGTCCACTCTGCCCTGACTCTGGGTCCAGTTCTGATTTGAGGGGGAATTTAAGGAACCCAGATCCATTGCAGGTTAGCTCTGCTGTTGGGCCCACTGATCTGGGTCCTGATGTCAGGTAAGGGAAACAACTTATTGATTGTCCTATCTATGTCAGGCTCCTACATGCTTTATCTCACTTACTCTTCATAAGAAAGCCACATGTGATGAAACAGGTGCCTAGAGAGGTTAAGTGACTTGACTTAACCAGGATTCAAAATCTGGTGCATGGTGGAAGCAACCCAAATGCCCATCAACTGGTGAATGGATTAACAAAATGTGGTATATCCGGACAATGGAATAGTATGCAGTCATTAAAAAAGTGAAGTACTGATACATGTTATGTATTAGGATTCTCCAAAGAAACAGAACCAATAGGAGATATGTATATATGTATGTATATGTGTGTATATATATATAATATATAACACCTATAATATATATTAAATATATTAATATTGGTATACCTATATATCTCCTACCAATAGGAGACATATAAAATATATTAATATATTATGCATACAGCATACATAATAAGGAATTAGCTCACATGGTTATGGAGGCTAATGAGTCCCAAGATCTTCAGCCTGCAAGCCAATACTCAGGAGAGCCAATGGTATAGTCCAAGTCCAAAGGCCTGAGAACTAGGAGAGCCAATGGTGTAAGCTCCAGTCTAAGTCCAAGTTCAAAGACCAATGTCCCAGCTTGAAAACAGGCAGAGAGAGATAGAGAACAAATTTTCCCTTGCTCAGCATTTTTGTTCTACTCAGTCCCTCAATGGATGGGATGAGGCCCACCCTCACTGGGGAGGGCAATCAGCTTTGCTCAGTCTACCAATTCAGATGTTCATCTCATCCCGAAACACCTTCACAGACACACCCAGAATTAATGTTTAACCAAATATCTGGGCACCCCATGGCCCAGTCAAGTTGACACATGAAATTAACCATCACAGGTTACTCCATGGATGAACCTTGAAACCATTATGCCAAGTGAAAGAAGCCTGACACAAAAGGTTACCTGTTGTATGATTCCATTTATATAAAATGTCCAGAATAGACAAATGCAGAGGAACAGAAAGCAGATTAGTGGCAGCCAGGAACTGGTGGGCAGGTGGAATGCGAGTGACTGCTTAATGGGTATGGGGTTTCTGTTGAGGGTGATGAAAATGTTCTGGAACTAGACAGTAGTGATGGTGGCACAGCACTGTTAATGTAATTAATGCTACTGAATTGTACACTTTAAATCAGTTAAAAGGATACATTTTATGTTCTGTGTGTCCTGCCACAATTAAGAAACCAGCACATCTATCTTTGAAGACCTTGTTATTCTCATACAACAGGATGTGCTTCGGCTGCGCCCCTGATCCACAGTGATTTCTCTCTGGAGAAACTGCTTAGTCTTCCAATTCCCCTTCTGCGGGGGCTGCTTGCTTTTTAAGGCCACCCCTCCACGTCTCTCCTCTTCCTGCCACAGCCGGGTTGGAGCTTTGTCCTGGGGGCGGGGGACCTATGACGTCACTCATTCTGACTTCCTGCCTGCTTGTAGCTTTTGGCTGGGTGCTCCTACATCTCTCTGGTTCCACCTGATACCTGCTGCCCGTCTAAACTCTCATCTTCAGCCTGTCATTTTGAGGACTGGATTTCCACAGTCTGTTGCTGGGCCAGCTTGGCCTGGCCCCATCTCAGGGAGCTGGTCAGGCTGACCTGAGTCAAATGCTTTACGTGTCCTCCTCTCACTCACCTTATGCCCTTTCCCTCATAGACACTTCCTTACTCTCCTACCCTACTCCTGACTCACCTGTTCTGCTCTTCTGACTGCCTGTACCTGCCAAAGTGTCCCCAAAGTGACAACTAGTCCTCTGCAGAAATTGGGTGAAGCCTACTCATTCTGGTGTTTCTTGCCCTTCACCAGCTGGGCCCATCTTCCCAGAAAACCAGTGTCACCCATACCCACCCCACCCCTAATTAATCTTCCCAACATGTGCATCAAAGGCAAGACAGTGTAGAAGGGAAGAAGCCACATGATCTAAAACAGAGAAGAACTGAAATGATAGGAATTTTGAACACAGAAGGAACGAAGAAACCATCACAAGCTCAAAGGAACATGGTAGGGGACCCTTGGGGTCTTACAGCATCACTGAAATCACATGATACAGGCAGCTATGGCTTTCATCCAATTCCCCCATCCCAAGGCCCCTGTCCTCTCCTGTGGGTGCTTAATGCTACTGAACCCTTTCTTCCTGCCAACACGATCCACACACCACCTCCTCAGCAGCCTTCGGTCACCGGGAGACAGGGCACAACCTGCTGATTCTCTGAATAAGCAGCCATACTTCATTTGCCATGAATTTCCCAATGTCCCCGCCTGAGAAGGATGATGTCATTAGACATGTAAAGGGAAAAAAGAACGCTTTTCATCTTCCAGCTACAAAGGAAACAGGCTGCATCTGGAAGAGGTGGTAGAGCAGGAAAAAAGCCCTAAGCGAGGCCGGGCTCACCTGTGCGGGGCAGGCTGTGTAGAATGACTTGGAACCCTGTCAGGCTTCCCTGGGAGGAAGGAGAGGTACAGAAGTTGGGAAATAGGCTCAATGCTTTGGCCTGAAAAAAATCAATCTCCTGCTGATTGAGAGAATCAAGCACTTTCCATCTCTCAATTCTATTAGGTACTGCAGTAAATACAAAGAGGAAAAGGACACAGTCCCTGCCCTCAGAGAGGACTTTTGCTGAAGGGGATGGGGGTTGGGGGCGGCAGGGAGGCAAGATACAGCCTCTCTGCCAGGCGATCCCTGCACATGGTCAGTGAGTAGTGGGTGGTGTAATAAACGGGGATTCAGAGGAGGCGGGAGCACTGGGGGCTGAGAAAGCTTCTTAGAGAAGGGGGAGCCATACCCTGAGGAATGGGGGGATTCGGGACCTAGAAAGGAGAGGCATTCTGGGTGGAGGCCCCTTGTGACACAGTCAGGGGACGGTGAGAGGAAGCCTGGCTTAAGCTGAGTACAGAAATGGCAGAGGAAGGATGGAAAGGAAGGTAGCAGGGAAATGTGGGGAGGGCTCGACAAGTGTGTGACTTTGAATGACCCCGAGCCTAATTTCCTCATCTCCAAATGGCCGTGAAAAGACCATGATGTTCATAAGCATCATTTAAGACACGTGATGGGAAACCCTAACCCAGCACTCACCGCCGTCCGGGCCCTCAGAAAACGGCAGAGCTGGGCTGAGATGCTTGGGCATTATCCCGCAGGCTGTGTGGAGCCGTAAGGGTTGGTGAGCAGGAGAAGGATTTCAAAACCCAGGCAGAGAGGGAATTATGAAGGATGTGAGAGGGGCTTGTGAAAGGTTAATCCCCCTCTGCTCTGACAGAGGCTGGCAGGGACCGAGAACTCTGATGGGAGACACTGAGGTCCTGGAGTTACCGGAATGGGAAGCCTTTCAGTGATCTCTCAGACCCTGCTTGAGGCCATCAGATCATGTTGGAAATCTTTTCCCCGAAAGCTCTCTAGAGCTCTCAGGCGGTAGGGGCTGCCAACCCCTAGTTCCCCCAAGCAGAAGCAGCATGTGAGGGATAGGACAGGAGAGACCCTCCTCCCTTATCAGTCATCACTGCCAGCCGTTTTTCACTCCAGCAAAAATTTAGCAGGTATATTAAAATGCATCCAGGCACAATAAAACCTTGTTTGAGGTCTAAAATATAGCTTGTCAGGTGAGTATTTAGTGGTGTGTTTTAATATGCGTAAGTGCAAACCGGAATTTAATGTGTAGGCTAAAGTACACATTAGCAATTTTGTAAGTGAGCTAAAATTGTAGTGTACATGAGCAACTCGGGGTGCGGGTGGGGGGAAGGGGAGAGAGGAAACAAAATAGCATAAAACTTTGGGATCTTTTTTCTCTTTATTATTTATTTTATTTTATTTTTTAAAATTTAATTTTATTTATTTATTTTTTATACAGCAGGTTCTTATTAGTTATCTATTTTATACACATTAGTGTATATATGTCAATCCCAATTTATTATTTATTTTATTTTTTAAATTTAATTTTATTTATTTATTTTTTATACAGCAGGTTCTTATTAGTTATCTATTTTATACACATTAGTGTATACATGTCAATCCCAATCTCCCAATTCATCCCACCACCACCACCCCCTGCTTTTCCCCCTTGGTGTCCATACGTTTGTTCTCTACATCTGTGTCTCAATTTCTGCCTTGCAAATTGGTTCATCTGTACCATTTTTCTAGGTTCCACATATATGCGTTAATATATGATATTTGTTTTTCTCTTTCTTACTTACTTCACTCTGTATGACAGTCTCTAGGTCCATCCACATCTCTACAAATGACCCAATTTCATTCTTTTTTATGGCTGAGTAATATTCCATTGTATATATGTACCACATCTTCTTTATCCATTCGTCTGTCGATGGCCATTTAGGTTGCTTCCATGTCCTGGCTATTGTACATAGTGCTGCAATGCACATTGGGGTACATGACTCTTTTTGAATTATGGTTTTCTCTGGGTATGTGCCCAGTAGTGGGATTGCTGGATCATATGGTAATTCTATTTTTAGTTTTTTAAGGAACCTCCATACTGTTCTCCATAGTGGCTGTATCAATTTACATTCCCACCAACAGTGCAAGAGGGTTCCCTTTCCTCCACACCCTCTCTAGCATTTGTTGTTTGTGAATTTTCTGATGATGCCCATTCTAACTGGTGTGAGGTGATAGGGATCTTTTTTCTTTATTCCTCTAAGTAGGCCCTTGAATTCTCAGGTGACTTTATAATGGAGTTTCCTCTTACTTATTGATTTTTTAAAAAATGTATTTATTTAATTTATTTACTTTTGGCTGCATTGAGTCTTCGTTGCTGCACGCGGGCTTTCTCTAGTTGCAGCGAGCGGGGGCTACTCTTCGTTGCAGTGCACGGGCTTCTCATTGCAGTGTCTTCTCTTGCTGCGGAGCATGGGCTCTAGGCACTTGGGTTTCAGTAGTTGTGGCACATGGGCTCAGTACTAGTGGCTTCGGGCTCTAGCGCGCAGGCTCAGTAGTTGTGGCGCACGGGCTTAGTTGCTCTGCGGCATGTGGGATCTTCCCGGACCAGGGCTCAAACCCGCGTTCCCTGAATTGGCAGGCGGATTCTTAACCACTGTGCCACCAGGGGAACCCTGATTGATTATTTTACCTTATGTTTTACTGAGATAGAATTCACATAATATACAATTAGCCCTTACAGAGGGTAATTCAATGGCATTTAGTACATTCACAGGGCTATGCTCTGCATCCACCATCTCTTTCTGGTTCCGTAACATTTCCATCACCCCAAAAGGAAACCCTGCATCCATTAAGCAGTTACCTCTCCTTTCCTCCTCCCTCTGGCCCATGGCAACCACGCATCTGCTTTCTGTCTCCATGGATTTAACTATTCCAGATCTCTCTCCTTAATTTTAAAATTTATTATTAATTGTTTGCTTTATGCTGTCTTATGATTCATAGAAGTGTGTGTGTTTCTCTGGATCACAGGCAATAACGCCTGCTGTTTTGGAGAAATTCAGAGGTAGCAATGCTGGAAGCCAATATGTCAGGTTGTTGAAAGGAGAGGAACTACAGGATAGAAGTTATGCAGGTAAGGCTGTAGAACCAATACCCGGAAGGCTAGGAGACAGTCCTACCAAGTTTTTCCCAAGGGGGCTAGTAACCTTTTTGTATTATCGGCCCCTTGGCAGTCTGATGAAGCTCTTGGACCTTTTCTTAAGATAATGATTTAGATGAAATAAAGCATACAGGATTACAAAGGAAGCCAATTATATTGAGATGCAGTTATAAAATATTAAAGTATTTGGTGATCAAGTGTTATGTATACTTCGTTAATACACTGACTAATGAAACCTAGCTGTGGATCTAATAACACTGTAGTTGTAAAGTAGTGAGGGGCTTCCCTGGTGGCGCAGTGGTTGAGAATCTGCCTGCCAATGCAGGGGACACAGGTTTGAGCCCTGGTCTGGGAAGATCCCACATGCCGCAAAGCAACTAGGCCCGTGAGCCACAGCTACTGAGCCTGCGCGTCTGGAGCCTGTGCTCCGCAACAAGAGAGGCCGCGACAGTGAGAGTCCGCGCACCGCGATGAAGAGGGGCCCCCCGCTCGCCGCAACTGGAGAAAGCCCTCGCACAGAAACGAAGACCCAAAACAACCAAAAGTAAATAAATAAATTAATTAAAAAAAAATAAAAATAAAAAAAATAAAGTAGTGAGAGGTGTAAATTATATTTTGAGATATCTGCAACACTATAATGTGATATGAAAATATCTGACTTCTATTGGTGCCAAAGTCACAGATATTGCTAATAATACTGCGGTTTGTTGCTTATATTCATAATGGAAAGGAACATGCATGGAAGCTAGTGAAAACAAAGATATCATTTTCCCCCAACCAGATTTATCCACAGACTTTGCTTAAGAATCCTTGTTCTGGAATCAGCGGTTTCTAATCTATTTTCAGCCACGGATTTCTTTGAGAATCTAATGAAAGCTATCTGTAGGCCATCTCACCCCCAAAATGCATTATCTACAGGTACAAAAATTATATCATATTTGTGGAACTCCTAATGGCCATCCATGGACCATTTCCAAGCCCACGGACCCCCGGTTAAGAACTCCAGTTCTACCTGTACCAGCAGTCAAGGGCAGTGTATGATTTAGCATTTCTTGGCTGTAAATAACAGAAACTAACCCTGGGCAGGCAGTTTTAGAGGACCTCTGTAGCAGAAGCTTCTGGACAGTCTTCTCTGTATCCTATATCTAGAATAAGTAAGTTCCATCTGGGGCCAGGTTTTCAACCCTTGATCATTGTTCCAATGTCTGAGTGGGCCTAGCTCAGGTCAGGTGCCCATCTCTGCACTAGAGGAGAGCTGGGCACCTTGATCAAATACCTCAGCAGACTGTATCTAGTGAGGAAGAATAATTTCTCAGAGGAATTTGAGGCACTATTATCAAAAAAGAAAGGAAGAAAACAGAAAAGAAAAAATTACTGTGGATATAAGGCAGGCAAAAGAGAAGATAAATTTTAAGTCCCATGAAAACTAGTGATGGGTACTGATTTTTTAAAATTATTATTATAAGACATACTTTCTGGGAACATGTTGATGTTTCTGAAATCAGGATATCGCTCTCAATATGTGTATACACTGAAAGCAGCCCTCTCCTCCTCCCCATGCCCAGAAAAGTAAACTGTTGTTCAATCAAATCAGCATTGCATCTTACAGCTGAGTCTTAGAACCGAGGAACTGTGGTTTCTCAGAGTCAATCAAAGCCATACAGGCCAGATTCCCTGAAGCTTCAGAAAGTGCTTCCATTCCTATACTCTTCATGCCATTTTCTTTTAATCTCTGCTCTTCGAAAGCATACTTACTTTGCCTAGCGTGGCTCTTCTTTCATATCAGATGTTTACCACACAGCTAGACGCTGAGATGAAATCCAAGTCAATTAAGCAGGTGTTCACTGAACAGCAGCTACGAGTCAAGCTCTTTTCTAGGCACTGTGAGCGTCACGTGAGGAGAATAAAACAGAGTCACCTGCTCTCCAAGAGCTTACAGCTTAGGTGTAGAGGCTGCACACACACAGGAACCAGGTAAAACACTCACCTGGACGGGTAACCTAAGTGATCCTCACTTGATGTGCTCACCCAAGTGCTGCCACCGGGAATCAGGAGTTGAGAGAGCAGAGTGTGGGTTGAGTAGTGAAGGAAGACCATCCCTGTCCTGTGTCTGTACCTGTGGGGCCACAGGTCTCCCAGGACCCCTCTCTGAAAGCAATGAGGTACTGAGGAGTTGCACTCCTTGTCCTGGTCATCATCCAAGAAATACAGAATCCTTGGGTGAGGAGGACCACGTACCCCAAGATGGGCTCCCCATGGAGCCAACCCCCATTCATCTCGCAGGTCTCTGCTTTAAGGTCACTTCCAGAAAGGTCCTCCCAGACCTCTCAATTTAGAATTAGGTCCTGTTATTAAACTTTCTCAAGGTGCCTTGTTCTTTTTCTTCAAAACACTTAAAATCATTTGTAATTACATGTTTATTTTTCTCTCCACTGGTCTGTGAGCTTTTCTAGGGAGGGAAAGGACTGCGTCTTTTTTGCTTGCCTCTGCATTCACAAAACTCAACGCAGTGCCTGCGCATACGAGGTGCTCAGGAAATACGCGTGGAGTGATGGGAGAGTTAAGTATAGGCTAGAAACCACGTCAGTGCTTTCTGATGATGATGAAGCTCCTTTGAGGACAAGGGCACAGTTGATAGGAAATACCGTTTGATGTTAAACAATGTGCCAGACCAAAGGGGCAGCTGGTATATGAGTCATTGATGGACATCTTAAGGGTCATGAATCTGAGAGTTAAGGTACTTAAGAAACATTGCTTTTTGGTTTGGAATTGAAAACCTGTGGTGAAATATTTACAACCTATGCAATAAAGGTGGGGTCTCCTGCTCTGTTCCACCCACGCCAACCATTCCAACCGTTCTGCCTTTAATGGGGCTCTGGGGAGTTGTGTGTTACTGTGGTCTTACTTTCCCGAGCCAAAAAAAAATGCCATGACATCCTGAAAGGAAATAGACGACCTCGAAGACAGGCAAGTTAATGAAGCTCTTATTTCTCTTGAAATAGAAACTTAACATTTGTCAGCAGGGAGAAAGTTGTGAAGAAATTAAGTTGAAAGAATCCACTGGTGTTGCTGGCTTGAGAGTTTGCTTTGGTTGCTAGTGGTGGGGTGGAGTAGGGATTCCTTTCCATTCTTTAGCTGAAGACTTAAATTTCAGAAACCCAGAAGCAGTGAGCATGAAGACCTTGGTTGAACTTTTTATTACTGCTCCAATGTCTTTGTACAAATGAAAGCAGAGATCCTAAAACTTTCCTTATATGGGATTTTACAGCTTTATGAAAATGGGCAAGTCTCCCTTTACTGTAGAATTGAGTAGGTATAAAATTTGGTTTCAAGTCTTTATTTTTTAAAAAAGTATATATGTATGATATTACTACCAGTGAGAAAAAGACATTTTTATTATAATACTTGATACTTATGCAGTAGTCTTCTCTGAGGAATTCAAATTCCAGCTAAGCGTATGAAATGGGTAAGCTAGCTTCTGGTGGAAATGTAAATGTATGGGACTTAATGCTACACCACTTGTCAAATACAAGAAATTGGGTATTTTCCTCAGTTTAGGGAAGATAAATTTCACCCCTTTTCTAGTTCTAGAAGAGTCTTTCCAGAATGTCAGCTTCTGGGAATTCTTATTGGATTTAACTTTAACACCAATTCTGTACCTGCGGAGGGAAGCATTGCCAAAGGTGTTAACTGACGTCTGTATTCAGTTGGGCTTTAGGTGAATTACTTGTGTGCTAGGTCTCAGTTTTCCCCTTGGTAAGACAGGGATCAAAGACAATATCTCCTCTTAGGAGTAAGTAGCCCCCCTCTGTTGGAGCAGTGTTGGTGACCTAAGAAGGACTCCCTTTGTCACAAGCACACACCTACATGCGTGCATGCATACACACGTGCACACGCACATACACACATACTCTGTCATTGACCAGACCCCAAGCCCAGAGCCTCATTCCTGACTGGACATCTCTGGAGCCACCACCAATCTCCCCCTGACCCACGGCCACAGACGCGGTCCTGGGAGTGAAGCCTCTTTAGGCTGTACATTCTGACCAGCTAATGTGTCTGCCATGTAGGCGACAGGCAGGAAAGGAAATAGGCGCGATTCAAACAACAACAGTTGAATGAGTGATGGTCTATTGAGTCTGCTGAGCCTTTG
Source organism: Balaenoptera borealis (assembly GCF_965194805.1). Classification (NCBI taxonomy): domain Eukaryota; kingdom Metazoa; phylum Chordata; class Mammalia; order Artiodactyla; family Balaenopteridae; genus Balaenoptera; species Balaenoptera borealis. Next base: position 70,920,306 of record NC_138868.1, on the reverse strand, counting down.
CAGGGGTCACCCAGGTCTCTGAGATTGTAAGGCAGTAACGTCCAAGGCTTTCAGATTGCATGGCCCTGTAACATTACAAAAACGTTTAGGGGGGTACTGAGATTGCCAACTTTTTATTTTGCTGAAAAATGGCTGAAAACAAAACCCCAAGCTATCACAAGTCTCATATTCATTGATACAAAAATGGAATGCATTTAGCTTTACATTGCTCTGATAAGATCTTGTTTTGCCCCTGAGTAACAAAAACATCTCCAAGGACCTGCGGCCGTCAGCAGATGAGCCTGGAACCCTGCTATAGAGGCTACACAGCCGGGTACGGAAGGGGCCGAGGGAGCAATTTTATGAACATACACGGCTGACCTGTGCTCCTGGCAGCTGCAGCCAGGCCACGAACCCAATTTCAGCTTTGAGGCTTCCTACTCCTGCAAACACACCCTGAGGCACGCTGCCTTCACCATTCCAGACCTCCCCTTTCTTACTTCACTGCTTCTATAATTTCTTTCTCAAGACTGGCACAGCCCAGCACAACATGGCACATCTAATGCACAAGGTAGTGTTTCCTCCTTCATCCTGAGTGAGTTCTTATCCTCTTCACAGTGTCACAACAAGGTGTGTCTTCCACAAACCTATACCCTCATGTTCTCTTTGTTTTTTTCGCCATTCTTACAAAGCTAATGTCATATGGACTGAGTCAGAAGAATCATAAGGCCCATATTATTCATTCATTCATTCATTCATTCATTTAATAAATATTGACAGCTGATTATGCCCTAGGCTCCACACCAGGTGATGGGGATATAGTAGTGGGTAAACAAGCACAGCCCCTTCTCTCATGGAGGGAGACCATGACAGAAACAAACAAACAAATAAATACGTATTTATAAAATGTGATGAGAACAGTGAAAAATCAGGAGTGTCATGAAAGAGTATCACAGATGGAGTAGTTAAGAAAAGCTTCCCTGAGAAAGTGACATTTAAGCTGAGGCCTGAGAGATGACGTAGTGGACATTCATTGGCTTTGGTCACCTTCCATCCACTTTCTCTTCTTTTGGTAACAACACCTGATGATTATCTTTGGGGGATTTCATTCGGGGAGTCCCATTCTTCTTGGGTTGGGATTGTGATCAAGCTAGGTCATGTGACCAAGCCAGGTCAAGCTGGCTTTCATTCAGGGCTTGGAATCTTGTGTGGAGTGATGCGAGGACAGAAAAAAACTGGAGTGGGCAGAGTGTTCTGAGGGATGGGTAGAGCCAAACGAATGCCTCTGGAGGGCTGGCTGCACCAGACCCCGTGGGGCAAGATGAAGACTTTGGATTTTATCCTAAATGCAAAGGAAAGTTGTAAAGCTCTCTTGAGCATGGGGAGTATATTTTTAGTAGCAACCAATGTCACAAAGAAAAAACAATCCACCGAACAAGCCAATCCAAGAAACAGTGTAAAGATCTTTGAATTGGTCATCTCAGTTTTGCTCTGAGCCAGCTCCAGGACCCTAGGAATTTGTAAGGCTCTTCTAATCTTACTTAGCCCCAGTGTCTTCATCTATAAAATTAGGTGGTAGATTAGTGGATCTAACTTCCCTTCCTTCTCTGATGTTCATGATCTATAGTCAAACCTTGTCAAATTGGACAAGGTGTCCATCATCAAGAAGTTTATAATAAAATAGAGAGGTAAGGACTTCCCTGGTGGTCCAGTGGTAAAGAATCCACCTTCCAATGCAGGGGATGCGGGTTCCATCCCTGGTAGGGGAGCTGAGATGCCACATGCCATGGGGAAACTGAGCCTGCGCGCCACAACTACTGAGCTCACATGCCTCAACGAGAGAGCCCACGTGCCGCAAACTACAGAGCCCATGCGCTCTGGAGCCCGCGCGCCACAACTAGAGAGAAGCCCGGCCCGCAATGAAGAGCCCGTGCACCGCAACAAAAGATCCCATGTGCCGCAACTAAGACCCGACGCAGCCAAAAAAATAAATAAATAAATAGAGAGATAAACACCCAACCTCTATAACACCTGCTGTGTTCCAAGGAGTTATAATGTTTAAAGTGGTTTTTAAGCTGATTTTGCCAGCTTATTGTCCTGTTGGCTGCAAAAGGATTTTAACCAGTTCTAGGCTCAGTAGCCATTCAATGAAGAACTTTGAAAGAAGGAATGACTTAAAGTGTGATACTCTGCTAAGCGGAGACATATTAACTTCAATTGAACGCTTCATGACAGAAAACACTAGTGAGAGTATTGACTCTTGGCTGAATTTCACCGAGACCTTGCAACTGTCGAAACACCTGTGTGTGATGTGTCTATCAGTTATCCATCGCTGCCAACACTTAGTGGATTAAAGCAACGACCATTTTATTTCTCACAACTCTTGGGTTGCCTGGGTCATTTTGGCTAGTCGCGTCTAGGCTCACTCATGTGGCTACATTCAGCTGGTGGGTTGGCTGGGGGTTGCTACAGCTGGGATGGTGAGCCTCTCTCTGTCTGAGTCTTTCATTTTTAAGGAGGCTGGACCAGATTTCTTCAGTTTCTTCACAGCGTTTCAAGAAAGCAAGGAGCGAGGCACAAGTGCTCATCAAACATCCCTGCGTTTGCCATGTTTGTTGATGTCCCAGTGGCCAAAACACATCGTGTGGCCAAGCCCAGGGTTAAAACACATCGTGTGGCCAAGCCCAGGGGGCTACATCATGGGCATGGATAGGCGGCGTGATACATTAGAGGTCCACAGTATGTGCACTTTCCCTCTTAGATATGCATTGCAAGATATGCAACTTTAACTTATAAATTATGGTACTCTCACAAAGACACAATGTACATGTTATTTCTAGTATAAGGAAGCATTTGGAGTCACCTTATTAAGGAACTGCGCCCTACCTCAAATGGTTCTGTTTGCCTCACAAAATTATTCATTAATTTTTTGCAGTGGTCTTGGAAAGTTATGTACATATTTAGAGGGAAATGGCATTTACAATTATAACGAATTAAAACAATCTATATTGCAGAAACACTGCCCCAATTTGGAACTGAGGCTTGCTAATTTCATATTAGCGGCATCTATATCCTCCCAACCCCTCTGCCCTAGCATATGGGTGCCTGTCTCATCCACTAGACCTCAGACTCCTTTGAGGGTAAGAATCGTACCTCACCAATGTTTGTTTCCCTCACTCTTCCAGCACCTACAACTCTCAGTGGATGCTCCCTAAATGCTTGTTAAATAAATGAATCGATAGTTGCCTTTCATTAAACACCTATATGTTCCAGGGACTTCACTCACAGACTGGATCACCAATTCTCTCAATGTCACAGATAAGCATCATTCTCCACAGTTTACAACTGAGGGGACTGAGGTGCAGAAAGCCCAAGGCGGATGGGCTGGGATTCCAGCCCAGTCCTGTCTGATGCCACTTCATTGCACTCACTGCTGTTTTATGTGCAGAGCAGGAAGGAGACTGTTAAAAATGAAAAGACGGCCTCAAGGTGTTGAGAGAGGGGCAAGGAGAAAACAGGAAGAGTCTGTAGACCACAGGGGCCCTTAAACATTGACTGCCTTCGCAATAAAATAAACACTTGTTCATTAAGATATTGGCCACCGAAACCCAGGGGGAAAACCTACAGGAGAGCCGGTTCTACAGCTCTTAAGACCAGCTCATAACTGGTCTTAAAACCTAAGACCAGTTAATTCTTCGGGGTGGGGAAGAAGAGGGACTGGAAAGGCCTTGCTCCCGGGGCTGGCTCTCTTGGGTAGGTGACAATACCCCACATACAAGGGTATTAAGGTGTCCCCAGATGAAAAGATAGCCATTATTTTACTTTTTGCCTATAGTTTTTATTACCTACTAGATTAGTAATAATAGTAACAGTAGCTACCACTTAGATACAGTACAGGTGGGGGTGGAGGGGCTGAGCAAAGCGCTTTACACACAGTGCAGGATCTCAATTAATCCTCACAACAACTCTATGAAATAGATTTTATTACTCTTAATTTATAGATGAGGTAACTGCCCAGGGAGATTAGCTTTCCCGAGAGTTCCCAGCTTTTAAGTGGTAGATCTATGTAAAACCTAAGTCTGTTTGACTAAAGGCCCTGAATAACATTGAGCTGCGGGCCTTGTGCAACTTTGGTGCTAGTCTGAAGCGCGGAATTGTGAATCCTATTTATTCATGCAACGCTGCGCAAGTGTGTGTGTGTGTGTGTGTGTGTGTGTGTGTGTAATTTACAAAAAAAAAAAAAAAAAAAATCCAGTTGGGGATATCTGTCCTCTGGAGGTTTAGAAGCCTACGTGGGTGGAGAGCGGCCAAAATCTCTACTCATTCATTCACTCTTTCGCTGCTTCAAGAAGTATTTGTTGCGCCCTTGGGTATTCAAGGCAGGGCGCTAACCTAGCCCTAGGAGAGAGAATGACGAACACGAGAGACGTGGTGTTTGTTCCCCAGCCCTATTTTACTTTCTCGTGGGCGAGGCATTCAGATTCAGAGAAGCAGGAAATGTATCGACCCAGGTGGGGCACGGAGGAAGGGCGCCGAGCGGCTGGCTGGTCAGGGCAGGCTCCTCGGAGGCAGCGGCGGGGCCGGGGCCGCCACAAGGGAGGGTCTCCGGCAGAGCGGAACCGGGTTGGGAGCGAGCCTTGGGGCGGGGGCGGCCGGCGAGTTAGGGTTAGGGCGAGAGGATTCGCCTTCCCGGCGGCAGAGGGCGCCTGGCGCTGCGGTCCGGCGAGCCGGAGCCGCCCGCGCGGACGCCGAGAGAAGAGGCGAGGCGGGGAGCTCGAGCGGCGGCCACTGCCACGTCTTCCCGGCAGTGGCGGCGGCGGCGCGGGAGGAGGTGAGCGGCGGCGGCGCGGGCGGGCAGGTGGGCAGGGAGCGGCGCGGGCGGGCACTGGGCACCGGGGCGGGGGGGTGCCGGCGCCGGGACAGCGCGGTTCCCGCCACGCCGGCTCCTCCTCTGCGCCGGGCGGACAGCCGAGGCCCGGGCGCCGAGCGAGTCCCGAGCGCAACTCGTGCCGGCGGGGCGGGCCGGGGCCGAGGGGACGCGAGCCCGCCCGCCATTCGCGGCGCGGGACTCGGGATCCCCGCCGCTGCGGGGCTGGCGCCGCGGCCGCGGCCGGGAAAAGTTGGGGCGGACAGAGCCCGCACGGGCCGGGCGGGAAGTGCGGGTGCGCGGCTGACTCCCGGGGCGCGGAGGGACGCGGGCAGAGGGGGGCCTGGGCCGGAGGCGGGAGACGCGGGTCCTCTGCGGGCGAGGAGAAAGGGGTGCGCTCAGGTTCTCAGGCTGGAGCGGGCAAGTGTCCGGCGGGGACCCCGCGAGTGAGGAGGGAGGGAGGCCCACGGGGGGCGGCCACTAAGGGGACCGGAGGCGAGTGGGTGGCGGGGTAGAGCGATGGGGAGTGGGCTTTGCCTCCTCGCGCCTCTGTTGGGGCAGACGCTGAAAGAGGGGTCGGGCTCAGAGTGGGGGACGCCTCTTGGCGTCTGAAGATCCGGTGGGGAGTTCCAGTAACTGGTGGAGGAGGGAGCGGAGCGGTGCTTCCTCTACGGCTTGGGTCAAATACCGTCCCTCCCGGTCTGCCAGATTCACCTCCCAGACTGCAGTGCTTTTGTCCTGGGGAAGTTGAGGAGGGACCCCTGAGTGGATGGGATATTTAGATGTTCCAAGGGGAGTAAGATTGGGCTGCATGAAATCATAACTGTTGCCAGGAGAAATCGCAACTCTGACCCTCCCCCAGCCACCCACCCATCCCATTCCCTCTCCAGTACCGGCAACGTCTGGATTCCTTGGGCTGGGCTAGCAGCTCCCCAAAGCCCTGCAGCGCATCTGCTCACAGGGTCCTGGGTATCTTGAAGGGGCATAAGACATGGCCTTTTATTCTCTGGGACTGAGGTTGGCTATTTCAGAAACAAGTGGTTCTGGAGATGCTGGATGCTTTATTAGAACAATCTGTGTGGTGCCCCTTGACAAAGGAGATGACTCATGTTAGCTTTTTTTTTTTTTTTTTTCTTCCCCCTCCAAATAAACTTCGTATTCAAGACACAAGTATGCCAGGTCATTTGCAACAGTGATAGAGCTGGAGATCTACATTGTAGGCCTTGAGCCCTTGTGCTAGTCCTAGATATATTAGCAAGGATTATGGCCTTGGATGAATCACGTCCTCTCTCTGGAACTCAGTTTCCTTATCTGCAAAATAGGGTATAAATAAAGAGCTAGACAGTCTGATGGCGCAGGAGAAGGTGACTGAGGGAGACTGACATCTTTTTCCTTGTAAGTCGAGATCGGCCACACAAAATCAAACTCAGCCTATTACAAAGAAATTAGGGTGGACTTAACACAGCTAAGAAGCAAGAAAGGCTGCATAAAGTAAAACAAAACCAAAAACTAATAATAATTGGTATTAGATTTACAGTATGGATATTGTTCTCATGCAGGCAGTTAGTGTACATGGCTGTCCAGCTGTCATTACCATAAAGCTGTTAACTGTGCTTAAAAAATTTACGTATGTTTCATCTGTGGACCTGAATTTTATTCTTTTGTTTGAACCTTCAAGCCTGGAGTAGATGCTCAGTTGGATGGGTCTTGGCTCAGCCTTTCTCGAAGAACCTCCCCAGGATCTCTCATTGCCATAGTAGCATAGATTTCCTTCTGTCTGACTGATGCTGCCATCCTTGTACCAACACACTTCTGTCATCTTTTCCGTTCTAGCTTGAGAAGTGGGGAGCTGATCCCTGTTGCATCTGGCATTTCTGAACTTCCCAGGTTTCTTTGCAAGTGAGTGAAATTAAGTGAGGCAAACAGTGCATTAGATGCAGCACATTAAAAATAGCTCAAGGTAATAATGTATCTGCCCCACCCCTATTCCCTAGACCTCCTGGGCGACCTCTCACTAGAACGTCTGTGTCACTTGCTGGCCATCTCGTTTTGGATGCTGAGGGTCATCACACAGCTGAAATGACATGGTTGGGTCAAACAGCACATTCATGATCAAGCCATGATGCTGGAGGGAGAGGAGGATTTTTTTTGTATTTTATCATAACTGAATGCTCCTGTCCTTCTGTTCTCTTCCATTAGTAGCTGTCAAAATCCATATTGGGTTTGACCGCATCATTTTCAGTAATCCTTTTCTGTCAGTTTCTTGGCAGCTGCAATTAGTGGTTATCTCTAAGTTTGAGGTAGTGGTAAAATTATATCCTCTCTAGCAGGTAATTAAGTTGAATCTTTAAAATATCTGCAGTTTATATGTGTGTGTGTGTGTATAAATTTTATTTTAGCTGAGGGCTATTAAATGAATAAAAATCATGTTGCTAATAATAGTTGTCATTTGAACCCCTACCATTTATCAGGCACTGTGAGGTGAGGAAGCAAAGCTTAGACAGGGTACAACTCTAAGTGCTACCACTGGCTTTCACAAGTTACTGATGATCTTTGAAACCAAATAGTGTTTTACAATAGTGGAAAAGTAATTCTTAACTATCCTACAGGGCTGTGATATTGAATGAGATCTCGTATATGAAAAGCAATGTGTAAACTTGTAAAGTGCCCTCCAACCTAGGACAGTGTTTTACCCTAAGCACCTGGGTGTCCCCAGGTGCTTAGGGTAAAGCTTATGAGTCCATGAGTCTTGATGTCTGATGGGCCTGGTGTACATGCTGAGCCCATCGCTTGATCCCTCTGAGCCCGATTTCCCCGTATGTAAAATCAGGATGATAGTATCTGCCTTGCATTAAATGAGATGCACTTGTGAGTTGCAGTGGGTGCTCAGTGACGGTTGGCATCCAGCCATTTCTCTCCCCTCGCCCATGGGCACTTGGGATAATGGGATTAAGTCTTCCAGTAGGAATTGTCCTCAAGGGAGAAAGGCTTTTAAAGTACATTTTTGTACTTACAAATAATTGTTTTAGCTTTTGGCTGCCCACTCCATCCTCAACACACGCAGTGAATATTCTAGGACCTACCATCATCTAAAAGGAGGGAATTGCTGGGACTGGCACAGCATTGTGAATCAACTATACTTCAATAAAAATTAAAAAAAAAAAAAAAAAAAAAAAGGAAAGGAGGGACTTGAACCAAACCAGAAGCCAGAAGGGACACGTCTTTGGTAGGAGGCTGAAGATGGATGTAGCTAGTTTCCCTTTGCCCATTTTGTGCCCTTCTCTCCTCTTTTATTCGTTTTGTGGGACAGGGAAAAGATACTGAGTTTGGGGACTTCGAGCTGGTAGGAGGCATTGTTAGAGCTGTAGTATAAGATGGGAGGGCAGTGCAGATATGGGCCGGGAAGGAGATGGAAGAGTTGACTTTGCCAGTAAAATCTGGACAGTTTGGTGTGGGGGAAGTCTCTGTTAGATGTAGGATTTGGCTAAATATGGGGCCAATTTCTATCAAGTGCTATAGGCTGTCTTGTGGGGCTTGGAAGTTTTTATGCTCCAGGCAGATTTTGACTGGTTGTGGTGGCATCATAAATGAGTTGCCATAGTAAGTTGTATGTGGAAAAGGAAATTAATTTCCAGGAGGGTGTTTGTTGTGACTGATGCCAGAATTTCTCTGAGAATTTTATTAAGATTCAGTCAGTCTATAAAAGTACTTCTTAGTTCTCTGAAGGTATTAATTAAGAAATAGTTTTTTTTAAAAAAACCAGAAGGGTCTCCTTTGTGAGCTTTTGAAATGTAATCTTCCTAAATCTTTGGAAAAAATGAAGTCTTTAAAAAAAAAAATCACAGAGCTGTCTATTTTAAAAGCAGTTCCTCCAAAGTAATGTTTTCCTTCTCTTCCCATCCCTTCCCTCCTCTCACATTATTTTGATAATGAGTTAATTTTGGTGTCCTCCACATCTTGGTAGCCTAATGTTTATGACCCTTCATTTTTAGATCTCGGATGTGCCTTCTCTTCTCCTGCGTTGACTCGTATTCATTCGTTATGAGGAGGTAGCACAGCGAGGTGGTGAAGGGCAGAGGGTCTGGAGCCAGGTTGGGGACAGGGAGAGTCGTGGCCATTCTTGGAGAGCCGGGCTCTCCTCAGCTTGGATTAACCCCCATAGAAGCTCTGGAGGGTCATCCTTTTATTCCCGTTGCACAGATGAGGAAACCGCAACCTGTGCATCTTCATAGTTGGGGGCGGGGTGGCATGTGTCACAGTCCGAGCGGCAGCTGTGATCTCTGTGATGGCACAGCCTGGGCAGGCAGAGGTCACGCCCACCCTGCCAGGGTTGGACTCCGTCCGGAGACAGGGGCTTGATGAAGGGCTGTGGTTTAGAAGGGTGGCTCCGCAGGCTGTGTGGAGTATGAAATACGCTGACGAGAAGCAAGGCCATCAGGGTGATGGACATGAGAGAGGATGAGGGCTTGAACTCAAGACGTTAAGATGGTGTCAGGGGTGATGGGGCAGAGGAAACGGGTCAGCATGAATGATGCTCAGTCCTCTGGGTTGGCGTTGAGAGAGGGGGGAGTCAAATCCTCTTTTCTCTCCTCACCCCCTCCCTGTTGCCCTTCTCATCCTCACAGGCCGGGTAGTGGAGATACTGTGTGTAGACTGCAAGCATCTCTGTAGAAACTAAAATTGCCTCCTTTGGTCTCTCATGGCAGCCAGAGAAAAGTGCCTGAGGAAAACCCCAAAGCGCCTTCCCCTGTCTTTGCCCACCCACCCTGGCCTTAGTTTCTGCCTTTCCTGGAGCATCTCAGGATGGAAGTCAGGTTCTCAGACCCCATTTAGAGAAGTGCTGGTTTGAACATTCAAACTTAGAGTGAAACTGTTGAAGGGGAAAAGCCCCCAAAGGAGGAAGTCTCCCTGGGGTGTAGTCGGCACCCCACAGTTCCCTGGTGGACCCAGTGGACCTCAGTGGCTGTGGTCCTCAGTTCTGGCTGTTCCCCAAGGGCTGATCTGCCTCTAGGCTGGGGTGACTTGTGGTCACCAGGCATGCAGGGGCTGGTCGGAAACGGGGAGTGGAGGTGGGCAAGTTCTCAGGGGTGGCCAGCCCTGCAAGGAGGGGAGAACACCCTCCCCTGAAGGGTGCAGCCTCGGTGGGGAGCCGAGCCATACTCAGGAGAACCGGAGTCAGAGCGAGGGGACGTGGTTGGTCCTGGTTGCCAGTGTCCGCATGTCCCCATCATAGGATGCACCACTGCCGCATCAGAAATATGCTGGTCCCATGCCCTCTCCCCTAGTCAGTGCCAGAGCCTGTAAGAAACTTGCCCAGGCTTCCGTTTTCCAGGTTGCATAATACCCGTGCCCTTCAGATAGTTTGTTCTTGCTGGGCTCTGGCCAGTTGGTCGGGTTCTGGCTTTGCTTGGGCTGCGTCCTCATTGAGAGGAGGCTGAGAGTTACTTTATGGGTCTGCCTGCTTCCTGGTGTCCGCAGTCACGGCCATCTCTGCGGTGAGTCACCGCACAAGGACTCCGCTCCCCTACTGTTTGATGGTCACCCCTTTCCCTCCGAGATGTGACTTCTTTTCCTTGTCCTGTGGGTAGCCCCCAGCCGTGGACTGTTGAAGTGCCCGGTGAGCGTGGCGCACTAACAGGGTACCTATTTGATGGGAGGAGAGCATTTTGTGTGGGGATGTCAACTGTCGGACTACCTCCTGAACATCATGTCCTAAGCAAAGCCCCTCTGTTTTCCTTTTTGCTCCATGTTTAGTGCGTGTGTGTGTTTGGGCTGCGTGTTTGTTTTAATTATTACTAGGAAGCCAGAAAAGGTATATATCAAATGTTTGAATCTACAGAAGTGTTACTATGGACAAGCAGAAAAAGTAACTGTATGTTAATCCAGGGTACCACTGATTTCTCTCTCCTTATTCCACCTTGTTGCTGTGTTTTGTTGGCAGAACCCTCTGATTTGTATACTGGTTCAGTTTGGATTTTAGTGTTGAATGTGAAAAGAGGCTGGCCTGGTTGTTTGCTGAAGTGGAGGGACTCGAATGGATGGGCTTCAGGCTGCCAGCCTTGGCTGTCCCTGCAGCCCCAGGAGCCTGGCACGCAGAGCCTTTGTCGGGAAGGTGGAGTTTGGCCAGGCTTTTTCTTTGGCTTCGCCTGGGAGCAGCTCTGCTGGTGACTGCAGGTGGCCTCCTCTCTGCTGCGGGAAAGGGAATTCTCTCTTCATCAGGTTTTTACTTTCTTCTCATCCTATGGAGATGAGAGGGAGGAGAGTCTCAGAAAAGTGCGTCCTGGAGCCAGGCGGGTTCAGGGCAGGACAGGTTTGCAGCTTCCACAGAGCTTACCCCAAAGTTTTCCTTGCATCCCGCATTTCCCTTCTTCCCTGTTGATCCCCATCCAGTCTTGTCATCTGTGGCTTAGAGACTGCACTTGAACTTTATCAATCACTCTTGGGAAGACCTTGGAGTGTGGCACCAAAAACTTGTTCAAATTGCTGTGTCAGTTTCACACCAGAACACGAACCCTGTTTCGGTGGTGGTGGTGCTATTTTTAAATCAGTTTGATGGCTTTTTTCTAAATGATGTAGGTGATACATGAATATATTATGCTCTTGCACCGCACCCTCCCATCCAAATAGTGGAGAAGTGAGCAGCAGAAGATGTGGAGTCCTCCTTCCTCTGGCACCCTTCCCCCATGTGCCGCCTCCCTGCTGGGCCCTCAGCACTAACCAATTGTAATTTCCATCAGCCTATACAGACGCAAATACATAGTTTTGTTTCTTTTGTAAGCATAAATCTGATTGCATCATATATATTGTTTCATTTTGTCTTTTCACATAATGGATCTTGTAGATCTTTTCTTGCATGTTGTTCTTCTCTCTTTTAATTTGTCTACAAAATATTTTATAGTATAGATATATCATAATTTATGAGTCAGTCCCCCATTGGTAGACATGTAAAGTGACTCACTAGTTTTGCTATTATATCTTCATACATACATGCTGTTATGCAGACATGCATGTGTTTCTCTAGGAGTGGAATCAGTATGCCACAGGTTCTACTCATTTAAACTGTTACAGCAAATCCCCACACTGTGCTCGCGAGGGCTGTACTGGTTTAAACTACCAATAGTGTATGAGGCTGCCCATTTTCCCACAGGCTGCCATTCTGCTAAGTGATAGAAATGGACAGTTGTTTAGTAGGCATTTCATCCATCACTGGTATGGCTATGAGACTCATTTGGCTTCCGGATCTTAATGGGGGGGGGGGTGTCTATCATAACCATGGAGGATGAGGGAGCTGAGCCCCCGAGGACCAAGGCTCTGCTCAGGGTGTCCTGCCGCCAGGGGTGGCAACGTGGCCCTGGAAGCCAGCGCTCCTGGTTTCACGTGCTCTCTGCTTTTCCCAGAGGCTGGGCACTGTAATGGAGCACTGTAATTTTGGTGTAACCTGCCAGAGTCTTTCTGCGAGCCTCTCCCTGAGGAAGGAAGTGCTTATGAGCAGCACGTTGATACCAGTTCTGTTCTACACAGCCAAGGCAGGGATTCCAGGCTGGTGAGCTGAACTGGGGGAACACATAAGGGATCACGTGATGGAAAATCAGACGCTCTTGCTTCTGAAATAGCCTCCATGCCTGTAGTGAAGCGCGATTCTGCGTGTGGCGGGGCTTTCCTTCCAGCAGGGTGGTGATCCGTGCCCCACTTCCCTGGTTTGTTATGGGAATATTGTGATGGTTTGTCTCTGAGCAGGGTTCCTTAGGAGGTGTTCCAGGGGCCCGATCTGGTGGAGGACACATCTGGAGGCCCTCACCTGGGCCGTCCCTGCAGGCTGAGCAGCCCAGTGGGTTTTGGGAGGCTCTGACTTACTGAATGACAGTGTCCTTTACCTGCAGTTCAAAGAGGGCCAGGGAGAAGGAGTGATGGAGGGGCAGCCCGGGGTGGTGAAGAGACTCTAGGATCATTTCCAGCTCCCACTCCGTCGTTTATGGCTGTGTGACTTAAGCACGGTTATCCTTTCTCCCTGGGCCTCGGTTTCCTCACCTGTAAAGCAGGGATAATATCAGTACCCACCTCACAGGGTTGTTCTGGGGATTCAGAGAGTAATGTTTGCAAAGCTCTGAGCGTATTACCTAGTAAGTACTCAGCAGTTGTAAGCAACTACTACTCTTATTTGTGTTCTCCTGTCCTTAATAAGTGTTTTTAAACGCACGAGTGAGCGTTACATTTGCTAAATGTAAAAATGCGCATCCTCTAGCAACGAATGTCAAGGAGGGCAGAGGCAGACCCGGATCAGCTGGGGTTGTGGGAGGGTAGCCGGTGAAGGTGGCAGGTTGGGCAGGAGAGCACATTTGATGTCCTCTTCCGACACCAGTCCTGCTGTGAGACACCGAGGCCCCAGAGCAGAGGCCTTCCCTTTTCTTAAGTAGATTGGGTGCTGCGGATCCTTCGTGCAGCCTCTCCCTTTTGTTTTTGAGGAGGCCGAGCCAGGCCCTGAGAGGTGAGGTGCAGCTACGGGCCTGGTCGTTCAGAGCCGAGGTGGGACCAGGTCTCCAAGCCCTGCGGGGCTGAGGCTCTTTACCCTGCTCTCCACGCAGGGTAAATGGGCCACGTGCTGCCCGTTTCAAGATGCAGGAAAAGAGAAGCACACAGTGTTGGGCGCTTTGCAGAGCCTGCTGTCTGCCGCTACTGAGTTTGCTGTGAGCTGAGGTCGCTCAAGTGCAGGGAAGGTAACAGAAGTGTAACCCACAGCGGGGCAGGGCTGGGGCTCACGCCTGGGTCTGCCTGGCTCACACTTTACCTTCTGCCTAGTCACAGCCCTAACAGTGCTGGCCCTGGGATGCCGTCTGTGCTTGTTCCATATCCCCGACCATGCGCGTGTGCATGTGCATGTACGATGGCAGGTTCGGTTGAAGTCCCTGATTTATTTGCTGATGCTTTACCCAAACTGGAGAGATCTGCAGGTTGAGTGTGGGGAGGACTGTACTCAGGGCTCCAGAGCAGCCCAGGCCGCCCAGGTCCAGGTGGGCAAGAGGAAACCTCACTCCTGGGAGTGGAGGTTGGTGGAGGAGGAGCCTGGTGTCTGCGGGCCTGGGAGGACCAGAGCTGGCTGGCGAGGACACAGGCGGGGCCTGGGCAGACTGCAGGGCTTCCAGAGCGCCAGGTGCAGAGGCCCGTGATATGAGTCCAGTAGTGTGTGTGGAAGTGAACTACGGAAGCAAGATCAGGCGGCCTGTGGTGTGAGAGAGGTTTCAGAGTAGCGCGTGGTGCGGGCCAGAGGTGCTGCCCTAAGAGTGCATCAGTGGCACGGAGACGTCACCTTGGCTCCCGGGGTCTGAGAGGGCCTCGCAGAAGCGGCGCAGATTAAAACAAGCCTTGCTTGCTCCTTGGAGAGCAGGTCGACCTGGCTTGTGATCCACCCTCAGTTTGCAGATGCGGACACTGAGACCCGGTGAGCTCCCTGGTTCGGGGTCCCGGCCCTGCCGAGGAGAGGCGAGCCTGGAGCCAGCCCTGCCTGCCCTGCGCTCCACAGGTGTGCTCACGGAGTGCCGCCTACAGCAGCTGTCTGCTCGGCACCTGGAGTTGCTCAGGGTTACTTCGCAAACGAGCAGGCTGGGTCCCAGGTCACTTCCGGTCCTGCCTCTGCTGTCTCTGGGCAGAGCTGGGACGTTAGCCCCTCAGTTTTGCCCTCTTGGAGGGTGGGTATAGCACCCCTGTCTCCCTTCTAGGCTTGTCTCTGTCCGCTCAAGAGCTGTTCAGCAAATACATTTTTTTATTCAGCTGGACGCTATTCTATGTGTCGGGCATTTTGCACCAAGCAAAGGATGTCAAAATCTTGTTCTCCTGGGGCTTATTTTCTCCTGAGGGGCAGCAGACAGTAGCTGGTTACCGTTCATGGTACGTGTCCTAGTTTCCTAGGGCGCCGTGACAGAGGACCGCAAACCGGAGGGCTCAAACCTCAGGACCTTACTCCCTTGCGCCCTGGGGCTCTGAGGGAGGCCCCGTCGCCTGCTTGTGCCCCAGCCTCTGGTGGTGCCGGCGTGCTTGGTGCCCGGATCTTGTGGCTGCACGTTTCTGCTCTCTTGCCTCCCTCACCACACGGCCTCTTTCCCGTGTCAGTGGCCCCTCTTTTCTTAGGAGGGCCCACCCCCCTCCAGTGTGTCCTCATCCTAACTGCGTACTTCTGGGAAGACCCTCTCTCCAAATGAGGTCACCTTCTGAGGTTCCAGGTGGACGTGGATTTGAGGGGACGCTGTCCGACCCAGAACGGTATGCGAGGTCGTAATGGCTGCTGAAAAGCCCGGGCAGTGCCTGGGGCAGGGGGTCGGTGAGGTGCTGAAAGGGGGTCCAGGCAGGCCTTGCTGAGCAGGTAGCGTTTGAGCTTCCACGTGGAGGAGGGGTGAGGGGAGGGGGAGCTGAGGTATGGAGGGGATGCGGTCCAGGCCGAGGGAACAGCAAGCACGGAGGCCTTGAGGTGGGCATGTGCGCCTGCCAGGCTGGTGTGGGGACAGTGGCGTGGAAGTCGTGTGTGTGTGTGCATGCACGTGCACGCGCGTGTGTGTTCGTGAGGCTTTGGCCTTTTGCCCCCGCGAGAATGGGAGCCACTGTTGAGCCTGCGAGCACGCCGACAGCAGCGTTGGCGTGTGACGGCCATTGCGGCGCCTCGTCCGTGCGCCGAGGTGTTTTGCGGCGATGGTTACTCGGCAGTTTCTTTCTGAAACATCAGTGCTCTGTTGACCCTTGATCCACCGCCCTTTCCTGTCTGTTCTCTCTCCTTCTGTATGCCTTTCCGCCCACCCGCTCCCCCACACTGAAACCACAAGCGTGAAGAAGAGAAAGTAGACAAGGCTGGGGGTGGCCGGGGCTGTTGGGAAGCCCGACACGCGGCAGCCCTGGTGGGAGGTGCGCCTTCCCGCCAGCCCCGGGCCGTCTGGCGAACGCTGTGCCCACGGTGAAGGTGTTCCTCGCCCCGGCAGATTTAGAAACTGCTGAGGTCGGTGCGAGCTCCGTGCGCTCGGCTCCCCGCATCCTTCTGCGGATCAAGTCACTATGCCGTGAAAAAAGTTGAGTCAGCCGCCTCGGGCAGCGGCCTCGCTTGGCCTGGAAAATACAGGGCAGGGAGGCACTTGCAGAAGCACCTGTGGAGAGGCCAGGAACCTGTCGGGCCCTCTCTGCCGCCCACTTTGTCACTGGCCTGCAGAGTTTTACCTTCGCATTCACGTTTGCTATAAAAACACTCAGGCCCGCCATCCGAGTGCCGTCATTACAGAGAAGGAGGCACTCCGGGCGTGGCTGGCCCCATGGGCCGGGGCCCGTGCCAGTTTGGTTTGCGTGGTCCTGGGGGTGGGGGGGAATCATAACTTTGGATTCCCTGGCATCAGAGCTGAAGGGAATCTCCTTATCTGGCTCACATTTAATTTCCTCCCTAGACCTCCAAAGGAAAGGGCCTGGCATGTTTGTGATTGGGGCTCCGGAGAAGCGGGCCACGGGTGGCCTTGATTTCAGGCGCTCTTCCCGGCCTCCGCCTGCGAGGGTGGTGCCAGGAGCAGCCCGTCCAGGGAGGTGATCCGGGAGGCCCCCGGCGCCGCCGCCCCTCCGGGGAGCACCGCTTTAGAAGATAATTACGTGTAAGCGGAAATGGAAAGAGAATTCCCCAGCGCTGGGAGCAGCTGCTCCTCTGTAGGATTTCAGGAGCAGCCTTTGGGCACCAGTCACACTCGCTAACCCCTGCCTCCCAGCAAAACACACACCCACGCAAAATGAAAGCGAGGCCGACTGTGCCTGGCTAGAGAAGGAGCGTTAGAGTGTGTTTTGTGGGACTGTAGTTCCTCTCCAGTCTTTTCTGAGGGTGCCACCCCAGCACAGCAGAAGAGCTTCCTTGTTTTGCCAGGCGCTACAGGAAGCTTTGAGTCAGGTAGCGTCCCCAGGAGTCCGTGGAGTCTGGCCTCGTTTCTGCATTAGAGGCAGAGAGGCCATGCCCAAGAGTGGGAGCCAGGCAGGGCCCCAAGGGTTCTCGTAGAAGAGGCTACTTGTCCTGCGTCCAGGTGGCCTTTGTCTCTGTGCTGATGGGTCTCAAGCACTTGGTAAAGAAGTGCTTGTACGTAAGTTCTGGATATGGGCCCTGATTTTTGTTTGTTTGTTTGGATTTTGTTTTCGTTTTTTAAACTGGGCATCTGAGAGTTAGCTCGGGACCCTGAGAGCTCAGTCTTCTGGCCCCGGAGCGAGACTGGTCTCATCCCTGCAGCCTTGGGGCATCTTTAACCTGGGGGTTGGATGAAATGGTTGTCATGCGTGTCTCCTTCCTTGTGCTCCTCGCAGCCCTTTGCACAGGTCCTGGGGTGATTGGCCTGCACCTACGGTGGGAGCTCCCTGAGGGCAGTGGGAGCCTGGCACATGCAGAGCTTCCAGGAGCTTCCCTGCGGCCCTTGTCCTGCTTGGCGAGACCCCCAGGGTCTTGCTTTCTGGGTGAGCGTTGAGGCGGAAGGAGGAACAGGTGGGGGGGGGTTTGATGTGAACCCCCCTCCTGGCTCCGGGGGCAGGCGTCCCCAGCTGTTCAGCGTGAGCTCCTTGTTCCTGTCTCAAGTTTCATGCAACTTTTGATCCTTGCCCTAAACAAAGTGCCTTTATTTCTGGATGTTGTCATGAGAGTTGTTTTTGCAATTATTGGCAAGGCAGAAAAGAACGGATCATGACGACAAAGTTGTCTACATATTCCAAATTTAAGAAATGTCTATGCATTAGAAAAATACTACAAAGAATTTAATTTCAGTGGTTGTCTCTGGATTTTGGTATTACAGGAGATTTTTTATCTTTCTGTTTTTCGGCATTTTCCATGTTGAGCATGTATTGTCTAGATAATAAAAGCTGTAAAAATTACTATAAATAATAAATAGCTATTTATTAGGATCTAGTATGTGCTATACACTGTAAGAACTTGCCATTACACTCTTATGTGATCCTCACTATGAACCTGTAAGGTTCTCTTTTTAAAAAAAACACAAATTCTAACATTTTATTTTATTGTGGTGAAATCTACAAAACTTACCTTTTTAACCATTTTTAAGCTCTGCGGCATGAAGTACATTCACCGTGAGATCCTTTCTTTAAACTCCTTATTTTATAAATGAGGAAGCTGAGATTTGGAGAAACACAGCTGCTTAAGGTCACAGAGAGTAAGGAGTTCCAGAGGCAGGATGTGGGTGCAGGGTGATGATACTTGGGCGTCTGGGATCTCTGGTTTGTGGCTGTTGGAGTCTGTGATTACTTACCCTGCCCCGTGATCACCGCTTGATCGCAGAAAGCCAGGGTGTGTGTGTCTCCTTTGACAGCTCTAGGGTTGGGTTTTGTGATTTTACAGGGAGGAGGATGGTGAGCCTGGCTCGGGGCACGAGTGGCTGACATAAGTGACACCAGGGCTGATGATTTCTGTGCTCCCGTTTGTCTTTGTTCAACGCGTGGAAGCGTGTGTGTACATGGGGTGGCGAGGCCTGTGTGTTACAGTTCTGTCTCCAGAAGGTGCTCAGCCGTAGGGGACAGTAGAAAGAGCAGTGGCCTAGAGCTTAGACACCTGGCTTCCTCAGGTCTGGGCGCACGGTGCGGGGTGATTTTAGAGAAAGGGCATTGCACTCGGAGTTAGAAGTTCTGTGCTGTAGTCCTGATTTTACCACGTGGTTGACATGCTTTGGCCTCACTTTCCATATTTCTAAGTGGGTGATAAAAATGCTTGTTCTGCTTGCCTCCCGTGATTGCAGAGGATTAAATGTCATGATGGGGGAAAAGCGCTAAGTAAACTGAAGGCCTACCAAGGAAATGTCTAGGATGGGAATTTTGAGTGCTCAGTGGTGGGGGGGAGGAGTGTCTGTGGCTGACCCCGGAGACTTGAGAAGGGAGGATTTGCATGTGAAGAGTGGCAGGTTTGCTTTGGCTTGTTTTCTTCGGTTGGGGCCATCAGCTTGCTTCCTCCACCATTGCATAGTCGGTGATATATAGGGTCCCATTGCCTGCCTAGTACTGTATGTTGGAATGCTCTGGGATTTTACTGGCATGTGACTCTGCCAAGGTCCTTGGTCCACGCCCCCCCAACCTCCCCAAGACTCACATCCTCCTAGTGAAATGAATTGTAATGGAGGAGGTCATTTTGTAGCCACATGGTGGTTGAAACTCTGCAGCAACTTTTCCTGGTTTTGCCTGTCTTCCTCGTCTTTACAGCAAGTACCCGTCTGTCTGTTTCTATCCCCTAATCTTGAGGAGCCAAACACAGGAGTGGGTGGGGCCTGGAGGATTGTTGCTGGTGAGGGAAGGCTCTCACCATCTTATGGTGGATGCAGTGCTTGCTTCTTGCTGCACCAAGACACCGTGCTATGCAAGACACTGTGGAATATCACAATAAAGAAGACAGAGTCTCAGCTCTCAAGGAGCCCACTGTGTCCTGGAGAAGACACAGGTACTCCAGAAACAACTAGGAGGGTGAGGGATATAGGTAGCCTGAAAAGCAACTGTCAAGAGAGGTGGTAGCCCTTTGTCTAAATGAATGAAAATGCATCATAGGGGCTGGTCAGAGGGGTGAATTGTCAGCATGACTGTGGGACTCTTTGCTTTTTAACAACCATTTGAATCAGCTGTTTTAAAGCTAGGGCTTCTGTCTGGCTACCCCCAAGATGATTTTTTGAGCCATCACTGTTTCAGTGCACATTTCAAATGACAGGAAAGCCGAGGGTTCTGTGTAGGGCCCTGCGGAAGTCAGTGGTCCCATCTCACCACCTGCTTGGTTTTGGCTTTGGGAATGGTACTAGAAGACTAAGTAGGTCACGGAGATCTATTTTGAACTGAGTGTGGCTGGGCTGCCTGGACATTTAATTTCCGGATCAAATCCTGTTGGACTTGTTTGCCCAGGAGGTTGGCAGCGGGCACTCTCTGGTCAGTCGTGTTGTATATTTATAAAGTGTGAAGAGTCTGGAGGTAAGGAGACGTGCCAGCCACTTCTCCGTTCCTGTAGGGGCGCCGGTGGTGGAGAGGTTTCAGAAACCTTCCAGAAGCCAGGGGAGTGTAGTTTTCCCACGCTGCTTCCTTGAATTTTCTGAAAATGGTCAGTCCTCACTAACTTCATGAAACCTTTTTCTTTTAAAGAATGCAATTTAGTTAGTACCCAGAGCCAGTTGGCTTCTGTTTATATTAGTAAGAGCTGCTAGTTGCTGATTGAACCTTTTAGGTACATTATTTTTTTTAATCCTCACAACAACTTTGGAAAATGGGCATTACTGTCCCCGTTTTGTAGGCCAAGAAACAGAACCAGGGTGATGCAGTAATTTGCCAACAGACCCAGTGTGTAAGTAGCAGGGCCAGAGATTTGAACCCAGGTCCTTCTGACCAGAGTCTGGCCTTTTGTACCACGCCACACTGGTCTTGAGAGCCCTGGGAATGGAAGACGTGCCCAGCTGGGAGTGGGGAGTGTGGTAGCAGCTCCTGGGCCTGTTGTGAGGCAAGGTGTGACCTTCCTCCCAGGAGAGGCCAGCCGTGGGTGTTGAGGATGCAGACCCCCCCCCCCAACTCAAGGGGGCTTCTGTGTGCAAATGGAGTTATGTTTTAGGCTATCACTCTGATATAACTGGACCACGGAATCCTCAGAATTTTTACTCTTTGTTGGATTTGTCTCCCGTTTCACTCTTTTGCTCCAGGTGTTCTTGCCTAAGACCGTGGGTGAGCGCAGTGCGGTGGTGAGGTCCATGAGACAACGTCGGTGGTGGTGGAGTCATTTAGACCTCCTCCGCTGCGTGCACGGGCTGTCCACCTGAATATCCCTCTATCTTCAGTCCTCTGTTCTTTCCCTACGTTTTTGAGAAGTAAACACAAGCTTTTGGGTACGTGTTTGCTTTGTCTTGCTCTGCAGTTTCTTCCCCCAAGCTACTTACAGAGTCCCGGCAGTAATGCCGCTGCTCGAGGCTGTTTATATTTGTAGATGTGTGGGAGTTCTGGGTGCTTTGCACAGACGTTGCCTCACCTGATGTTCCCGGCGAGCCTTCATCACCCCCAGTTCACAGACAGGGATTCTTTTTTTTTAAAATTTATTTATTTATTTTTGGCTGTGTTGGGTCTTCGTTTCTGTGCGAGGGCTTTCTCTAGTTGCGGCGAGCGGGGGCCACTCTTCATCGCGGTGCGCGGGCCTCTCACTATCGTGGCCTCTCTTGTTGCGGAGTACAGACTCCAGACGCGCAGGCTCAGTAGTTGTGGCTCACGGGCCCAGTTGCTCCGCGGCATGTGGGATCTTCCCAGACCAGGGCTCGAACCCGTGTCCCTTGCATTGGCAGGCGGATTCTCAACCACTGCGCCACCAGGGAAGCCCACAGACAGGGATTCTTAAGGGACATCACAGACCTGAGACTTTGAGGTAGCATACTCCCTACCCTCCTCTGAAAGTTTTGGACACATCAGAGGAGGAGTTTATTTAAAATCATTTGTCTGGGGACTTCCCTGGTGGTGCAGTGGTTAAGAATCCGCCTGCCAATGCAGGGGACACGGGTTCGAGCCCTGGTCCGGGAAGATCCCACATGCCGCGGAGCAACCAAGCCCGTGTGCCACAGCTACTGAGCCTGCGCTCTAGAGCCCGTGAGCCACAACTACTGAGCCCACGTGCCACAACTACTGAAGCCTGCGCAACTAGAGCCCGTGCGCCGCAACAAAGAGAAGCCACCGCAATGAGAAGCCCACGCACCGCCACAAAGAGTGGCCCCCTGCTCGCAGCAGCTAGGGCAGCAACGAAGACCCAACACAGCCAAAATAAATAAATAACTAAATTAAAAAATAATAATAAATAAAAATAAAATCGGTTGTCTTCTGAAAGTGAAAGCATGCCCCCTTCAAGTGCTGCCCCCGCTGGCAGGTACGCGGTGGGGCTTGGGGGCAGTGTCCTAGTTGGATGCTGGACCCAACCTAGTTTCCCTCCCAGCCATTTCCTGGCTTTTTACTTAACCTCTGAGTCTGTATCCTATAAATAGGATAATAATAATAATATCAAATAGCTGGGTGAGATGTAAATGAGACAGTGTACATGAAATCACCCAGAGCTCAATGAACAGGTTATTATTTTCTGTCTTTATTTTATAATCTGGGTTTTAATTTACCTTCATTATGTAGAAAATGACACTCTTAAAAAAAGAGAGAGAGAAAAGAAAATGGCACTCTAGAGCTGATATTCAATTCAGAAGCAACCAGTAGGACAATTATTGGATCTCATTCTTACCGAATTCTGAGCAGATGTATAAACTCTGTGACACCATAAGCAATCTATTATAATATTAAACACGTGTTCTGTCTTTATTTTAAACCAGCATGACTTGGAGAAATCACAGTCCTCAGCTATAGGAGCAGAGGCCTGAGAAACTGTCCCCTCCCTAAGAGCCTTAGTAACTGACCTCTCCTGTAAACTCCCTCCTCCAAAGCAAGAGGGAGAGGATGAAGCATAAGGACCCTAAAGAACCCTAATATTAGCTAGAATTTTTCCAAGATTTTCCTATTCTTTTTGGTTTTGGAGTTGGGTAGCTGATGTTTGCTTCATTTGCTGGGACCAGAGCTCTGAGGAGTCCTTATTAACCACATGGCCACTCTCAAGTGCCCAGGCCCAGTATCTTAAAAAATGAAGAAATGCTGAAACAGGATTTTAGGAACAGGTATTTTAAAATTACAAACTGGACACATTAATACTTTTAGCCCACACACGTGCAATGACTGTATAGTTATCTTGAGATGATTTTTTTTGTTTTTTGGGGTTTTTTTGTTTTTTTTTTAACATCTTTATTAGAGTATAATTGCTTTACAATGGTGTGTTAGTTTCTGCTTTATAACAAAGTGAATCCATTATACATGTACATATGTCCCCATATCTCTTCCCTCTTGCATCTCCCTCCCTCCCACCCTCCCTATCCCACCCCTCTAGGTGGTCACAAAGCACGGAGCTGATCTCCCTGTGCCATGCAGTTGCTTCCCACTAGCTATCTATTTTACGTTTGGTAGTGTATATATGTCCATGCCACTCTCTTACTTTGTCCCAGCTTACCCTTCCTCCTCCCCATATCCTCAAGTCCATTCTCCAGTAGGTCTGCATCTTTATTCCCGTCTTGCCCCTAGGTTCTTCTGACCTTTTTTTTTTTTTCTTTTTTTAGATTCCATATGTATGTGTTAGCATGCGGTATTTGTTTTTCTTTCTGACTTACTTCACTCTGTATGACAGTCTCTAAGTCGATCCACCTCACTACAAATAACTCAGTTTCATTTCTTTTCATGGCTGAGTAATATTCCATTGTATATATGTGCCACATCTTCTTTATCCATTCATCTGTCGATGGACACTTAGGTTGCTTCCATGTCCTGGCTATTGTAAATAGAGCTGCAATGAACATTTTGGTACATGACTCTTTTTGAATTATGGTTTTCTCAGGGTATACGCCCAGTAGTGGGATTGCTGGGTCGTATGGTAGTTCTATTTTTAGTTTTTTAAGGAACCTCCATACCATTCTCCATAGTGGCTGTATCAATTTACATTCCCACCAACAGTGCTAGAGGGTTCCCTTTTCTCAACACCCTCTCCAGCATTTATTATTTGTAGATTTTTTGATGATGGCCATACTGACTGGTGTGAGATGATATCTCATTGTAGTTTTGATTTGCATTTCTCTAATGATTAATGACGTTGAACATTCTTTCATGTGTTTGTTGGCAATCTGTATATCTTCTTTGCAGAAATGTCTATTTTTAGGTCTTCTGTTCATTTTTGGATTGGGTTGTTTGTTTTTTTGATATTGAGCTGCATGAGCTGCTTGTATGTTTTGGAGATTAATCCTTTGTCAGTTGCTTCATTTGCAAATATTTTCTCCCATTCTGAGGGCTGTCTTTTCATCTTGTTTATGGTTTCCTTTGCTGTGCAAAAGCTTTTAAGTTTCATTAGGTCCCATTTGTTTATTTTTGTTTTTATTTCCATTTCTCTAGGAGGTGGGTCAAAAAGGATCTTGCTGTGATGTATGTCATAGAGTGTTCTGCCTATGTTTTCCTCTAAGAGTTTCATGGTGTCTGGCCTTACATTTAGGTCTTTAATCCATTTTGAGTTTATTTTTCTGTATGGTGTTAGGGAGTGTTCTAATTTCATTCTTTTACATGTAGCTGTCCAGTTTTCCCAGCACCACTTATTGAAGAGGCTGTCTTTTCTCCACTGTATATTCTTGCCTCCTTTATCAAAGATAAGGTGACCATATGTGCGTGGGTTTATCTCTGGGCTTTCTATCCTGTTCCATTGATCTCTATTTCTGTTTTTGTGCCAGTACCATACTGTCTTGATTACTGTAGGTTTGTAGTATAGTCTGAAGTCAGGGAGCCTGATTCCTCCAGCTCCATTTTTCTTTCTCAACATTGCTTTGGCTATTCGGGGTCTTTTGTGTTTTCATACAAATTGTGAAATGTTTTGTTCTAGTTCTGTGAAAAATGCCATTGGTAGTTTGATAGGGATTGCATTGAATCTGTAGATTGCTTTGGGTAGTAGAGTCATTTTCACAATGTTGATTCTTCAAATCCAAGAACATGGTATATCTCTCCATCTATTTGTATCATCTTTACTTTCTTTCATCAGTGTCTTACAATTTTCTGCATACAGGTCTTTTGTCTCCTTAGGTAGGTTTATTCCTAGATATTTTATTCTTTTTGTTGCAATGGTAAATGGGAGTGTTTTCTTAATTTCTCTTTCAGATTTTTCATCATTAGTGTATAGGAATGCAAGAGATTTCTGTGCATTAATTTTGTATCCTGCTCCTTTACCAAATTCATTGATTAGCTCTAATAGTTTTCTGGTAGCATCTTTAGGATTCTCTATGTATAGTATCATGTCATCTGCAAAGAGCAACAGCTTTACTTCTTCTTTTCCAATTTGGATTCCTTTTCTTTCTTTTTCTTCTCTGATTGCTGCAGCTAAAACTTCCAAAACTATGTTGAATAATGGTGAGAGTGGGCAACCTTGTCTTGTTCCTGATATTAGTGGAAATCGTTTCAGTTTTTCACCATTGAGGATGGTGTTGGTTGTGGGTTTGTCATATATGGCCTTTATTATGTTGAGGAAAGTTCCCTCTATGCCTAGTTTCTGGAGGGTTTTTATCATAAATGAGTGTTGAATTTTGTCGAAAGCTTTCTCTGCATCTATTGAGATGATCATATGGTTTTTCTCCTTCAGTTTGTTAATATGGTGTATCACGTTGATTGATTTGCGTATATTGAAGAATTCTTGCGTTCCTGGGATAAACCCCACTTGATCATAGTGTATGAACCTTTTAGTGTGCTGTTGGATTCTGTTTGCTAGTATTTTGTTGAGGAGTTTTGCATGTATGTTCGTCAGTGATATTGGCCTGTAGTTTTCTTTCTTTGTGACATCTTTGTCTGGTTTTGGTATCAGAGTGATGGTGGCCTCGTAGAATGAGTTTGGGAGTGTTCCTCCCTCTGCAATATTTTGGAAGAGTTTGAGAAGGATAGGTGTTAGCTCTTCTCTAAATGTTTGATAGAGTTCGCCTGTGAAGCCAACTGGTCCTGGGCTTTTTTTGTTGGAAGATTTTTAATCACAGTTTCAATTTCAGTGCTTGTGACTGTTCTGTTCATATTTTCTATTTCTTCCTGGTTCAGTCTTGGAAGGTTGTGCATTTCTAAGAATTTGTCCATTTCTTCCAGGTTGTCCATTTTATTGGCATATAGTTGCTTGTAGTAATCTCTCATGATCCTTTGTATTTCTGCAGTGTCAGTTGTTACTTCTCCTTTTTCATTTCTAATTCTATTGATTTGAGTCTTCTCCCTTTTTTTCTTGATAAGTCTGGCTAATGGTTTATCAGTTTTGTTTATCTTCTCTAAGAACCAGCTTTTAGCTTTATTGATCTTTGCTATCGTTTCCTTCATTTCTTTTTCAGTTATTCTGATCTGATCTTTATGATTTCTTTCCTTCTGCTAACTTAGGGTTTTTTTTGTTCTTCTTTCTCTAATTGCTTTAGGTGTAAGGTTAGGTTGTTTATTTGAGATGTTTCTTGTTTCTTAAGGTAGGCTTGCATAGCTATAAACTTCCCTCTTAAAACTGCTTTTGCTGCATCCCATAGGTTTTGGGTCGTTGTGTTTTCATTGTCATTTATTTCTAGGTATTTTTTGATTTCCTCTTTGATTTCTTCAGTGATCTCTTGGTTATTAAGTGGTGTGTTGTTTAGCCTCCATGTGTTTGTATTTCTTACAGATTTTTTCCTGTAATTGATATCTAGTCTCATAGCGTTGTGGTCGGAGAAGATACTTGATACGATTTCAATTTTCTTAAATTTACCAAGGCTTGATTTGTGGCCCAAGATATGATCTATCCTGGAGAATGTTCCATGAGCACTTGAGAAGAATGTGTATTCTGTTGTTTTTGGATGGAATGTTGTATGAATATCAATTAAGTCCATCTTGTTTAATGTATCATTTAAAGCTTGTGTTTCCTTATTTATTTTCATTTTGGATGATCTGTCCATTGGTGAAAGTGGGGTGTTAAAGTCATCTACTGTGTTTGTATTACTGTCGATTTCCCCTTTTATGGCTGTTAGTATTTGCCTTATGTATTGAGGTGCTCCTATGTTGGGTGGATAAATATTTACAATTGTTATATCTTCTTGTTAGATCGATCCCTTGATCATTATGTAGTGTCCTTCTTT
Organism: Balaenoptera borealis; assembly: GCF_965194805.1. Lineage (NCBI taxonomy): Eukaryota > Metazoa > Chordata > Mammalia > Artiodactyla > Balaenopteridae > Balaenoptera > Balaenoptera borealis. Next base: position 70,893,783 of record NC_138868.1, on the reverse strand, counting down.
GTCTCTTGTAGTAGTCTTTGTTTTAAAGTCTATTTTGTATGATATGAGAATTGCTACTCCAGCTTTCTTTTGATTTCCATTTGCATGGAATATCTTTTTCCGTCTCCTCACTTTCAGTCTGTATGTGTCCCTAGGCCTGAAGTGGGTCTCTTGTAGACAGCGTATATATGGGTCTTGTTTTTGTATCCATTTAGCCAGTCTATGTCTTTTGGTTAGAGCATTTAATCCATTTACATTTAAGGTAATTGTCAATATGTATGTTCCTATTACCATTTTCTTAATTGTTTTGGGTTTATTTTTGTAGGTCTTTGCCTTCTCTTGTGTTTCCTGCCTAGAGAAGTTCCTTTAGCATTTGTGGTAAAGGTGCTTTGGTGGTGCTGAATCCTCTTAGCTTTTGCTTGTGTGTAAAGGTTTTAATTTCTCCTTCAAATCTGAATGAGATCCGAGCTGGGTAGAGTAATCTTGGTTGTAGGTTTTTCTGCTTCATCACTTTAAATATGTCCTGCCACTCCCTTCTGGCTTGCAGAGTTTCTGCTGAAAGATCAGCTGTTAACCTTATGGGGATTCCCTTTTGTGTTATTTGTTGTTTTTCCCTTGCTGCTTTTAATATTTGCTCTTTGTATTTAATTTTTGATAGTTTGATTAATATGTGTCTTGGTGTGTTTCTCCTTTGATTTATCCTGTATGGGACTCTCTGTGCTTCCTGGACTTGATTAACTATTTCCTTTCCCATATTAGGGAAGTTTTCAACTATAATCTCTTCAAATATTTTCTCAGTCCCTTTCTTTTTCTCTTCTTCTTCTGGGACCCCTATCATTCGAATGTTGGTGTGTTTAATGTTGTCCCAGAGGTCTCTGAGACTGTTCTCTATTCTTTTTATTCTTTTTTCTTTATTCTGCTCTGCAGTAGTTATTTCCACTCTTTTATCTTCCAGGTCACTTATCCTTTCTTCTTCCTCAGTTTTTCTGCTATTGATCCCATCTAGAGAATTTTTAATTTCATTTATTGTGTTGTTCATCATTGCTTGTTTGCTTTTTAGTTCTAGGTCCTTGTTAAACGTTTCTTGTATTTTCTCCATTCTATTTACAAGATTTTGGATCATCTTTACTCTCATTACTCTGAATTCTTTTTCAGGTAGACTGCCTATTTCCTCTTCATTTGTTAGGTCTGGTGGGTTTTTTTTTTTTTTTTTTTTTAGGTCTGGTGGGTTTTTGCCTTGCTCCTTCATCTGCTGCGTGTTTCTCTGTCTTCTCATTTTGCTTAACTTACTGTGTTTGGGGTCTCCTTTTCCCAGGCTGCAGGTTCGTAGTTTCCGTTGTGTTTGGTGTCTGTCCCCAGTGGCCAAGGTTGGGTCAGTGGGTTGTGTAGGCTTCCTGGTGCAGGGGACTATTGCCTGTGTTCTGGTGGATGAGGCTGGATCTTGTCTTTCTGGTGGGCAGGTCCACGTCTGGTGGTGTGTTTTGGGATGTCTGTGACCTTATTATGATTTTAGGCAGCCTCTCTGCTAATGGATGGGGCTGTGTTCCTGTCTTGCTAGTTGTTTGGCATAGGGTGTCCTGCACTGTAGCTTGCTGGTCGTTGAGTGGAGCTGGGTCTTGGTGTTGAGATGGAGATCTCTGGGAGATTTTTGCCGTTTTATATTACGTGGAGCTGGGAGGTCTCTTGTGGACCAGTGTCCTGAACTTGGCGCTCCCACCTCAGTGGCACAGCCCTGACCCCTGGCTGGAGCACCAAGAGCCTTTCATCCACACGGCTCAGAATAAAAGGGAGAAAGAAAAGAAAGAAAGAAAGAAGAAGATAAAATAAAATAATATAATATAAAATTAAATAAAGTTATTAAAATAAAATATAAAAAATAATTATTAAGAAAAAAAAATTTTAAGTAAAAAAACAAAACAAAACATGAACCGACAGAACCCTAGGACAAATGGTAAAAGCAAAGCTATACAGACAAAATCACATACAGAAGCATACACATACACACTCTCAAAAAGAGAAAAAGGGAAATAATATATATATCATTGCTCCCAAAGTCCACCTCCTCAATTTGGGATGATTTGTTGTCTATTCAGGTATTCCACAGATGCAGGTACATCAAGTTGATCGTGGAGATGTAATCTGCTGCTCCTGAGGCTGCTGGGAGAGATTTCCCTTTCTCTTCTTTGTTTGCACAGCTCCTGGGGTTCAGCTTTGGATTTGGACCCGCTTCTGTGTGTCGGTCACCTGAGGGCATCTGTTCTTTGCTCAGACAGGACGGTGTTAAAGGAGCAGCTGATTTGGGGGCTCTGGCTCACTCAGGCCGGGGGGAGGGAGGGGTTCAGATGCGGGGCGAGCCTGCGACGGCAGAGGCCGGCGTGACGTTGCACCAGCCTGAGGCGCACTGTGTGTTCTCCCGGGGAAGTTGTCCCTGGATCACGGGACCCTGGCAGTGGCAGGCTGCACAGGCTCCTGGGAGGGGAGGTGTGGATAGTGACCTGTGATCACACACAGGCTTCTTGGTGGCGGCAGCAGCAGCCTTAGCACCTCATGCCCGTCTCTGGGGTCCGCGCTGATAGCCGCGACTCGCGCCCATCTCTGGAGCTCCTTTAAGTGGCGCTCTTAATTCCCTCTCCTTGCGCACCAGGAAACAGAGACAAGAAAAAGTCTCTTGCCTCTTCGGCAGTTCCAGACTTTTTCCCAGACTCCCTCCCGGGTAGCTGAGGCGCACTAGCGCTCTTCTGGCTGTGTTCACGCCGCCAACCCCCATCCTCTCCCTGCCATCCGACCGAAGCCCGAGCCTCAGCTCCCAGCCCCCGCCCGCCCCGGCGGGTGAGCAGAGAAGCCTCTCGGGCTGGTGAGTGCTGGTCGGCACCGATCCTCTGTGCGGGAATCTCTCCGCTTTGCCCTCTGCACCCCTGTTGCTGCGCTCTCCTCCGTGGCTCCGAAGCTTCCCCCCTCCGCCCCCCGCAGTCTCCGCCTGCGAAGGGGCTTCTAGTGTGTGGAAACCTTTCCTCCTCCAGGGCTCCCTCCCACTGGTGCAGGTCCCATCCCTATTTTGTCTCTGTTTTTTCTTTTTTCTTTTGCCCTACCCAGGTACATGGGGAGTTTCTTGCCTTTTGGGAGGTCTGAGGTCTTCTGCCAGCGTTCAGTAGGTGTTCTGTAGGAGTTGTTCCACATGTAGATGTATTTCTGATGTATTTGTAGGGAGGAGGATGATCTCCGCGTCTTACTCTTCCGCCATCTTGAAGCTCCTCGAGATGATTTTTAAAGTCTAAATTTGAGGCCTCTGGCCTTGCCTCTCAGAAGGCCTACTCAAGCATCTAGCAGATTCAGTCTCACATTTTTGATCACCTAATGGGAAGCCTTTCATCCTACTCACCTTCCCTACCTCTTGTAAGTTTGATTCTAGGCAAGTATAGAGCAAGTTCCAGAGGAACTGGAAAAGTGATCAGCAATTTTCGATCTTCGGGGATTCCAATTTTGTGAATACTTGTCATGTGGTCTTGAGCAATTCACCTTACGTCCAGCCTCAAGGAGCTTACCGTCTCATCAGGGGGGCAGCCCTGGAGTTGTGACAGTCCTGATATTGCTGTGGGTGCAGACAAGGATGCTTTTCTTCCAGGCTTGAGTCTTGGCTTGGTGGTGGTGGTTTCTAATTCTCAATACATGAGCAATTTGTTAGCTTTGGTTTTTCCTACTAAAAGAATTACAAATAGGATTACGGAGTAGACTTTTCAGCATGAGCTGCTCTCTCCTTGGGCTCCTGGGCTTCAGTTACACCGTCTGGCACAGTGGGTTACAGTCACCTGTTTACCTTTCCATCTGCCCAGCTTGACGGCAAGCTCTGCAGGGGCAGGCACTTGGCCTAGGCCCTGTTACAGCTTACATGTCATGCTTTCATGTGGGACACAACTGTTACCTACAGAAACGATTTGAAGGTATTGGGATCACTTGACATGGTGGAGAGGCTGTCCGGGGAGTCGTCAACTGCAGCCGTTTATTTTGCAGAATTGGCTGTCAACCACCAGGGGGCGTTGGGAGCTGTGCGGGCCCAGGGAGGCTGACAGTCCTCTGATGTTCAGGCCAGTCCTTCAGAACAAGCTTGTCTCCCTTCCCCACCCCATGCCCATAGCACCTCTGTTGAGGAACGTGGAACCAGGTACCAGGCAGGTGTCTTATAACAAGCCCAAGGGGTGAGTAGTATTATCTCCTATTTTATAGGCCGAGATCTGGAGGAGTCACGCAGCTAATATGCAGGCAGGTCAGTCACCGTTTGAGTGCAGGTCTGCAGATTCCAGATCCCAGGCCCTTAACTAACCTGACACACTGCTGCCTCTGCCCTGGAGACATATCCAGCCATACACATTTAATTAACCTGATAGCCCAAGAAACTTAAATTAGATGTAAGGGAGAACTTTCGGATATTTTTTGCCTTTTTTAAATAAAAAACTTAGAGCTAAATGGGGCATTCTAGAGGAGGACTTTTCAAGCTGTCATCCAGAATCCATAGTCACAGAATCAATTTAGTGGGTTGACACATTAAAAAAAAAAAGGAAAGGGACATAGGGGTAGGAGATTAAGAGATACAAGCTACTATGTATAAAATTAATGAGCAACAAGGATATTCTGTACAACGCAGGGAATATAGCCAATATTTTATAATAATTTTCAATGGAGTGTAATCTATAAAAATATTGAATCATTATGTTGTACACCTGAAGCTGTCATATTGTAAATCAACTGTACTTCAATAAAAAAAAAAAAGGAAAGAATTAAAAATATCAGTGCATCACACATGGTAAGGCTTAGTCTATGTGAGTGTGTCCCAGATTGTGACGGAAATACATTTCTGACTGGAAATACATTTCATGGCCAAAAATGCCCTAGAGAGATAGGGATTCGTTTAGATCAGTATAGGTTAGATGGTACAGTCCTTGGGGGTAGGGATCTGCTTTCTCTTCCTTTTCATGCTCCCACCATCCTTAACCCAGTGCTGGGTACGTAGTTGGTCAGTTGGTCTGTCTGCGAGAACTCAGAGTTTTCCCTTCAGACTGGAAGAAGTCAGAACCCGCCCTGCAGTCTCCGCAGGAAGAGATGACAGTGGTGGTTCTTCCCGGGCTTTGTGTGTGAGGAGAGCAGAGGGCCACCCAGTGTGTGATAGTTAAGAGCTCGGCTCTGAAGTCTGAGGAACCTGGGTTCATGTTGTGTGTGCAGCGCCCAGGAGTGTGGCCCTGGGTCACTCTCTTAGCTTCTCTTACTGAGCTTCACTTTTCTCCGTCTTTAAGCTGGGCGTAGTAACAAGGGCACCTACCGCAGAGTATGGTGAGGATGAGAAGAGAGAACTTGAGCTAAGGGCCTTTAGTACAGTGCTTGGCATCCGTTAAGTGGCAGGAAGCCTTATCTGCTGCTCTTGTTTTTACGATTCATATTAAGAGAGATTAAGTGACTCATGCTGGACCTACTGCAGGTGGCCCCTTTTTAGGGCTCCAGTTCTGTGATGGTTGTGGATCTTGAACGGAACTAGAAGCCCAACCCTGTGGTCTGGTTGTGTAGTGAAAGGACGTGGATGTCACAGTGGAGCAGGTGTCTGTGCAGGGAGATGTTCTGGTTTCATAGTTTCGAGAGAACAAAGCATCTTCCGTACACAGTGAGATGGCACTAGTGCTGTGGAATCTGAGACTATAATGGCATTTCTTAGAAAAGTCAGGTGCTTTTTATTTAATCAAATAAGCGTCAGTTTCAACTTAATGTTATTTTTTTAAAGCAGTGACTGTTTTTAAAAAGTAACTGTTTTCTGACACTGAACATAGTTCAGTTTTTTCAAAAAGTAACTGTTTTCTGAAACTGAACATAGCCATGGATATGATTAAACTGGTGATTTTGTAATGTTTTTATTCGAAGCTCCAAGATCTGGTAAATACTGATTTCTGAAATCGCCACCTGGGCCTGACAGCACCACCGTCCAGTCAGAATTAACTATGTGAAAATAAATATGTGACTTGTTGAAGGTGTAAGACACTGGACAAAATCACAGAGGGACTCGAGTTTGGCTTCAGCTACTAATTTTTCAGATCTGAGTCTGATCAGTTCTGTTGTCTAGGCTGGAGAGTCTTGAGCCTTCTTTCTCCCCATAGTTAAACTATTTTTGGTCTTTATATCCCTTAGTGCTAATTGTTTTTTTTTTATGTCTTGGAGGGAAAGGTAATAGACACTAAAAATTATCCGGTGAAAGAAAGTTTCTGATGTATACTTTAGTTGAAAATGTGACTTCCTCCCTTGCTTGGAAGCAGTCAAGTATAAATGTTAAGAGCACGGATTTCAGCTAGACCTAGATTTCTATCCTGCCTGTGCAGCCTTTTTTCCCTCTTATTTATTTTTTCCTGCTTTATTGAGGCATAATTAACAAATAAAAAGTGTATATTTTTAAGGAATACAGTGAGATGATTTGATATACATATACATTGTGAAATGATTGTCACAATTAAGTAAATTGACACATCCATCTCCTCACATAGTTACCACTTTTTTGTGTGTGTGGTGAGAACGTTTAAGATCTACGTAGCAAATTTTAAACATACAACACAGTATTATTAACTATAGTCTCCATGTTGTACATTACACCCCTAGAATTTATTCATCTTATAACTGAAAGTTTGTACTCTTTGACCATCATCTCCTTGTCTCCCCGCTTCCCCAGCAAGCACCATTCTGTTCTCTGCTTCTCTATGAGTTTTGACTTTTTTAGATTCCACATATAAGTGAGATCATACAGTATTTGTTTTTCTGTGTCAGGCTTATTTCACTTAACATAATGCTTTCCAGGTTCATCTATGCTGTTGCAAATCTGCCTGTGCTTCTAACAAGCTGTGTGACTTTGGGCAAGTAGCTTAACCTCTCTGTACCTCATCTGTGAAATGGGCTAATGATAGTACTACTGCCTTACAGTTTGTTGAGGACTGAATGGGATAATATATGTAAAGCCCTCATTGGAATGTCTGCTCGTAAACTCTTCAGCACATGGGTGCTATCGTCGTCGTCGTCGTCGTCGTCATCATCATCATCATCATCATCATCGTCATGAATACTGTTTAGAGGAAGGCCTTCCAGGAGACCAGGATTATAGACCTGGCTTTGCCATTGTTAACAGTTGGTCCTGGATATGTTGCTGAACCTCTCTGTACCTCGGTATTGTTTTCTCTAAAACGAAGGAGTGGCACAGATGCCTCACACTCCTTCTAGCTCTAATACTTGGCTTTGCATGCCGAGCATTCCGTTTTTTCTTGGGCCCGAGTGATGTGATGCTGGTTGCCAGGAGGATACCACTTTCTGTGAAGGAACTGTAGCTCTCTGCCAGATGTTGGTCCTGATAACCTTTGTTTTTCTTTCCTAGATTTTATATTCTCAGCGAATATCTCTTCCCCTAGCTTCTGTCAAATGACTCCTTGTGCTTTTCTATATTCCTTCCAGTGTATTCAGACCATACGTATGCCTGGTGGGCTGGAGTTAAGTCTCAGCTTGACAGAGCCTTGCATGTAAGGGATGTTACAGATAAGGGCGATCCCATCACTTTGCTGTTGGTTTTTAAATCATGTCTGTGTTTGTCTTTATCACGTTCCCCAGTCTAAGCACCAGGGCTGCCTGTATCTGAAGCAACCAGGGAGAGCCACTCACAAGAAACGCATGACTTATTTGATTCATAATAAGCTACCTTCTTGCTTTGTTTCCTTCCTGGCCTTGGGTTTAGTTTGAACTTCAAAGGGCTTACTAGAACTAATCTGGGTGTGATTTTATCTTTTGCACCTGCATCTTTGCTAGACTCCGCTTTTGCCAAAAGTGGAGCTGTGGAGTTAATCTCTGGCCTGCCGCTTGTATTTCAGGTGTATTTTTGTGTTCTCTGGGACAGGCATGCACAGTGAATTAATTGAGTTGTTGTCAGCCCACTTCCTAATCGAACACCTGCCCAGCGAATGCCGCCAGCACGCCTGCCTGTTTCCTGACTTGCCAGCCGTCCCAGTCGTGTCGGTGTCTTGCTTGTATCAGAAGAGTCAGTTTTGTCATTTGTGGTTAGCTTACTGTGCCTTCAGAGAGCTATTTTCTTCTTCACTTAATTTAAAGGTGTCGACGTGTCCTCTTTTGGTACGGTCCCTCTGCGTTCCCGTCTTGCTACTGTCCTCCCAGCTAAAATCATTGGTGATTATCAGCCTCCTAGAAGCTGCTGGAAGCAGATGTAGAGAGAGGGTATATGTGCACCCTGGGCTGCTTCTCAGGCTCGCTTCACTCTCCCTTGGTCCCAGACTAAGTTTCAGGCGAGTCATTCTTAAAGTGGTGCTCATGGTTTAGAGCTGATTCGAAATATTACTTTAAGGGATAGGACGTACAATTTTTTTTATTAAGACTTTACCTTTTTAGCGCAGTTTCTGGTTCACGGCAGTCTTGACCAGAAGGCACAGTGATTTCCCACATTCTACCTGCCTGTCCCCACCACATACATAATCCCCCCATTATCAGCCTCCCCCACCAGAGTGGCACGGTGGTTACAATTGACGACCCTATGTTGACACATCATAGTTGCCCAGAGTTCATAGTTTCCCTTAGGATCCACTCTTGGTGCTGTACATTCCCTGGGTTTGGACAAATGAATAATGACATGTATCCATCATTACAGTATCATACAGAATGTTTTCATTGCCCTGAAAATCCTCTGTGCTCTGCCTCTGTGTTCATCCTTCCTTCCCCACTAACCCCTGGCAACCACTGCTCTTTTTACCATCTCCATAGTCTTGCCTTTCCCACAGTGTCGTATGGTTGGAATATACAGTATGTAGCCGTCTCAGATTGGCTTCTTTCACTTAGAAATATGCACTTAAGGTTCCTTCATGTCTGTCCGTGGCTTGATAGCTGATATCTTTTTAGAGCTGAATAATACTCCATCATCTGGATGTGTCACAGTTTATCCATTCACCTACTGAAGGACGTCTTGGTGGCTTCCAAGTTTTGGCAGTCATGAATAGAGCTGTTATAATCATCCAAGTGCAGGTTTTGTATGGACATAAGTTTTCACATCTTTTGGGTGAATGCCAAGCAATGTGATTGCTGGATTGATGGTAGAATGTGTGTAGTTTTGTAAGAAACTGCCAAGCTGTCTTCCAATCCAAACTGTTTTACATTTCCACCAGCAGTGAATGAGAGTTCCTAGGGTCCCACATCCTAGCTAGCATTTGGTGTTATTATCAGTGTTCTGGATTTTGGCCGTTTTAATAGGTGTGTAGGTGTGTAGTGGAATCTTGTTTGCATTTTTCTGATGACAAATGATGTGGCAAAATGGTTTTTTAAAGGGTGCTGGGGTGTTTTTTTGGGGGTTTTTTTTGGCACCAAGGGTTTGTCTTTCCCAAAAGAAAAATGGTTTTACTAAAAATGAGAGCCAGAGCAGAGAATCCAGTCTTCCCTGATAACAGAAAGCCTTCCCGGTTTAGGGCCTGTGCTGGGTCCTCTCAGCTGTTTTCTTTGGTTCAGAAGTCTCAGAGCCCACCTCGTGATTTTGAGTGGACCCTTGGCTTAGGTGTGATTTTGTTGTTAAAAATATTATGGAGACACTGCAACCCTTGTTAATTATTTGCTAGAATTGCATTTCTTAACTTTCTCTTCTTAGTGTTCTTGGCCTTTTAAAAAGAAGTGTACTGGGTTCCTTCTGCCCAGATTTGAACTTATGGAAAGAAGGGGTGAGACTAGAAAAACACTTTTTAAAAAAACTTCTTTGATCTCACTGAGGTTTTGCATTTTGCTTTCAGTGTCCTTTTGGCTTTTAGTAGTATTTCATATTTTCAAAATATTTTAAAGGGTTCCTCAAAAAGTTAAATGTAGAATTACCATAGGATCCAACAATTCCACCCTTGGTATATGTGTGAAAGAATTGAAAACAGAGATTCAAATCTTTATACAAATGTCCATGGCAGCACTGTTGACAATACCCAAATGGATACAACCCAGATGTCCATCAGTGGATAGATGGGTAAACAAACTACGGTATATCCATACAATGGACTATTACTCAGCCATGAAAAGGAATGGAGTACAGGAAGATACTACAACATGGATAAACCTGGAAAACATTATGCTGTAGGTGAAAGAAGCCACAAAAGGCCACATGTTGTATGATCCCATTTATATGAACTATCCTGAGTAGGTAAATCCACAGACAAAGAGGAAGTAGGTGGTTGCTAGGGGCTGGGGTGAGGGGAGCAGGGGGATTGACCATTTAATGGTACAAGTTTTCTTTTGGGGTGTTGAGAATGTTTTGGAACTAGATAGAGGTGGTAGTTGCACGGCATTGTGAATGTCCTAAATGCCACCGAATTGAACACTTTACCATGGTTAATTTATGTTATGTGAACTTCACCGCAGTTAAACAAATTTTTGGAGGGCCAGCCCATAGGTGTCCTTGCCAAGGGTGGCTTTTCCAGTGCCAACACACAAGAGTCGCTCTCCAGTGAGGCTCTTCAATGCGGGTGCAGCAGGGAGTGTGCAGCCCCCCTTCTGGGGCTGGGCTGGGCCTCGCTACTAGGCTCAGCTGATCACCAGCGGGGAGTTAGTCCAGAGAGCTGCCTGCCCTCCCTCCCTCCCCCCAGCCTGTTCCCTCTTCTGTAAAGAGGGCTTGCCATGAGCATCAGGTGAGACAAGGGAGGAAGAGCTTGGCACCCTGGAAGTGGTCAGTAAATACCAACCTTTGTCTCTGGTCTGTGGAAGGAGACAATGAAGTGGACTCAGCTCAGGGAGAGAAGCAAAATGTTGGAACTAGAGAAATGGGGGTGATTTCAGTCATCTAGGTTTAGGTTAGACCTTTGAGAAAAGTATCAAAAACTCCCACTTCTTAGATTCCTTTTAGAAGCCACCATAACCATGTGCGGCCAGGGGAGCCAGCGACAACAAAGAATAGTTGTAGAGCACGAAGAACTGTGCCTGGCAGGTAGCGAGGGCGAGAGAAGTGTTTGATTAAATTAAAGGAGAAGAGGAACTTCCCCGGTGGTGCAGTGGTTAAGACTCTGTGCTCCGAATGCAGGGGGCCCGGGTTCTATCCCTGGTCAGGGAACTAGATCCCATATGCATGCCACAATTAAGAGTTTGCATGACACAACTAAGGAGCCCAGGTGCCGCAACTAGGCAGCCGGCGAGCCACAACTGAGGAGCCTGCGAGCTGCAACTAGGAGCCTGCCTGTCACAGCTAAGAGACCCGTACAACCAAATAAATAAATAAATAAAAAGAGGACTACCCTGGTGGCACAGTGGTTAAGAATCTGCCTGCCAATGCAGGGGACACGGGTTCAAGCCCTGGTCCGGGAAGATCCCACGTGCTGCGAAGCAACTAAGCCCGTGCACCACAGCTACTGAGCCTGCGCTCTAGAGCCCGTGAGCTATAACTACTGAGCCCGTGCTCCACAACTACTGAAGCCGGAGCGCCTAGAGCCCGTGCTCCGCTACAAGAGAAGCTGCTGCAGTGATCAGCCCACGCAGCGCAACGAAGAGTAGCCCTCGCTCGCCGCAACTAGAGCCCGTGCGCAGCAACGAAGACCCAATGCAGCCAAAAATAATAATAATAATAATAAATAAATAAATAAATAAAAAGAGAGACACGTAGATCTCTTAAAAAAAAAAGGAGAAGGAAGAAAACCCTGGGTGGGTTGTAGCCGTGCTAACGAGGCAGCGGCGGGGTCCGTGCCTCCTGCCCACTCCTTTCCCTTACACGGGGCCCCTCTGGGCGCTGCGTACACACTGAGTGCGTTAGCCCGTCAGTCTCTGCAGAGAATTGCGCTCCCGCCTTCAGCTCGGTCGACTCGGGTTTGTGTTTCTGATTCCTGCTTCCTTCCTCAGAAGGGACTTTAGCAGTCCTCTGTGCAGAGTAGAGGACTAAGAAGACGTGGACCTAAGGAGAGACCCCCTTCACTCAGCTGTAAGAACGCAGAAGGGAGGAGGGGAGGAAAGTCTGACTTTCATTGATGAAACACAATGTGTATTTCTTCCTAGCACAAAATTCTGGCGTGGAGATCTCTAGCTTTAGGATATTACTCAGATGTAAATGGATACGTTGATCTCTCTCTTTTATAATTCTGTTTATACTAAGCGGCTTCACTGCACAATTAGCACCTTATTATGCACTGGCTGTTCTTTACTGTTGTTGCTTCACATTTTAGTGCCAAGTAATGTCAGCTGTGGTGTAGAACGAGTGAGGTCACTGGACTTGGGGTCTGAAGAGCAGTGGCTTAGCAGTTGTATGTGCAGGATTTCTACTTATTATTTAATCTGCCTTAAATAAGCCTTCTTCCTTCGTTTGGAACTGATACTCCCTCCCCCTTCTGGAGAAGTGCTTCTCTTCTGCCTACTCTTGGGACCTGCCAGGTGTGGTTCCTGATTGGTCCCCTGTGCCATCGGTGGACCACTGACCCGACTGGGCCAGTCAGAGCCCTCCTCGAATTTTTTTTTTTTTTTTTTTTTTTTTCGTAAAAGGGAAGAATTTATTATGAGGCCCCTGGTATCTCAGAGACTCCAAGGCGGTAATTTCAGCCCTGTGATAAGGAGGTTAAAATGGGGCTTGACCCCGCCTGTTTCTACAGAGCTGCCATTGCAGGGCTATCCTGTACCAAAGGGAATGTGAGGCAGCCTCCTATGTGGAGATTACAAAGGAGAAGCATACAACTGGTTTTACCACTTTTGGACCCCTCAGCCAGATCAAAGAGATTAAGGGGAGGCGGTGCAGACTGTGGAGAGGGGAGAGGATTTGATGGAGGGATGTCTTAGGGAACCCATCCCACCATCCCACCACCCAGCATAGGGCTGGGGAGTAGGAAGGCGGAGCGGACATCATTTCAAACGCATCTCCCTGGAGTCTTAAACTCGAGGCCCACCAGCCTTTTCGTCTGAGGTGGTGAGGCCAGGGACATGGGGGTCTGGCACTCCGGTGGCCCTGGTTTCCTGTCTGGAGAAGAAAGCTGGGCTGCCCGGGGGGGGTGGGAGGAAGCTGCAGGCAGAGAGAGGCCGGGAGAGGGACGGGGTCGCTGGGAGTCCCTGGTTGCCCAAAGGCCCGTCCCTACAGCTAGTTTTCTCTTGTGCCTGCACTACTCGGAGGTGCTTTCTTTTGTTGCTTATAACAAAGTTCTGAGTAATAGGCATGGTGACCCTCAGCGACTCACTGAACTTCTCTCAGTCTGGTTTTCTCTCACGGGTGCAGCAGGTAACCATAATTGCCTCAGTTCCTGAGATGTTCAAATAAAGTAATATATGTGAGAGCGTTGGGTGGAGTGATACATAGGAGATAGGCCGTTACGAGTTTTGTGATTATTTTATTAACTATTTGACACTAATGATTTGATTATTCTGAGCGTTGTTTGTTTCTTAGTTTAAGTTAAACATTCTTTTTTTTGAAAAGTTTATTGTATTTTTTATTTTTATTTTTTTGGCCCCGCTTGTGGGATCCTAGTCCCGGGGGCCGCTGCAGTGGAAGTGCGGAGTTCTAACCACTGGACTGCCAGGGCATTCCCTAAACATTCTTTCAGAAACAAGTGATGCCTTTAGCACGTTCCATTTTTTTAAGTCATGGAGTTAAAATAATCTTGAGTTGACCTATGTATTTGTAGGAAGTGAATGAATGGGTCTTGTTAAATTGTGGCTTTCTCAAGCCTAAAAAAGCTTTCTCCGAGTTGAGCCCTGTTTATGTCTTTGGTGAGTATTGAGTGTGGACATATCAGATGGGCTGTTTTCCGGCCTCTGTGCCAGGGGAAATAGTGCTAAAATTTTGGAGTGATTGCATACTTATTTGACTTTGGAGTTAAGCAGCCTTGGGTTTGAATCCCAGTGTTGCCACTTACTAAACTATGTTGTCTTTTTGAGCCTCAATCTTGTCATCTGTAAAATGGAAATAATAATCCCAGCCCTGCAGATTGAGGATTGTAGGAGATGTATTTAAGGTCCTTAGTTGTGCACTGTATGTGGTAGGTACTTAATAAATACAACTGTTACTATTAAAAATGACAGCTTTAGTAACAGTTGCAACTAAAGGGGGTAAGGCTAGAAAATATGAATCTGTATTTGGAATTTAATGCCAAAATAAATTAATCAGTATAAAAATCAATCAACTACTATTGGGTGCCTTGTCTGTGCAAGGGATGGGGGGTGGATGAATAAGAAGGTGTGTAATACCGTTCCTGTCTCTTGGGGGTACAGGTCATGTACACGTAGGAAGAACAAGTAACACACAAGGAACTGGGCTTTGGAGATGGCAGAGGATTGGAAACAGAGAGGCATGCCATAGAAGGCCTTGAGCTGATGGAAGAATGTAGCAAGCGAAGTGACGTAAAGAATTACACGTCCAGCGTGACCTTTGGAAGAGGCCTGACTTTTCCTGTTTTATATTTGGTCTTCCTGATTCTCTCCCAGACCCGCTTAGTGTTTCTGATCATTATGATGAAGATCCACACCCATCGTGCATTCCAGAGTTTAATCGTTTTCTCTATAAACAGTTGGCCTTTTGTTGGCTCACACCCTTAAGTGACCAGAATTCTCCTGGCAGATTCTGCCTCCCCACTCCCATCTGCTGTGCCTTGCCTTAGTTTCCTGAACTGTTAAGTGGCCTTTTCGGGAGTTTTATCCTGTTGAATCGTTGAGTTGAGCACCTACCAGAGGCAGTGGGTAGGCCTGGCGAGTAGAAAGATGGTGAGCCAGGGTGGTCCCTGCCCTAAAGCAGCTCGCTTAGTAGAGGAAACAGATGGGTAGACGGACTCAAATGTGGTTAGTGCTGGATGTTGGTCAGATAAGGAAAGACATTTGGCGGGAGCCCCAAGTCCCCAGGTCCTCCTCCAGTCACTCACTCACTTCTGGGCACGGTTCACAAAGGCTGTCCACCTCCCCAGCACAGTCTGGAAAAACGCATTTTGTATCAGTAGCTATGGTTCTGGTGTGAGATCTCTCTACGTGGTTCCCTGCTTGGTGGAAAGCGTTTAAGTGAAGGCTCCCTTTGTCACCTCACCCAAATCCTCCTGGCAGGAAGTTTAGAACGTAGAGTCTGATCTTTCCATCTCTTCCCACAAACGTACAGCTGGTCACCCCCCGCCACCGCCGGGTTCCCATCTCAAATGGTACCATCATCAATCCAGAGGCCTGAGAGTCACCTGACACCTCCCTCTCTCTCCCCTGTAACTGACTGATCATTCCCCAATCCTATCAGTTCTCTCTCCTCCATTGTCATCACCCAGGTCCAAGCCATCATCTTCAATTAGAGGTCATGACCCGGGTGACTGGGTTCTGAAATTAATTTAGAGGGTCTTTACCAGCGTTAAAAAACAAAAAAGAAGAAGTAGAATGGAAAGCATGAGAGTGGAGTACACATAGTAAGGTTGAGTTTTATTTTGTGAAAGTTGTGTTTGTGTATAATAAGAGTTTTACAGAAAAAGGTTAACGTTGCGAAGGGCTTTTCACACACTGACTGACTTCTCCCCGCAACAGCTGATGCAGTGGTATCGTTGTTGTTATCTCTGCCTCACAGGAGAGGAACTGAGGCTCAGGGAAGTTGAGAAGCTAGCCAGGGTCAGGCTGGTAGCCTGTCTCTCAGACACTGTGTGTGTGTACACATACTGGGTTACAAAGTAAAGTGTCGTTCTCACTCTGCAAGTTGTGGTAAAAACAAAAGTTGCAAAGTTTCTGTTTGACAGACATCTGTACCTTTACTCTTATCCTCTCCCCCTCTCCAAGCTGCAGCCCCAGTACTCTTTTACATTGCAAATTGGGTGCTGCTGCTTCTCTGTAGCAAGGCCCCGTGCTTTTAGGAGGGTGTGCAATCTATGTGGTCACGAGGCGTGCCTGCGCAGCCTGGTCCTGCTGGCCTCCTGAGCTCGCAGCTCTTCCTGGCTCGAAGGCTTTGAGAACCCCTGGGGCCCCTGCCTGTGCTCCCATGACCTCTCAGACTCAGGCCCTGCATGACCTGCCCCCACGGTACCCTGGACTGCCAAGTTCCCAGCACCTACTACATCTATAGAGAAATAGTTCCTTGCTCACTTGATGTCTGTCTGGGGTCCAGGGGTGTAGAAACTGGCATGCAGTCCCAGCCCCGAGGACAGTGTCTGGCATGTCAGTCAGTGAATGCTCACCGGGTGTTCCGTTAGCTATGCGCGGTGAAGAAAGGTGGAGCCTCGTGTTTGGCTTGAAGAGCTGTCGGTCCACGTCTGTTGCGTGGGCTCTCAAATCCCCGTGGGGGTGGGCAGAGTGGTCGAGTGAAAGAGTCCTGGGCCTCACATCAAGAGATAGGGGTCCTGGCTACACCACTTCTTTGCATTTCAGCCCTGAGACGTAAAATGGGGGGTGGTGACAGTGTACCCATCCATATCCTGGCTGATTATGACAATCAGGGGAGATGAATTGTGCGTGAAAGTTACATGGCAGCGGTGTTGGCTGTTTCGGAAGGTGGTGGTTTGACTTTTTCTCCCTCCTTACTTGGGACTTCTAGTGCTTGGCATGTCCCTTTGTGATTGGAGAGGCCCTCGGGGGCCCGGTGGTAACAGGCCCACAAGGTCAAGGGCAGTTCTGTCATCTGTTGAGTGAGTGTAGCCCTGGGCCAAAGCCATTCAAATTCCTTCTTTAAGCTCACATATTGGTGATTTTTCAAACCATCATCCTTGACCTTGGGAGCTTTCTGGCTTACAGTAGTGTAGTGTCAACTCTGTATTCTACATAGGCCCTGAAATCATAACTACAGTGAGAATAATTACAGCTTGTGTTTATTGAGCATCTGTCACATGCCAGCTGCATGCTCAGTTCCCTTTTCTCTCACCAACTTTGGGAAGTCAGTGGTGGACTCCCAATCTTGCTGAAGAGGAAACTGAGGCCCAGTTCGAGCAACTTGCCAAGCTCTTCTAGTTGAGTTCTTTAGAGCACACCATTCTCATTTTAGTTATAACTATCCTATTGATTTTTTGTTTTGTTTTTGTGTTTTTGACTTAGAAAATAATGACTCTAAGCTCCTTGAGAGCAAATTTTAATAGCTGTCTTTTGTCTGTTCTCTGTGGTCTGTGTTCTTGATTGGCGTAATCCACCTTTTCCTGGGTGAGACTCTGGTTGTCCAGGCGAACGTTTCCGTTCCAGTGGTGGACTCCTCGCGGGCCGCCTTCCTCTCCAGGTGCTTCTTGCACCCTCTGCCCCCCTCCCCTGTGGCAGAGTGGATAGATTGCACGCCCTGGAAATGGGAGCTGATTTTCTCTCCTCCCTACTTCTTTTTATTTCTAAAGGCTTCTGTTCGTCTTCTCTGGGCTGCATTCATTTTCCCTCTTTACTGCTGCAGTTTATTGCTCTCTACTGGCTCCTTTATTTTTATTTTTCAGACTTGCCCAAAATGCATCTTGATTTTGGTATCTTTCGATTTTTAAAGCCCTGTACTCTGTTACTGATGATTTCCCTCATTTTGCAGTATTCTAGTTGGTTGCAAGTCTATTTTGCAAGACCCTGCTTCTTTCGCTTCCATCGTTAAATTTTAATACTTTTCGGTTCCTACTCTTTTATAGAAATTTATCTTTGATTTTTTAGACTGTAGTAATGGACCTTCAGTGTCCTACAGTTTGACTTCCCATCGGACTGACTTGCTTTTAGAATCATAAGTTCATGGAGCAGAGGACAGCTTTCTGTTGTCCTGGCTCTTTCTTTAGAAGGCAGATCTGCCCGTGTCACTTTGGTGCTCTACATCCCTTCTCTGGCTCTTGTCGGATCAGTTCTGAACCCCTCATCACAGTGCTTAGCCCTCTCCTGCTGCCTCTTCACCCTTCTCTTCTCACCACCCACGACCGGCAGCTCTCCAACTTCTCGTTTCAGGACCCCTTTAAAAATTCTTAAAAACTAGTGAGATCCTCAAAGAGCTTTCAATTATGTGGATTATATTTAGCAATATTTACAATATTAGCAATCGAAATTGAAAAGATTTTAAAGTATTCATGAAATTAGTTCAAATATAGCAATAATAAACCCATGACATAACACAAATAACACTTTTAATGAAAAATAACTGTTTCTAAAGCAAAAAAACATTTAATGAGAAGGGCGCCATTGTTTTACTTTTTTCCAGGTATCTTTAATGTCTGCCTTAATGGAAGACAGCTGGATTCTCATTGCTTTTGCCTTCATTCTGTTGCAGTATGTTGTGTTGGTTGAACTGTATGAAGCAAATACAGCCTTGCGCGGAATGTAGTTGGAAAAGGGAGGAGGAATGTTTAATAACCTTTTCAGTTAATTGTGGATAGTCTTTGAAACTACATCAGAGCTTGACAAGTGATAGTTTCTTAAAGGTTTGTTGCAGCATAGAATCTGAAACCATATATCAAGGAACTTCTCATATTCTGTTACATTAAAATCTTTTGGTCTGTCTTGCACTTTAAAAGGATCTTTTATGCATTTTGTAACATCATGCATGACTTATTTGGATAATATCACGTTTGTTAATGTCACTGCTGCTGTCCTCTGAAAAGCCAAGTACTGAGATGCTCCAAACCTCACAGTGGCCAATACAAGTTTTTCCAAATTTTAATGTTTGCTTGAAAGCTCAAAGTTTTCTTTAGCAACAGATACTGTCAGTTTTCCTTGAAATAACAAGCTCACTTTATTCCTTCTAAAAATACCTAAATCTGAGTCACTGTAGTTTTTCTGTCGGTCATTCTTTCAGTTTAAAATGATGTTCGGTGGAAAGGAGTGGCTAATTCTGCTTGCAGCTCAGTTGTACGAGTGCTTTTTCTTCCCCAAAACCAACCACCATACTTTGGCTTGTAGCCGAAGTGCTTTATGAGTGCTTCTCATTTTGTCACAAGGGATTTTAAAAAGATGTGTACTCGAGGTTAATATTTAACGAAATTAATCATTTTTATTGCTTCATTAGGGTATTCTTAGATGAAATTGACCTTTTTTTTTTTTTTTTTAAACTGTGAAAGTATGGCAGTAGAGAACACAATGACTACTAATACAGTCAGATGCCACTGCCTTGATTCTTGCTAAGGCACCAGCAGTTTTCCCCACCTTTGTTTTTGCACCATCAGTGAAAATATCACACTGTTGAAGATAGTGTTGACCTGGCAGCACCCTCCGAGAGGGTCTTGGACCCATACTTTGCAAACCACTGGAGAAGAACAAACTGTCTTCATTCCTTTGCACACATTGGACGCTCTTGCTTCCCGTCTGCCTGGAACACTCTCTCCCTTCTTGTGTCTAAGTGTGCAGATACTCACATATGTATGTATGTATGTATACATGCATATATGTGCATGTGTCTGTCACTTCAGTTAATACTGGTTGTACTCATCATGTGCTCGTTGGTCTCTTCCAGTAGATGGTAGACTGTGAGCCAGGTTTCATAGTTATCTTGGGTGGCAGTAGCACCAAGTACCGTGCCTATTAAATATTAACTTGTTTAATGTTGCCTGTCTTCATCATCATCATATTATTATCATTTCAAGGGTTTGATAAATGTTTTTTGAACAAATGAAGAATTTGTGTTAGTATTTTCCCAGGGTTTCCTTAGAACATTCGTTCTCTGATATCAGTAAGTGTTAATCATGAAAGGGCATCTGTGGTTAAGTTGATTTGGGGAGTTCAAATAGGTATTTAATTGAAAGCTTTCCCATATTCTTTATTATATAATATGCATTGTGAATTTTTAAGGGAGATGGGAGGCTACAGAATGTAATATTTCTCCAGTTGAATAGCACGTGAACCTTCTTTTCTTGGTATATCTCATAGGATTAGTTTCCTTGGAATTTTCTTTGGGAAATAATTGTGTAGACTGGCTTTTCCGTTTTTACAGATTATTAAATTGATTACCCATGTTTATTCATGCATTAATTTATACCTCAGATATTTAATGAGTACTCCTTAAGGTTAGACGCTGGTAGATTTAGGCATACAATGGCAAGCAAAAAGAAAAAAACAGACTTTGAGAAAATAGTAATACACTATTTGTGTGAAGTAGATGGTTAAGTGGGAGATTCAAGTATCATCAACTGATCATCCGAAATTACAAGTGTTGTGTTGATGGTATGTTGGAAGGTACAGCTATCTGTTGGTATCCAGGAGAGATTGGTTACAGGACTCCCGCAGATACCAAAATCCCCAGATGCTCAAGTTCCTTGTATAAAATGGCATAATATTTGCATATAACCTCTACATATCCTCCTGTATACTTTAAATCATCCCTAGATTACTTATAATACCTAATACAATGTAAATGCTACGTAAGTAGTCGTAAATACAATGTAAATGCTTTGTAAATAGTTGCCAGTGTGTGGCAAATTTGTTTTGCTTTTTGGAACATTCTGAAAATTTTTTTTCTTTTTTTGAATATTTTTGGTCTGTGGTTGTCGAATCGGAGGTTGTGGAACCTGCAGAGACAGAGGGCGGACTGTACACAGTGCTAAACCGTTTGCTTTTTGTTTTTTTCATTCTCAAAGCTCTGCCGGGCCGGTTTAGGTATCCCTCCCAGCATTTTGCTACTGCTGGCATCCCTGTGGTCCAAAAGACTGATGAAGAAGCTCAGTAATGATGGGGGCCGTTTGCCCAGCCGTATCATCTGAGAGTATAGCGTGTTGGAGATAGGGTCTTTTAAAATGTGAGCCAACCTCTTCTTAGTACCTGGCGCATAGTAGGTGCTTTTATATGTTGATTGGCTGGACGAAGAGTGAATAAATAAATGTGCTCAGAGACTAAAGGATAAACCCCACGCTGTGGTCCCATTACTCCAGTGCCGGAGCTTGCTGCGCCGTACAGGGTGGGCTGAATAAAGCTGTATATATGCTTTTCATGGCCCGCGGCTCTGACCTGGCCCATGTTGGAGGGAATCAGCGACTCTTGCCTTCTCTGCCCCAAAAAAACAACACACGAAGCACATCCTCCTTTTTCTGTTTTGATCCAGTTCTGCCCATACGTTGCGGGAAAATGTTAATACACTCTTTATACGAAAATATTTAATCAAAGGATGTGATGTTGATACAGTAAAATTGGCCTTTGGTCCTCTGACTGCCTGGACGGACGATAGCAGGAGGGTTTTGCCAAGCAATAGGCTTGGACTCCGGACTTCGGTAAGAAGATTAAGCCGCTGTTTAATGTGATGATTCATTCTGTGAAGTCACCTACAGAGAAATCAAACATTTCCATGCTTATTAACCAGAGCTCTTGGTTTTTGGTGTGTGGCCCACACCACTTTGGGCTGGATGCGCTCTGGGAATGCATAAAGACCTCCCTCTGGTCCCTCCTTCCCACTGCCACGTGTGGATAGAGAGACAGGAAAACATGTAGCAGCTCAGATTATCCTCTTGTTTCAAAGCCTGAGACTTCTTCAGCCACTTCATGTTCCTGCCAGAGTCTGAAAACTAATAGGCTTTAGAGAGGCGGAGGGTTGAGTGGAGTCACTTAGGGAATGGAATGCACCTGGGTGGCTGATTTTTCAGGTGTTGTTCTGAAACTGAATTAAGAAAATTCTCAGGGAGTTTTCTTGATTTCTAATTTTTATGATTGAGTTAGAGTTGCAGAAGTATGATGAGTTGCTAATTTAAAAAAAATTTTTTTTTGTTTCTTTGTAAAAGGAATTCACGTTAATTGTAGAAATTTGGAAAAATATCAAAAGACATAATGCTGAAAATTACCCGTAATTCTAGTATTCAGAGATAATCACTACAAAACGTTTTGTTGTATTTGCATGCATTTTTATATGCATAATTAAGATCATTGTGTATAAATTTTGATTTCTACTTTTCCCATTTAACATATGAATATTTTATCTTGCATTGAGAGCAGTACAGCATGGGAGCTTGTGTTAGTTTCCTGTGACTGCAAATTTCCACAAACTGGGTGGCTTAAAACCACAGAAATATATTCACTCAGTTCTGGAGGCCAGAAGTCTGAACCAAGGTATAAGGATTGTACTCCCTGTGGAGGCTCTAGGGGAGAATCCATTCCTTGACCCTCTCAGTTTCTGGTGGCTGCTGGCATTCCTTGGCTTGTGGCCTTATCTCTCCAATACCTGCCTCTGTTTTCACATGCCTTTCTTGTGTGTGTGTGTGTGTGTGTGTGTGTGTGTGTGTGTGTGTGTGTGATCTCCCTGTCTCTCTTTGAGAGCATTTGTGATGGCATCTAGGGCCCACCCAATGATCGAGGATATCTCTCCATCTTAAGATTCTTCACCTGCAGAGATGCCTTTTCTATCTAAGGTAGCACATACAGGTTCTAGGGTTAGGACCTGTTATCTTTGGGGCCATCACTGTATTCAGACTATCACAGGATTTGAGAGTATGGACTTTTTTTTTTTTTTTTTTTTAGCTTCTGATGGTCTGCTCTATTTAATATCATGTTAATGTATGTTTTCTTCAATGGATATATATTTTTTTCTTTTTCAAATTCTTTTCCCATTTAGGTTGTTACATAATATTGAGCAGAGTTCCCTGTATTCTACAGTAAGTCCTTGTTGGTTATCCATTTTAAATATAGCAGTGTGCACGTGTCAATCCCACACTCCCTAACTATCTCTTCCCCCCACCGTTCCCCCCTGGTAACCGTAAGTTCATTCTCTAATTCTGTGAGTCTGTTTCTGTTTTGTAAATAAGTTCATTTGTATCATTTCTTTTTAGATTCCACATATAAGTGATGCCATACAATATTTCTCTTTCTCTGTCTGACTTACTTCACTCAGTATGATAATCTCTGGGTCCATCCATATTGCTGCAAATGGCATTATTTCATTCTTTTTAATGGCTGAGTAATATTCCATTGTATATATGTACCACATCTCCTTTATCCATTCCTCTGCTGATGGACATTTAGGTTGCTTCCATGTCTTGGCTATTGTAAACAGTGCTGCAGTGAACATTGGGGTGCATGTGTCCTTTCGGACCATGTTTTTCTCCAGATATAAGCCCAGGAGTGGGATTGCAGGATCATATGGTAGCTCTATTTTTAGTTTTTGTAAGAACCTCCACACTGTTTTCCATATTGGCTGTACCAATTTACATTCCCACCAACAGTGTGGGAGGGAGGGTTCCCTTCTCTCCACACCCTCCAGCATTTGTTGTTTGTGGAGTTTTTGATGATAGCCATTCTGACTGGTGTGAGGTGATATCTCATTGTATTTTTGATTTGCATTTCTCTAATACTTGGCAATGTTGAACATCTTTTCATGTGCTTCTTGACCATCTGTATGTAAGAGTCATACATCTGTATGACTTTTGAGTCAGACTGGGTGGGCTCAAATCCCTGTATGGTCTCTTACTAGCAGGATGATCTTGAGCAAGTGTCTTAACACTTGGTGCCTCCATTTTCTGATCTGTAAAGTGGGAATAATAACAGTACCTACTGGGAGTTCCCTGGTGGTCCAGTGGTTAGGGATGTGTGCTTCCACTGAAGGGGGCATGGGTTCCATCTCTGGTCAGGGAACTAAGATCCTGCGTGCCGTGCAGCACAGCCCAAAAATAAAAATAAGAATAACAGTATCTACCTAAGTAGATTAAGAAGGTTCATATATGTAAAGCACCTGATAAGCTTAGGACAGTTCCTGGCCCATGTAAGGATTAACTGTTATTATTGTAGTTGTTACTTTTATTAGAAATTCTTTGTAAAATGTCATTTTTATGGCTGTGTACAACTTTATTCATGAATCTACCATAATTTGTCTAATCATTTCCTTTTCTTGGCTATTAACTTTATTTCAAAATTTTTAAATCTCATATATAACCCTGCCATGGATATCTTTGAGCATTAAGTTTTGTCCCCATTTCAGATTCATTCCCTAGTGTAGAGGTCTGAAAATGGAATTACAACATTAAAGGGTGTGTACAGTTTTAAGCCATTTAATAAGAATTTGTCAAATTGCTTCCAGAAAGATTGTGCCTGTTATACTCCTACCAGTGGTTGAATGATGAGAATGCCCGCTTTGCTGTGGCCAGACCTGCATCAAGTGTTATCATTTTAAACACTCTCTGGTATTTTGACATGGTCTGCCCCTTACGGCTGAAATGTAACATAGCAAAAGGAGTCAACATAGTAGTTCCTTTGATAAGGAGTGTTCTTGCAAGGCAAGAAAACTTCTAATGAGAAATGAAATCCTTGCTTTGTCCAATTTCCAAGTGCCGCCTCCATCCTGTTATGAAGCCTGGAAACTTCCTGAGTGTTTTCGAGGTTACAGGGCGGGATGTTGGGGGAGAGGATATGTCAGCAGCAGGACAGTGCTAGGTACACAAGGATTTTCATAAAACAGTTTTGTTTCTGTTCTCAAACTTGGACATTGAAAACTCTGAGCACTTGATGGGATGAGGGAAGCACACTTGAACAAAAAACCCTGATGAATTTAATCCCTTTACAACTGAAGCCATTTGAGGGACAGGAGGATGGGGAAGGGAGGGAGCAGCTCCTGTACTGCCTGCAAGGTCAGATGGGAGACCAGCCTTGGGAAGGGCTGAGGGAACAGTCGGCACCTGCACCTTCACTCTTTTTAATGGCTGAGTAATATTCCATTGTATATATGTACCACATCTCCTTTATCCATTCCTCTGCTGATGGACATTTAGGTTGCTTCCATGTCTTGGCTATTGTAAACAGTGCTGCAGTGAACATTGGGGTGCATGTATCCTTTCCTTTACCAGGGGTGTCCGTTGCCATCTGGTCTTGCCCAGGCTCCTGGGCTGCAGAGGAAGAGCTGGGGTGTCAACTGAGTGAGAGGCAGGGCAGTGGTTTTTCTCTCCAGCAGTGAACTGATATGAGTGTACAGTGCACAACAGGTACAGCTGGTCACACATGAATTCCACAGTATCCAAACCAGTTGTAGTCAGCGGTATGGTGGCCCCAAAGATGGGTTTTGCTCTTTACATTTTCTTATATTATTGTTGTATATTTAAGTTTGGTTCTAATATACTGTTGGATTCGGTTTGCTAGTATTTTGTTGAGTATTTGATTAGAAAGAACTCTTGAGAATGAGGAGATTTTACATTGGCTTCATTTACTCTTTTATGTGTGTCCCTACTCATATCAGGGCCCTGGAAGGCAGAAATTGAGAAGCAGCTTATGTATTTTGTATACCTGTGTTAGGAAATGTAGTATATCCTGTTGCTCCCTCCCTCCAGGGTGATCTCCCTTAAACCACATCATTATGTTGCCTTGGCAACTGCTATTTGTTATGCTTTTCTTTTCAGAACAAGTTGTGTAACCTTTTCCAAATAAGGTCCAAGTAATGTGACCTTATTTGGAGAAAGGGTCTTTGTAGATGTAATTAAGATAAGGATTTTCTTTTAAAAAAGAAATTAAGGTTTTATTCTAATGAGAGTCCACCAAGATTTCTACCCAAGAAGTGACATGATTTAATTAGCATTGCTTAAAGATCTTGTTGTTCTTTCTTTTTTTTTTGGCACTGCCATGCGGCATGTGGGATCTTAGTTGCCTGACCAGGGATGGAACCCGTGCCCCCTGCAGTGGAAACTCGGAGTCTTAAGCACTGGAATGCCAGGGAAGTCTCAAGATAAGGATTTTTGAGATGAAGTCATCTTGGATTCTCTAGTGGGCCCTAAATGCGATGACAAGTGTCCTTATAACAAAGAAGAAGAAAGAGATTTTACACACACACACACACACACACACACACGCACACACGCACACACACACACAGAGAAGGCAGTGAAGTGGAGGAGTGGTGTGGCCCCAAGCCAAGGAAAGCCAGCAGACACGAGAAGCTGGAAAAGACAGGGAGCAGTTTCTTCCCTAGAGTCTCTGGAGGGAGTGTGGCCCTGCTGACGCCTTGATTTCAGGCTTCTGGCCCCCAGAACTGTGACAGAATAAATTTCTGTTGTGTTATGCCACCCAGTTTGTGGTAATTTATTATGGCAGCTGCAGGAAACTTGTACACCAGTCTGTGCTCTGTTCAACAAGACAGTTCCACTGATCGTGTGCTTGGCTGTGTAGCGATGTCGTAAGCAGTAAAAGCTTCAAAGCTGCTCTTAATTTCTGTACTTATTGTGAGCCAACAGCAAAGGGGTGGTGGATGGCACTGGTTTGCAGACCACCCTCTGAGTGCCACAGGTCCTGTCTCCCTCCCTGGTTTTGTGGACAAGGAAACTGAGGCCTGGAGAGGAGAAAGTGGGGCTGAGTTTAGAGCACAGGTGCCTCTGCTGCTTAGAATGGACAGATAGGATGTGGCAGGGGGCCCGGGGGCCAGGTGTGGGGCGAGCGGACAGGATTGCTGCCCTTTAGCCTGTCCTGCAGGCCCGCTGGTGTCCCTGTGGCTGTTCTGCACCCTGCAGAGTGAAAGTTGATGCTCCAATGAGCCCCTGGAGCACTGAGCTGCCTAAAAGGCCCAGAAGCCAGGAGATACTTGTGAAGCCTTTGCTGCAGCTAATGAGCCAAGAGTAGCAGGCAAAGCACCCTGTCAAGGGTAAAAGTCACAGCTTGATGTCGACTTAATTTCTAGCTGACTGCTTTAGTCTTTGTGGTTTGGGTCATATTTTCTCTCTGTAGCCCAATTTTAACATTCTACATTTTCAGAGAGGTAATTATCTCTTAGAGAATATGGGATTAGACTACAGTCATCTTGACTCTTAATGCTGCTTGAATAAAGTCCATCCAGCTTAACCTGGCATTCAGACCCCCTGAAGAACCTTCTACTCTCCAGCCCTGCCTCCCAGCCTTCTGTTTCACACACCCTCATCTTTGAACTTCACGAAAACCATGCTCCCTAGTAGAGGGGACTAGAAGGTGTTAGAGTCTTGAAGCCCTACAGTAGGTGAGTTCATGGTTGACCAACTCAAGAACCAATGGAAAAATAGGTCAAGGGGATAGAGGGCATAAATCTTTCAAGATCTCAGGGGAAAAAAAATGTTCACATTTACTGAAGTAGACTCTAAAGGCAGCACAAACAGCTAGTACCAGTCACTAGCATATGAGCTAAGTCATCTGGTCTACCATCCGGCTCAGTTGAGGCACAAGATGACTGTAGCCACATGAGTAAACCAGAAGAAAAACCACCCCGCTGAGCCCAGCACTAATTGCTGACCCACAAACCATGAGTAAATAAAATGTTTATTGTTTAAGACAAAAAAAAGCACAGCACAGTAAATCAAGACTTATCCTTGAGTTATTACATTTCTCTTTTTAGTAATGATAGGCATCGTACAGTTACTCAATTATTCCTTACTTGCTATAGACACTTTCAGAGTCTCCCACCTTTGTATTTCATTGAAATTCTTGTTTTGTTTTGTTATGGATAGTACCCATATTAAGAGCCCCTTTTCCCCAGTATCTGGGTCTCCATCTTAATATTTAATACTGCTGGGATTTTATGAATTATTTGTTGGATCTACTCTCTGGGTTTCCCACATCTCTCTCTTCCTTTCCTCTCAGGTATTATGGGACAGTAGTTCAGAGGCCCAGGTCACTCCCTCTCATGTTTTATTTTTCCCAAGGCTTTGTTTCAGAAGCCTTTCTTTCTTTACCCTCTGCTTGTGTTTGTTTTCTTAGTCCCAACCGTGGATCTCTTATTTTTAAATAAGTAATTTTTGTTTGCAAGGAACAGAAATGCTCTCAAGCCAGCTGTAGTTAGCAGAGGGTCTGTTGCAGGAATCTCAGGAATGCAGGGAGCAGGCTGGAGCAGGAAGGCTCCTCTAGTTCAAGGGCTGTGCAGTCCTGTTCATCTCGCGTGTGTGTGTGTTTGTGTGTGTGTGTGTGTGTGTGTGTTTCTCTGGATCAGGGCTCACCGCTGCCTGCCTAAGTTTGCATGTCTTTATTCTCAAATGAGGAAAGAAGGAAGGGAGGGAGGCAGTATGGCTGCTGGAAACACACCAGTCACTCGGGGGAGGGGGGTGACTGACACGAACGGACTTGGCAGGGGTGTCACAAAAAAGAGGTCTGTGGAGGGTAGTCCCACCAAACCTATTACACCTCTTTTTCTGATTTCTCAACAGGCATAACCCAAAGTCACCTTTCCTGGAAATCAGTTTGCTGAAACTATTGAAACAGCAGTTCTTGAAGAAAAGGTAAATAGAAGTGAATTTGTGTCTACTAAAATTCTCTTAAGAGGGAAACCCATGTTTGGAGGGTTGACCATCCCTGTCGTTCCTTAAACACACCCAGTTCTGTATGTATTATTTTACCTTCCTCTGCCTGGCCAAGTTCCTAGTCATCCCTCAAGGCCTTTATCAAGTGCTGCCTGCTTTTGAACCCCACAATACTCTCTCCTTCTTACTGACACGTATCCCAACGGGCTTTACATTACCATTCGTGCCCCTCCTCTGACCGTTCTCCTGTGGCTGTATGGAATGTAGGCGCTCCTTCTCTGTGACCCCCACCCCATCGTAGCACTTCCACACTTGATTATAGTTGCCTGTTTGCGTGTTTTCCCCAGTTACTTCCTCGAGACATATCTGAATTGTGCCTTGGACATAGTAGATGCTCCATAAACGTTTATTGAATTAACAGTGAATTGGCCTCCATTCTAGACGGTCAGCTCCCATGTGGATTCACTTTGTACCTCCACCACTCCACCCTTGTAGGGCCTGTACTATAAATCCTTCTCAAATCGATTCTGTTCTTTGAGCATTCATCAGAAATTGTTAATCTTCTCTAGATGTCCTTTGTGTTTTGGCTGTTGGTGAAATGAAGCAAAGCTTTTCTATCTAGTTTTTATTTTTCATGGGCAATCTGGGTCCATGTTAAGAGCAGTAATCCAGAAGCGGGAGGGGAAGGGAGGTGACAGGCGGGTCAGGGAACCAGTGACGGTGGGAGCATGTCTCCCCACCCTGCCTCTGCCTCCCTGTGGTTGGTGTTGAATGGGATTTACTCGAGGTGGGGTTTGGTCACGCCCCTCTTGTCTGCTGGATGGCAGACCCCCTCCCCCATCCATCCATCCATCTATCCATCCATCCATCCATCCATCCATCCATCCATCCATCCATCCATCCGTATGATCTTCCGAGCTACCTCAATCAACAGACAGTTGCATCTGAACCCACCTCCCTGCTCCAAACCTTTTTTGCTTTAAATCATTGAGTCAGCAGATTCCTTTTCTCACCTGCTTTTACTGCACCTGCTGAATATCCCGAAGACGTTCCTCACTAATGTAGGAATGTCATGTAATGTTATCTGTTTTGTTGGTCACCATCCTCTTAAGAGGACTTGTCCCAGCCTTTCCTACCTGACAGTAACCAGCAGTTGTCTCTTCCATTTGAGGGGTTCTTCTCCTTTTAGAGGGTGCTTCTACACACAGCACCAGAGTTTCTTCTCCCACCAATTCTAGGAAACAGGCAGGGGCAAACGGTAACTTCCCGTTTCAGTAAACAGGCTCAGAGCAGCTAGGCGTCCTGCGTGAGGCCACGTCGCCAATGCGAATGGCGTCTGGTTTTTCTCTCCCCTGCACCATCTTGCGCATTCCCCTTGGAAGCAGCCGCTGCTGTCACAGAACCCAGGGGCTCTGTCTCACCCACTCCAGTGTTCCTCTCAGTGGGGGGAGCTTTGGCCTGCTGTGGAGAGATGCCGTCTGACCCTGGTGTTTCCCCTACCCACAGCCAGGCCGCTTTCTTGAAAAAGTAGGTCTCTTCCTCCCGAGACCTTCCAATCAGTCTTATAAGTTTTATTTTGGTTGGGGCTTATTTAAATGCAGGAAATTTAATTAGTTTACATGAATGCTGTGCTGTCTTACTCTAGCAATACATAGGAAGACACTAACAGGGGCTAGAGCAGCTTAATCTAGCTGTATCTAATGATTTTCTTTCCTTGCCTTCTCCTTTAAATAATTGCAAATGGTGCCATCAATCAAGGTGGCAGAGCACACTGCTTTATTGCCATGTAGAATTGTTTAGTTAAATGTGATTTTTTAAAAAATGGCTCAACTTTTAATTAGAAAGCAGATTGTCAAATAGATTGGAAAATAGACCCATCATGATAGGAAACCAGGTTCTGGTCCAGAAGGAAGCATGTTAACTTAAGAGCAGGATGTGATTTCAGTGAGTCATTGTTTTCCTAAAATAGGCCGTCTTCTCTGGTCTTTTTTTGAGAGAGAGACCTTCCTGTACATCTGTACCGCCTTAGATTAACATTTTCCTGGGGGAGATTCTACTTGGAATCCCCCGAACAGGGTGGTACACCCAGCAGTGTAAGTGTCAGGGCACAGGGCTAGATACCGAGACCCTTCTACCTGAAACATCGGTGTCAAGAAATCAGCAAACCTGTTGTGTTGCTTGTAATTGAAGAAATTATTAGGCTACATACTTTACTTCCCATTGTGGTGTGATGCAAATCCCATTTTACTGTTAACAGGACTGTTTTCTTAGCCCCAAAGCTGGTATCTGCTTTACTACTGAAGATCATCTTAGAAGCAGCTTGCACATGTCCTGGCCGAGTTTGGCCCCATGAGCTCTCTGTGTGGTGCACCCCACCTTGAGCTGGCACAGTGGTGGACACACGAGCGCCCTGAGAGGAAGGCGGGAAGGGTCACCTGTGAGAACGGCCCCAGGCGTCCATCACTCCACACGGCTCCTCTGTGCTTTGTAGCTCCTTTTATACGTTTGATAGCAGTTAGTGAACTTGGGTAGGTCATGGGCACCTCAGTTTCAACTCTTGCTCTCCTTCTATCACAGCCCCTTTCCAGACCTCCCTTCCCCCTCATTTCATTAAGGTGCACAGCTGTTAATTCACTTTCTCAAGCCAGAAACTGGGGAGTCATCTGTTATCTCTCACCTTTCTCTTCCTCCCAGTCACTAAGTCCTAGTGATGCTTCTAAAGCAGATCTTGAATTCTTCTGCTGCCCTTCCACATCCGTCTCCCAAGTCCAGTGACATCGTCATTTGCCTGAGTCACTGCAAAGGCCTTTGAACGGTTGCCCTGCTTCCACTTTCCCTCCATTCTGCTCACCATGTTGGACCCAGGGGATCTTTAACAATGCTTGTCATATCATTTCACTCCCTTGCTCTAAGCTGTCAGTGACCTCCTCCCACACTGGGATGGATCCCACGTGCCCAACATGGCCCACAGAGGGGACTGTGCGATCTGGGCCCCGGGCCTTGCTGGAGATCCCACAGCATTGATGCCATCATGTTGAAGTAACTTGTGAGATGCTTTGCCCTTTCACTTTTGACTTCCTCGGCAGATCACAGTGACTGATTTTCCAAGTCACGTTCCATGCAGTGGACTTTACACTGGGGAGATCCTGGACGTTTGATTTTACAGTAGGGATTCTGTAGGCTGGGTCTCGACTTCTGAGGCTCCCTCCTGGATGGCAGTGATCTGATTCAGACATGCAAGTCCTTTCATCAATTCCCACGGGTGTGGGACTCAAAATTCCACAGACTCCCAAGTTTAAGGCATGGCTGCAGGCTATCTACCAGTAATCACAGGGATGTCATTAAAAGTTACTGAAAAAAAAAAAAAAAACCAGGGTAATGGTGTGATTTCAAGGATTGAAGGTGATGTGATGGCCACTGTCTCTAACTTACAAGGTGCCTTCCTCCCTCAGAAGAGGCAAAACCCACCTGCATCTAAGGTGGAAGCCCACCAAGGTCAGTCACAGGGTTCTCAACCTCCTAAATATGGTTCAGTGGGTCATCTCCAAAACTACTTCCAATACAAAATAAATGGCAGAGTGCAACTTACTTAAATTTAATGAGAATTTAATACACAATACTATGTATTGTTTGCTAATGCTGAACTTTTCTGTTTTCATGAACTTTCAATAATTCATGAAGTTGTACATAATCTTAAGAATAAATCTCAAGATTAAGGTTATCTTGAATAAATTTCATCTAGATAAAACCACAAAAAAAAAAAAAAAAAGAAATGTGATTGATGTTAAATTACAGTCCATCCTCCACGCGGGTTCTGCACTGGGGGATTCAACCAACCACGGATCGAAAATGTTTGGAAAAAAAAATGCCAGAAAGTTCCGAAAAGCAAAAGTTGAATTTGCCACATACCAGCCTATTCACATAGCATTTACACTGTATTAGGTATTACAAGTAATCTAGAGATGATTTAAAGTATATGGGAGGATGTGCCATAGCTTATATGCAAATACTATGCCATTTTATATAAGGGACTTGGGTACATGGGGGAGGCGGGGTCCTGGAACCCACCCTCTGTGGATCCCGAGGGGCGACTGTACCGCAGGCTGGAGTTTCTGGATGAGTGCCTCGTCCTCCACTAGGAGTCTGGCTGTCTCGCCACGCACGCAGTGGTGTGTTCCAGGCTCCCGTGGAGTGTGGACTTACACAGGCCCTTGGATTTCCCGTAGAATTTGGAAACAGTACTCTTAAGAGTGCACTGTCACCACCATCTTGAATTCGTGACAGTTGTTAATTGCCAGGAATCTAGATGTTTAATTATCAGTCACTGTTAGCTTGGCTTTCTCATTATTAGTTTAGCACCATTTGGTTGGTTGTTTACCTTGAAGAGTGAAGTGGTGCATATTTACACCAGGGATGTTTTCTGGCTAACAAGTTTCCAACAACTGGACTTTAAAACATGTGTGAGATGTAAACGAGTCATCCATACCCCTTTCCTGAAGCAGACGTGCACCTCTCCTGCATTTGCTTCTACAGTGATTCTTCACAGTTAACCACTGCATATGTTTTGCTGGGAAGGCGAAAGTGTGTGGGGCGGGTCCACACTCATCCTTGGGCAGTGTAGAGGGATTTAGAAGTGTCTGTACTATTTAGGGCTTGAGAAAGCAGCAAGGTAAGGCAGGGAAACACAGGTTAGGCTGTTGCAGAAATCCGCATGAACCAGACGAGGGCCTACTGGTAGTGGGGATGGAGCAGGACGATGTGTTGAGAGATGTTTAGGAAGAGGGACTGGTAGGTCTTGGGGGACAATTTGATACAGGGAATGGAGTGGGGTAGGGGAGACATCGAGGAAAACACCCAGACCTCTGGCTTGGGCAACATTAGCAAGCGGAACAGGCTTAGATCGTTCATCAAATACTTACTGAACCCCTGGTTCGGGGAGGTGGACAGAAATGATGAACTCTAAAAAGAAAAGGTGGAACGAAAGAAAGGTTATTTTAAAGGTGCAGAAGTAGGCGAAAGGGCACCTAATTTTGACTAAGGGGATCAGACAGGTTTTCTCAGCAGAGAGAGTGTGTAATGCAGGCCAAGACGAGAAGACCCAGGCATGAGTGCGCGTTGGCTTGTTCTGTACCTTGAGCAGCGGGACAGGAGTAACGGCTGCTTGATGCCACATAGGGGACGGGGCTGTACTCTGCACACGGGGCCTCGGAGGCCCGGCCAAGTTCACACTGTGTGTTATTGGCCCTGAGGCCACCGAAGGCTTGTTAGTTGGAGGACTAAGATGAGACCTCGGTTTAAGTGAACTCGTTCTGTCTGGAGACTGAGGAACGGGGAGGCTGGAAGCAGGAAGATGTGCGGGGTGAGACGGTGAGGGTGGGGAGGACAGACGGGCTCTGAGTATGGGTGCAGCGTTGATTTCATTTGAAGGTGGGGGGTGGGTGGGATCTGGAGTCAGGGCAGGAGGAGAATAATCAGGCCCTGGTGAGGGCGGCGGGGGGAAGCGGAGGTGACTGAGACCAGGGCTGCCTGAGGAAGCAGCCTCACCGTGGTCAGCGGGGTCTCTGTGGCGCCCGCAGATGGGCCACAGGCAGAATCAGCAAGGCTGATTTCGTCTTCAGCGCTCCAAAGCCTCTTGTTCTGTGCCCTTTGCCCAAACCGTCCTCATCCACTGTTCAGGTTCGTAAAACGGCTTAAGGTTCAGCAAACAAGACGGCCTTCAAATTAAAGATCAAATACGTATCACTTCGTTAGCGGCAAACCCCACTTCAGCAGCCCGAGCTCATTGTCTGATGGGGTCCTTCTCCTCCCCCGACCCCAAGCTGACCCTTCGGAGACTCCAGAGAACACCTGACATGCCACTGGGTAAATATTGGAGAGCAGCCCAGTTTACTGCCTGCCTTTGGCAGAGTATTTGGATTTTGGCAGCAGTCAGGGCCTGCAGTGAAGCACAAATGGTGGGCTTTGAGCCTTCGCCAGTGGGTCTGTAGCGCCCTCTTTGGAGTGGTCTTCTCGCTCACCGGCTGACAGCCGCGGGCCCCCGTGACCCTGCATCGCGGTGCTGCAAAGGCACACTCGTTTCAGGCGCCCTCCTGCCCTAGTCCTGCTCGAGGCTTGCTCCCACCTTTTTCTGTGGCCTCTGCTCTCTAATCAGACATGCAGCCCCTTGTAATGCTGTCTGTATTACATCACGTCCCCCGCTCTCTGTCACCTTATGCTGCTTTGTCTTTCTTCGTAGCACTTCACTCCTTGACACACTACATATTTATTTGTCTCTCGTCTGCCTCCTTTTCCTGGAATGTACGTTCCGTCAGAGCCAGAACTTTGTGTTGTTCATTATTCCGTCCCCACTGCCCGGACAGTGCCTAACGCATCGAGGTGAATCAGTAACTGATGAGATGGACCAGTCAGTTCATCCCTCTGTATATGCACAGCAGTTGAGCAGTGCCTGGCATGTGGTAGGTGCCCGCTAAGTGTTTGATGGAATGAATTGGCGAGTGAGTGACTCTGTGTGTGATTGGCTCGTCCCCAACACTTAGGTGCCCAGCAAGTGTCTGTGGAATAAATGAATGGATGTGAGAGCTTGCCCGTCTCTTTCTGAAGCTGGCCCTCTGGGTGGGGTGAGCCCCAGTCTCTGTATTTGAGGAAGGCCCAGGCGTGCAGTCTTGGGCGCATGTAGTTGCGGCTGCTGTTTGCATTTGATGCTTCCGTCAATCCCTCACTCTCTCTCAGTATGTCTGCCATCAGCCAGGCGCTGTAATT
This sequence comes from Balaenoptera borealis, assembly GCF_965194805.1. Taxonomy (NCBI): domain Eukaryota; kingdom Metazoa; phylum Chordata; class Mammalia; order Artiodactyla; family Balaenopteridae; genus Balaenoptera; species Balaenoptera borealis. The sequence continues at coordinate 70,859,011 of NC_138868.1, read as the reverse complement.
ACCTTGCTGTAATTTAGCTTAGGGATGAATTTTTCATTTTAAAAATGCCATAAACAACGGGTGCTCGTGATATGTTGGTTGTTAATGAAGTTCATGCCTAAGAGAACATGAGGACGGTGCTCCGCGTCTAGGAGAGAAGGGCTGTGAGCCCGCTTCCGGCCCCAGGAGCGTGAGGAAGGCAGAGGAGTTCTGGCGGACTCGTGGCTCTGCATGGCCCAAGTGTTCCCCAGCGTGTAGGCAGAGCCCTGGGGTGCGTGTGGGTCCTGTTTACCCAAAGGTTTGGGGGAAGTAACATTTAAAGAATATTAAAACAAATATGGTTGGTTGTTGGAGGAGAATGCAACATAGCTTAGTGGTTACAAGCAGGGTTCTGGAACCAGACTGGGTGCGTTTGAATCTGTCCCACCACTTATTTGCTTCGTGGTCCTGGGCGAGTTACATAACCTCTCAAAACCCCATTTCTCGCCTCTAAGATGGGAGCCTGGGACGCAGTGAGAGCCACGGCAGGCTCTTATCACAGTGCCATGCCCGTTACGAGTAAACAGCAAGGGATAATGTTATATATGATTGCTTGACATTTAAAATAAGACACAATTAAAATTTTATTCTTGCAGTGGCTTTGCCCCAGACTTGGCCTCCAGGACTGAATGTCCACTCTCCGTATTTGAGATGGAAGAGTTAGAGAAGCACCGCCTTAAAAAAAAATCCAAAACAGTGCATACAATTGGCTGGTGTGCATGTCTTCATGAATTTCCCCCCAGCCTTGCCTTAGTCTTGAGCTGCCAGAGTTAAGCTGTCGATAACAAAGGGATAAATTAGTGACTCTTGCTTTTAGTACCTGCTGTCTTAAAGTACCTAATTGAATAGCAGATGAAATCGAGAGAACCTGCAGGTTTGGATAAAGAATTGCCATTTAAGGAATGACAACACCTAGAAGAGCTTGTAACTTTTCACGTTCATTACTTCCTTTTATTCTCATAAGAGCCTGTTACTCATCAAGGTAGAAAGACTGTCAGGGTGTTTCTGTGACTTCTCCTGGGAATGGGATTGAAACACTTATCAGCCCTTCCTGCCTTGAGGTCTTCTCCATCCAGTGTTTTTCAGATGCAAGTCACTTTCCATGGGATTAAACTGACATGATTTTCTAATGAAATGAAACAAAGAAAATTTCCGAGTGTGTCGCACATAATAAGCTTACATATCATGGCATAAAACTTTGGTTTTCGTTTGTGCCCTGTGCGCTGCTGTTAATTGTATTTCTTTCTGTGCATCTTAACCATTTCAAAGCCGTTGTTTTGTACCTTCTTAAGGGAATTTCACTTAACTTCGTTTCTGTTCAGTCATCTCCTTTGTCCTGTCCGTGGTTGAGTTTGCTTCAGGTCAACTAGTTAAAACAAATTACTGTGCTTGAAGTTGCTGATCGCTGTGAATTTAACTCTATCTTGTCCGGGTTACATAACGAGATCCATCAAAGGCTTTTTGCCCACCCCTCTTCAGTGGGAGGAGCTGATGGTTGAGCCGCACCTGCAGAGCTTGGTGGAATTGCAAGGCAGGTCCCTGAAAGCCAGTATTTCCTCAAGGCTGGGAGAGCCTCTTCACCGCTGGTTCTTGGAAGAAGCGTGCGGGGACTATTCTGCCCTCCCTCACATGGCCTTCTTTGTTCTCTGAGACCAGCAGGAGAGGCCTGGGAAACGTGACAGTAACTTGAACAGAAAAGGGAGGGACGTGGCTTAGTGGAATGAGCAGAATTGAGGCTCCTGCAGAGTTTTCCGCTCCTGAGCTCTGTGTGTGTTGGGGGTCAGGGAGGTGCACGTGGAGGGAGTGGGGCTCCTTGGACAGGCCACTTAAGCCTGAACAGCGGCAGCGTTTCAGATGCGAGGTCCCGGGCCAGGCGCTTTTCTTTTGCAATCTCATGTAACCCTCACATTGTATTCTTCTCACTGTGTCATAGTGGCCTGACAAAATCCTGTCCTGGTTAAGTCTAACATCCCCCGACTCCATCCCCTGTACCTGCACCTGCGCGTTGGTGCCACCCCCCAACCGCCTCGCTCTAAGATCTGAGGCCTCTGACTGCAGGCTGGTGGTCACCCGTCGTGCTCTAATGCATCCATCCCGCTTGACTGCTGTTTCACAGCTTCTCTCTCTTCAGACTCCAGCATCTCCTCCCCCTTCCTGCCTCCCAAGCTGATGACCTTCTTCCCATTTCACTGAGAACCAGCAATAGCCCGGTGAGAACTTGCACAGACTCCCACAGTCACATTGGGCCCATCCAGGGCCAGCCCAGCTGGTGCTCCAGCTCCCCTGGGTGGCTCGCCAGCACTTCTTTTTCCTTCCTTCTCCTGATCCATGTTCCCCTGTAACACAAACATTCTATAAGTGCCTTAAAAAACAAACAAGTAGAACAAAACTCTTGTCCTCATATCCCCTTCTGATTCTGACCCTATTTTCGTAGTGATGATGATGATGATGTTGATGACGGATGATGATACTTACATAGGAAATACTACGGACCAGGCATTAGTCTCATATATCAATTCCTTAAGGGATTATTATCCCCATTTTCCAGGTGAGAAATGTGAGGCACGGAAAGATTAAGGAACTTGCCCGAGGTCACCGGGCTGATAAATGGCAGGAGTGGGATTGCAGTGCAGACACTCAGCCCCCGAGTCCTACCTTGAGAAGCACTGCTGACTCGTGGTCTCCGTTCTCTAGCCTGCTCCCTGCCTCCCTGGGACCCCCTCAGATCTGGGCCCCCTCCCCACCTCGCCACCCCACCAAAACTCTCCCCTCAGGTCACCGATGACCTACACGTGACCAGGCCTGATGAGCGCCTCCTTCTTCCTGGAACACTGTCTGCACTTGCCTTCCAAGACACCTTACACTTCCAGTTTTCTTCCTTTCATACCTTTTTAGTCTCTTGCTGGTTGCTCTTCAACTCTGCAAGTCCTAAACCTCAGAGCGCACTGGCCCCTCTCTGTCTGCGCTCGCTCCCCAGCCTGGCGGCTTGCATTGCTGACAGCTGCCACGCTCCTGTCTCCAGCCCAGCTCTCTCCCCAAGCACAGCCTCCTGCATCCAGCTGCCTGCTCAGTGTCTCCACTGCGGACAGCTAATCGCGTCTCAAACTTGACCCATCCCATTGTCCCCACACCCCTACGTGGCGCCTCCATTCCTGCACTTCCTTGAGCCATAGAGCCTTTCATTGTTTTATCTTTTCACACTCCAGTTCCAATCTGCTGGTGAATCATGTTGGCTGTCCCCTCAACGTACCCGACCACTTTTCCCCACATCTGCCCCTCCCTGGGACCAAGCCACCATGTACCTCCTGAATAATTCACTCATGTCCTCACCGAGCTCCTGGCCTCAGCCCTTACCCCCTGCAGTCAGTCGTCCAGCAGTGCTTTTCCTTAGCACAAGCAGAGCCCTCCGGTGGCCCCCATCTTGCACAGGTCACTTCCTCACCTCCTTTGAGTCTCTGGTCCGGTGTCACTTTCACATGAAGCCTTCCTTGATTGATTTCTCTAAATTTGCAGCCTCTGTTCTTATTTTCTCTAAAACACGTAGCATCATGTATGAGACACATATTCTGTTCATTTGTTGGTTGCCTGTCTCCCACATTCCCTGTAAACTATCCAGCATGTCTCCCGACATATAGTTGATGCTCAAAAAATATTTAAATGCTAGGTAGTTTTATCCCTGTTTTACAGACAGAGTAATTGAAGGTCTAAGAGGTTAAGTTCCTTGCCCAGGGCCACAGACCCCAGAAGTGCCAGGATGGGGATTAAAACCCAGACGTGAGCTTAATTGCTCCGTCTGCTCTTTTTCTTGTGAAAAAGGACAATAATAGGTAAGACGAAGAGTTACCATGAGGAGGAAATGAATACTGCACAGGAAAGCACTTTGCAGGAACGTCACTTATCCAATTTATTGAGAACCCTAGCTTTTTATGTCTGCGTTATTCAGCAACCCACCCCAAAGTTCTTTTGTGTTCTCGGGTTTTTATTTAGGAGTAGCTGACACTGCCACCGCCAAATGGCATAGTTTCTTCTTCCTTCACCCTCGGTGAGAGAAGTATGTGCACGTGTTTGTGCCTGTCAGCTTCCGCCTGTGGCTCTGATCCTCCCGACGGGCCAGCCGGTCGAGAGCGCCCCGACCTCTGAGGCCGGTCGGCAGCGGGGCGCTGGAGCCCGCGAGCTCTCACTGCTCACGTCTGTGTTCCCGGGAAGGCGCTTGTGTGATCAGCTGGTGCCTAGCGGGTGTCGGGAGTCCCATCCCGCTCAGTTCTCTTGGTGGCCTGCCCACCCCCTGTCCCCGTCTCTGCGGCAGACAGAAGTGAGGTGATCACGGCCCATTACGGCTAAACCCCAGGGACGTACAGTGATGTGAGCACACGCCATGAGCCACAGAGCTGCTGCTCTCGGCGCGCAATTTAGGTTTCCCTGAACTCAGGGCAGCTTCCCTGGGCTCACGGCGTAGAGCATGGAGTGGTGCAGCGCTCCTGATGCTTCATGTTGATAATGACGCAGCCAAGAGAAGAGCTGGTGGAGGTCTGCCCCACAGACACCCTTCTTACGTGTCGTTTATTCGTTTGCGTTCCTGATTTTGCAGTAGGAGAAAAACGCAGCCATTTTCTCAGCGAGCATGTTACACCGCCTTTTCTGGAGACAGGAGAGCTGCAGGGCTGTGGAAAGGTGGACAGCGTGGAGGATGGGCGGGCAGTCTCTGGCCTCCATCCCTGGGAGTGGCCCTCCAGGCGGGCCGCCACCTGGGCCTGGTGTCTGTCCTCGCATCGCCTGTGTGGGGAGGAACGGGTGCAGCCGACACAGTCTGCGGCCACTTAACGTTGTTGCCTGGACGTGCTGGTCTCAGCGGGCGCCCCTGCAGCAGCCTGGGGCATCCTGGGGGCCTTCTTTCTGAGCAGCCTGGCCCACCAGGAGCGTTCAAGCAACCTGCAGTGCGTCTTTAAGCCCAGGACACCTTCTGGGAGTCGGAGCAAGTAAGGAACAGGCTTTATCCGCTGCCACGTGAGACAGGCTCCTGCCCACACACCCTCCCTCCTTGTGTCCTCAGCCTCCAGAGCTCACGGGCAGGAACCCGCCATGGACTCTTGACCCTGTGTCCCGTCACTGCATGGGATGGCCCGGCTACTTGGAGGCAGCTGGGTTGGGTGGGAGGCAGACAGAGCTGGGTCTGAATCCCAGATGCACTCTGACTTACTACCTGGGCCCTTCTCTGAGCTTCAGTTCCCTTGTCTGAAAAATGGGATAAAAGCCGCAGTGCGGTTTGCGTGTTTGTAGAGGGCTTTAGTGCGGTAGCCTGACAGGTAGTGAGCCTTCGGGATGTGATAGCTGCTGTTCTTAATTGTGGGCTGACCTGGAGGCACTGTCACTGTGGGGTCATGCAGAGAGGATGGGTGAGCTTTGGAATTAGGTCTGAGTTCAGATCCTCAGTCCATTCATTTCACTCAATATTTAATGAGTGATTGTTACGGATTTTATACTAGGGTTGAGACTGTGCTGGTTTCCTAATGGTCTTTGATCTTGGGCAAGTCACCATACTTTTCTTTTTTTCTTTTTTCATAAATTTATTTATTTTATTTATTTATTTTTGGCTGCGTTGGGTCTTTGTTGCTGCGCACGGGCTTTCTCTAGTTGCGGCGAGCGGGGCTACCCTTCGTTGTGGTGTGTGGGCTTCTCATTGCGGTGGCTTCTCTTGTTGCGGAGCACGGGCGCTAGGCACTTGGGCTTCAGTAGTTGTGGCACGCAGGCTCAGTAGTTGTGGCTCACGGGCTCTAGAGCGCAGGCTCAGTAGTTGTGGCGCACGAGCTTCATTGCTCCACAGCATGTGGGATCTTTCCGGAGCAGGCATCAAACCTGTGTCGCCCGCATTGGCAGGCGGATTCTTAACCACTACGCCACCAGGGAGGTCCCCATACTTTTCTGAATCTCATCTTTTTCAAGTAAAATGGGAGTGAGAATACCAATCTTGTGTTGAGAATGAAAGGAGCATTTCTAAGTGGTAGCTGGCTGGTTTATTATCTTCTGCTATAACTTTTTCTCCTCTCCTGTAGAATTTTCTGCTGTAACTCTGTGCTTAGTACGTAAGATGACCGCTTGTCCTCCAGCTTTGGTGTTCGATCCAGAGATGCTTGCTGAGCACCTGTTATGTGAGAGGCATCCTGCCAGCCCAGGGCAATATTATTACTAGCAAGACACATTTGCTCCCAGAGGCGTGCTTAGTCCAGTGGGGACATCAGGGGCCCAGCCAGTTAGGCGGCGGCCACTGGTCAGTGCTGCAATAAAGGCGTAAACCGAGTGCCGAGACGGCACTGGGGAGTGAGTGCTGAAGGCCAGGCACAGGGGTGACCAAGGATGGGTGTCTGTACCAGGAGGACGCTGGTGCATGGGGGAGGGCATGCGGCAGAGCTCCTGCACGGGCACCGGCATGGGATGTGAGCGTGTGGGGTGGGCACTCAGGCGTGTTGGTAGCCGTGGGTCATGTGAGGTATGATGAGGCTGGAGAGATCCATTGGGGCGGGGCTGTGAGGGCCCCGGAGTCCTCACCATTGTGAGTCGAGGCCGTGATGTGGGAAGCTTATCAGGGGGCTGAACCTGGTGCTTATTGCACGGGGCAGGCACAGCACTGCCCAGTTAAAGTGCCGTGTGAGCCACTCACGGAATTTAAAGTTTTTGAGTAGCCCACATTAAGACAGTAAAAAAAAAAAAAAAAAAAAAAGGTGAAATTAATTTAATAATACATTTTATCGAACCCAGTATATCCAAAATGTTATCATTTCTTGTAATTAGTATGGAAGATTTTAATGAGACGGTTTATATTCTTTCTTTTGGTACGGAGCCTTCCAACTCTGGTGTGTATTTCACACTACAGCTCAGTTTGGACCACAGCCACGTTTCCAGTGCTAGTAGCCATATGTGACGAGTGGCTGCCATCCTGGGCAGTGCAGCATTAGCCTGCCTGGGATACGGGAGCTGGGGGTGGTCTCTGTGATCCTGAACCTTCCCTCAATTGCCCAAGCCAACCTTCTTCTCCCATCAAGCCTCTGGGAAGACCTGCCCAGCAGCAGACTGGTAACTGGTGGTTTTCAGCAGGGAAGAGAAAGAAACTGGGGGGTTCCATCATCCAGGGGTTATATGGTTCAAAACCAAAAAAAGGGCAGCGTTCCCTGGTACCTCCCTCCGTACGTGCATCTGCACTGGAAAAAGCTCCCTGGAAAGGGAGTTACTCTGTACCATTTACTGAGCATCTGGTTTGGCCTGTTAATCAATACTTCAGATAATACTTCAGTCTTTCTCCTCCAATGACTCTACAAAGCAGGTTTTCTTATCCCACTTTACAGAGGAGGAAAGTCAGGGCATGAGAGATTAAGTACATTGCCCAGGGTTGTATAACTAGACATGGCAGAGCTGAGGCTCAAACCTGGTTTCAAACCCACGTTCTTACCTCTGCTCCTGGCTGTTTCCCTAATAGGTTCTAAGGCTGTCATGTATGATTTCTAAGTAGGAAGAAATACACATAAGGATTTTAATAAGCGTGTGTGTGCACAATATATGTATATATATATATAGAAAAAAGACTGGGAAGCTCAGCCAAAAAATCATAAAATGATTCTATCTGAAAGGATGTGTTTCCCCTTCCTCTCTGCCCCCTTCCCGTCTGCCCACGCACACCGGGGACCGGTTGGAACATTCCAGTGCTGACCAGTTGCCATGGGCTTGTTGGTGGGGGAGGGGCATTGGTGGAACTCAAGTGTCTGTGAAGTTTCCGTTCCCTTGGTTAGGGGAGCTAGAGGCCGGGGGGTGGCCAGGTGGCAGTCATGGTCGGGTTGTAAAGCTGGAACTCGGCTAGTGGCTCCTCTATCCTGCCTGGGCTGCTTGCTGGGAAAGAGCCAGACTGCACCTGACGAGCTTCATCTCTGATTTCCTCTCTGCAAGGGGCTGGTGAGCAATGACGTGGCCCCAAAGTGGGTAAAGGGCCGGGAAGGTGCGTGGGGAAGGCACCGGAGGATGGTTAGACTATTCAGGCTTCGGGGTCAGGCTGATGTGGGTTTGACTTTTGACTCTGCCACCCCTAATTTTGTGACAGTGGCAAGGCTTTGGACTCCTCATTTGTAAAACTGGAGTAATCATTTTAGCCAGGGCTCCTTCGTTGGAAGGTACAGAGACCCACTGGGGCCAGCTCAAGTTCAAAGAGATGTCTATCCTAAGATTCAGAAACAGGTCAGCATAACTCAGCTCAGGAGGCTGTATAGAGCTGGGCCTCGCAGGGGCTGTGCTGGAAACATAAGAGCAGAGTCCCCAGTCTCCAGCTCTCAGAGTGCTCCCCTGGTCTCCCGTCTCCTCTCCCCAGCTTGGCTTCCTCTGTTGTCTTCCGCACATGGCGTCAGATGGCTTCCCCGGTGCCCCCATCTGCAGGATTTTCCAGCTTGTGTGCCTTCATGTTTCTCAGTTTAGGTTTCTGAAATAGAGGCTGATTGGCGCACTCCACTGAAGTTCCTCTTGTCAGTTCTCCAAGTCGCCAGATCCAATGGCTGCTGCTTTATCTTCACTTTGTCTCGGTGGCGTTCTGAAGCAGCGCTCTTCTTGACTCTTGGTCCCTGGGACCCCACACTTCTCTTGTTCACTTGCCTCTTCTCCACAGGCTTCTTTGCTTGCCCTTCCCCTCCTGTTCTCTGACTGTCAGATGCTCAGGGCTCGGGCCTGGCCCTCTTCTCCATCTACCTTGTCCTTGGTGAGCTCACCTCATCAGTGGCTGATGACTTCCAAATATAGATCTTCAGCTCAGACCGAGCTCTTGACTCATGTCCTCAACCGCCTCCTTGATATTTCCATGGTGATGTCTAATAGGCATCCTCACACATGGATAGATGTGAACAGAGCCCTTAATGTCCTTTCTCAAATCCATCCCCCCTTCCTGCCATTCTCTCTCACCTCATAAGGCCAGATCACCATCCAGCCAGATGCTCAAGCTCCAAACCTTAGGTCCACCCGTTATTCTCTTTCCCTCATGTGCCATGTCTAATATGTCATTAGGTACCCCCCAAATAAAAGCCCACTCCATCCTCCTCTCCATCACCACTGGCCCTCCCCACCAAGTCTGAGCCACCCCTGGCCCTCCCTGCCCTGCTCTAAGGGCCTCCCTTTTCATTCCCCTGGACCCCAGTCTCCACAGACCGGCCAGAGGAGCTTTTTTAAACTTGCACCTCCCCGTGTGAAGCCCTTCAGTGCCTCGTGCTGCTTTCGGAGTGAATCCCGGCTCCTCACCATGACCCGCCAGCCTGTGGATGGCCTGGCCTCTGTGCCCTCTGCGGTTCCCCTCCTGCCACCCTTCTGGTTCCTTCCGCTCCCTCTGCCTGCGGCTCTTCCCCAGCCTTTGTCCTGCTGGGCCCTTTTCCCTCCCCTCAGTTGTCGTCTCAGCGGTGTTTTCCCTCCCTCCTCACCACTCTCTCTTCAGCCCCAGGGAGAGTGCCGGGCTGTGGTTTGAGGCCCACAGCACAGGTGGGTGGGATCAGGGAGGCCACCCACTGGAGCCTGACCGAGACCCCAGACTTCAGGCTGGCGTGTTCGTCCTTTAAATCCTGACCAGACCTGCACTGTCCCCAGTGACGAGGCCTTTTTTTAAGCCTTGGAGAGCTTCTGAATGCATCTCACAAATGTCAAGAGCTGGTCGTCACGGGGGCTGGTGCCTATGAATGTCCACCACACCTCTGTGGGAGGATGCAGGCAGCAGCCGAAGGAGCGGGGCTGGGGCGCTTGTTAACTCTGGGCCTCTGGTGCTGCCTGCCTGCGGCCAGTCCTCTGGGGGGGCCCTGTGAGGTGTCCTGTGGCAGAATCCAGTGAGGGTCCTGTGGGAGAATCCTGTGAGGTGTCCTGAGGGAGAATCCAGTGAGGTTCCTATGGGAGAATCCTGTGAGGGGCCCTGCGAGGTGTCCTGTGGGAGAATCCAGTGAGGGTCCTGTGGGAGAATCTTGTGATGGGCCCTGCGAGGGGTCCTGTGGGAGAATCCTGCGAGGTGTCCTGTGGGAGAATCTTGTGATGGGCCCTGTGAGGGGTCCTGTGGGAGAATCTTGTGATGGGCCCTGTGAGGGGTCCTGTGGGAGGATCCTGTGAGGGGTCCTGTGAAGGGTCCTGTGTGAGAATCCTGTGAGGTGTCCTGTGGGAGAATCTTGTGATGGGCCCTGTGAGGGGTCCTGTGGGAGAATCTTGTGATGGGCCCTGAGAGGGGTCCTGTGGGAGAATCTTGTGAGGTGCCCTGCGAGGGGTCCTGTGGGAGAATCTTGTGATGGGCCCTGTGAGGGGTCCTGTGGGAGAATCTTGTGATGGGCCCTGTGAGGGGTCCTGTGGGAGGATCCTGTGAGGGGTCCTGTGGGAGAATCCTGTGAGGGGTCCTGCGAAGGGTCCTGTGTGAGAATCCTGTGAGGTGTCCTGTGGGAGAATCTTGTGATGGGCCCTGCGAGGGGTCCTGTGGGAGAATCCTGTGAGGTGCCCTGCGAGGGGTCCTGTGGGAGAATCTTGTGATGGGCCCTGTGAGGAGTCTTGTGGGAGAATCTTGTGATGGGCCCTGTGAGGGGTCCTGTGGGAGGATCCTGTGAGGGGTCCTGTGGGAGAATCCTGTGAGGGGTCCTGCGAAGGGTCCTGTGTGAGAATCCTGTGAGGGGTCCTGTGGGAGAATCTTGTGATGGGCCCTGCGAGGGGTCCTGTGGGAGAATCCTGTGAGGTGCCCTGCGAGGGGTCCTGTGGGAGAATCCTGTGAGGGGTCCTGTGGGAGGATCCTGTGAGGTGTCCTGTGGGAGGATCTTGTGATGGGCCCTGTGAGGGGTCCTGTGGGGGGCTGGGTGACGGGCCACAGTGGGATCCTCCTCTTTTCACAGGCCATTAGGTCCACAGGGAAATGGCTGCAAATCAGAGTGCTGCCAATGGCCTGTCTCTTTTCAGACAACTTCGTGAAGCTGTGTCAGGGAGAGAACAGACCATGGCTCATAGCTTTGGACAAGGCATGCCATCCACTGCTCTGTTAGCTACTATTCACAGACCAGCTGACCGTGCACAAGACGTTCTTCCTCTTGCCCCTTGGTCTCCTCATCTCTGAGGGGGGGGTCACAAGCCTGCCCGTCTCCCCGCAGGCTGTTTGTTGGGTGGGCTTCAGGAGCGTCAGCTAACGTGGATCCGGTGCCTCCTCCGTGCCAGGTGCCGTGTTACCCGGATTCTTGTCTCAGCCTCACCGCGGTCCTGCGGGCGGGGCACTGCCATTAGACCGCCTCCCCGGGGGCGGCTGAGGCTGGTGAACTCCGTGAGCTCTGACCAGGGCCCCGCAGCGGGCAAGCGGTGGGGAGGGAGGAAGCGGCTGCCAGGTGTGGGCGGGCCGAGCGCCGCGAGGAGTGTTTTCTTTTCAAATCCTCAGTCACTCCTTCTGAGAGAAGTTGTCCTCATTGTTCAGATGATGACACTGAGGCCTCCTGAAGCCCAAAGCCGTTCAGCCAGTAAGTTGCATGTCCTTAGTTTGAACCCAGGTCTGCCTGCAAGTTCTCTGAAAGATTTGAAAAGGAGAATTTTTTTTTTTAATTTACTTATTTATTTGTTTATTTTTGGCTGTGTTGGGTCTTCGTTTCTGTGCGAGGGCTTTCTCTAGTTGCGGCAAGCGGGGGCCACTCCTCATCGCGGTGCGCGGGCCTCTCACTGTCGCGGCCTCTCTTGTTGCGGAGCACAGGCTCCAGACGCGCAGGCTCAGTAGTTGTGGCTCACGGGCCCAGTTGCTCCGCGGCATGTGGGGTCCTCCCAGACCAGGGCTCGAACCCATGTCCCCTGCATCGGCAGGCAGATTCTCAACCACTGCGCCACCAGGGAAGCCCATGAAAAGGAGAATTTTTAAAGCCGGGGGTTCCTACACCTGTCAGGTCTTAAGGAAGTTAAGAGTGGCTGTTTTCAAAAGCCTGATGGAAGGCGTAAATTTGCCTAAATGGGGCTCTCCAGAACTTTAATATTTGCTTTTGGCTGGCATCATGTCATTCCAGTGCAATAATTTCAGCCCTCTTGTACCAGGAGGAACTCCGCCTGATTATGGATAATAGGAAGAAAATTCTGGGGTCCAGTCGGGGATGAGAGGAGTGGTGAGGTTAGGATCCCTCTACCAACAGGGAGAGTCACACAAGACTTTTCCCGTCTCGGAACCCACATTCCACGTCCTGCCTGCCACTTGACACGTTCACTTAGGTGTAAATGTCATCTTCCTCATCAGGGTGGTGACAGGCCACCCACTGTCCTGGGGCAAAACTGGGAACACAGTATCGTGATACAAAAGTCTCTTTGTTAGAGGAATATTGGGGTACACTGCTCCTCTGCCTCAGAGAGTGCCTCTCTACCAGTCCCCCAGGATGTTATGAAGGGCATTTGTCTTTTTTATTTCCCTGCCCAGTATCCAGCCCCCCACTCCTTCACTGTGTTTAGAAACACTCCCCCTGCTTATAGAGGTTGGAAGGGTAGGCTGCGGGTATATTGGGTCTCAGCTTGGCTGGTCACATGCACCTGGTGACACAGAGAAGCCAGGGCCCTGGAGAATTCATCCTGAAGGCAGTGACAGCAGCTCCGTCTGGTTTCCAGGGGCAGTAGTGGTGGCCTCAGTGCTCCCTGCTCCAGCGGCAGTGTCCAGGTGATGATACAGCCTGAGGCCTCCTCCAGGCTCGTGGTGTGAGTGGGGCTCAGGTGATGGCTGCACAGCTCCTTGTCCTGCTTATTTCCTGAGCCAGGTCCTCTTTTCTGGGGATCCTGTGAGGTGCCAAAGGCCTCTGCGTTAACTCCATCTCACCTTGAATCAGCCAAAGTCTGTTACTGTTGTGTAAAGCTCAGAATCGGACTCGTATGGAGCTGTTGCTCTGTAGTTACCCACGGCCTTTGATTCATTCCCCAGGCCCCTGACAGCACCACTTCACCACCTGAGCACCTCCACGGGGCACAGAATTTACAAGATCCTAGGCTGAGTGGGTGGCTGGACCGAAGGCTCAGCTGGTCTCTCTTTATCATCTGTCTGACCCAGCTCTCCACTCTGCTTGCAACCCAGGGCGCACCCCTAGACCGTGGGCTCTGCGAGCACAGCCCCGAGTGTTCCACCTCTTCCTCAGCTCCTCCCGCAGAGCCTGGCACATAGGAGGTGCTCAGGAAGGTTTGGGTGGATGGGTAGAGGATCAAATGGAGATCAGAGAAGTCGGTGCCTCCGGGCTCTCTTCGGCCCCAGTGAGGCTGCCGCGGCCTGCTATCAGGCCCTGGGCTCGGGCAGGAAGGGAGCCACGGTCCTGGGATCTGCAGGCTGCCGGTGGTTCAGTGCTGGAGGTTGGCTGGGGAGATGGTGGGATTTAGAACAATGAAGTAAATAGGTGGGGCCTTGGAAGGGAGAAGGGTGCCCCCCTTTCCGCTGAGTGCAGGCGGCATAGTTAGTGCTTCCCAGTCCCTTCGTGTCATGAAAGCAGTCTTGTTCATCTGGTGCCCGGCGCCTGGCCAGCTGCCCCTGGAGCTGAGAGGCCCTGTCTCAGTGTGCTGGTTACCAGTGCACAGCACACCTGCAGAAGCGCTGACGGTGACAGAGCCCCAGGAACATCCTGCTTATCCCCACCACCCACCACTCAGAGGGGCTACAAGTCCTCTTCTGTCCTTAATCCTTGGGCTGCTAAGTTGCAGATACTCTTCCTGCTTTAGCGTTTGCCTTTGACTTTGCGAGTCCTTTTCCTTTCACTCCGTTCATTCTTTTTTTTTTAATAGCTACTTTATTTATTTATTTATTTATTTATTTTTAGCTGTGTTGGGTCTTCGTTTCTGTGCGAGGGCTTTCTCCAGTTGCGGCGAGCGGGGGCCGCTCTTCATCGCAGTGCGCGGGCCTCTCACTATCACGGCCCCTCCCGTTGCGGGGCACAGGCTCCAGATGCGCAGGCTCAGCAGTTGTGGGTCACGGGCCTAGTTGCTCCGCGGCATGTGGGATCTTCCCAGACACAGGGCTCGAACCCGTGTCCCCTGCATTGGCAGGCAGATTCTCAACCACTGCGCCACCAGGGAAGCCCCACTCCGTTCATTCTTTGTTTTTTTTTTTTTTTTTCCGTTCATTCTTGATCATGGTTCTCTCTACAGGAGATTCTGCACCTTGACCAGAGGAGCGTGACCCTTCCTTCATTCAAATCCCTCTCCGGACGGACCCTCCCAGCATCCCCTAGGAAAGATGCGGCAGCTCAAGGGGAAGCCCAAGAAGGAGACGTCCAAGGATAAGAAGGAGCGGAAGCAGGCCATGCAGGAGGCCCGGCAGCAGATCACCACGGTGGTGCTGCCCACGCTGGCTGTGGTCGTGCTGCTGATCGTGGTGTTCGTGTACGTGGCCACGCGCCCCGCCATCACCGAGTGAGGGACCTCCCCCCCCCAGAGAGGAGGCGCGGGAGGGGAGAGCAGAAGAAGAATGGCTTTCATCCGCAGAGATCTTCCTGATGCTGAGCTCTGAGCCAGAGTACCCTGTCTTCTCTGGTCTGTGACTTGATTAAAGTTTCTCCACTTTTCTTGGAAGGGAATAGGGAACGCTTTATCAGTGAATGTGCCATACACCTTATGGTCCACTTCATGTGCCTTTCAGACTTCAAAGCCTGTGTGTGTGTGTGTGTGTGTGTGTGTGTGTTTTTCTCGCCTACAATCGATATGTAGCTCCACCTGGTGAGAGGAGGCATCTCTGGGTCGTGGATCAGTTGGAATCAGTGCTCACCCCATCCCCTTTGCTTTGAGCATGACTCTTTCCTACACGTGTTCATGATTTCCAAAGGGACTGTATTTCTTCTCTGTGCTTCATGTGATTTGAAATATGCCGACTCAAAAGTGAAATATTTATTTTTTGAATAAAGGAGATAATAGCCTTAAACCGGATGTTTATCTTGTTTTGCCAGGAGGTGGCCTTGCTCTCCCGGGAGCCCAGGAAGGTGCTGTCTGTGCGGGCCCCCTGGCCGGGAAGTATGTCCCCTTCGCCTCCAGTCCTCTGGGCTTTCTCCATCTCCCCCTTCACTCCCTGCTGTGAATCACTTCCGGTAAAATTGTGGTTTTTTGACTGGCTCATTTTAAGATTGAGAGACTCTTGAGAGGGCCAGAAAGGATGCATAAATTGGTCTGTTCCAGCAAAAATAAGAGTTCTAATTGGAATGAGACCACAACTGCTTTTGACACCAGTTAGCAAACAGCAACACAGACGTGGTCCTGGAGGTAAAGGTCAGGCTTGGTTCTGTTCCTGCAGAAAGGGTACAAATTGTCAACAGTCCAGCTGAGTTTTGGATGCAAATTGGCTGTGCTGGAAGGGTTGCTTCGTTGTATTTTAGGGCATCGTTAGCCGTCCTGGTGCCTGGTGGAGTGGACCCTTTTTGGAAGTCAGATTCATGGTAACTGCTCTGAGGGTGTCTGTTCCTCTGTCACTGCTGATTAGGGGGAGATTTGTAGGGAGACAAGTGCTTGTCTAATCTCGGTGGCTGCATGACTCGCTCGCTGATTGCACAGGCGTGTTCTGGGGGCGTGGAGCGTGCTAGAGTGAGTCTCTAAGAAGACGAAGCAGCTGCTGGAAGGAAGGGCTCCAGCGGAAGCTCGGATGCTGGGCTGGGCAGGGCCGACGGAGCTCTGCGGGCCTGCGAGGGAGACCCCGTGCTGCCTCAAGCTCACTCCAGTGCCTGTGGCCCTGGAAGGAGATTGGCTAAAACATTTATCAAACGCAGAGGCTGCTAGCATCAAGTTCCTCTTAGGGTTCCGTTTTCCTCCCCCTTATTTGGTTCTCTGAGGAGCTTTAGTGCTTGTTGGTCTGAGAAAGCTTGGAGTCTGCTGCCCCCAGGACGGCTCATTGGGGTGGAGGAGGGGGCGGGGCTTCTGCGCCGTCCCTGCTCTTCACGATGGCCACTTAGCCACGAAATGCAGAGTTCTGCCCCCTCCCTCCCCAAGGACAGCCTGTCCGCTCCAGAAGCAAGAGCCCAGGCTGTGCTGGGTCCTGGCCTCATCTGTGTTCAGTTCCCAGCCTACCCCTCAGAGGTGTGGATTTCCCAAACCCCCGGAGCTCAGTTTCCCCATCTGTAATAGGCGGTCCAGGCACTTTTAGGGAAGTGGGCCTCTAGGGGAAACAAGGCTTATTAGAGCCAACCTGACTTTTTATGCAGGATTTGCTGCCAGAACCCCTCTGAGTCCACTTCCTCCTGTGAAAATGGAGGCTGTCTTGCCTCATAGGATTGTTGGGAGAAATCAATTGAAATAATACATTTGTGATGCCAAGTCTAGCACCTGGGACGTAGTAGTTACTCTATAGTAATTTCTAGCATTTGACATGTATACCTGTAATACAGGTAATGTATACATGCACATATTTTCCATGTATTAACTCATTTATTTCTCATATAGCCCTAGGAGTAGGTACTGTTAGTGCTCAGTTTTACCGCTGAGGAAACTGAGGTGGGCCAAAGGACTTGTTGATGGCATACCGCTAGTCAGCGGAGGAACCCAGGTTTGTTTATCTTAAGGCTTTTGTTATGGGAAGTTTAGCACATACACAAAAATAGAACAGTAATTCGATATACCTCAGTACACCTCGACCAGCTTCGGCAAACCGCAGCACATGGCCACTCTTGCTCACCCATCTCCACTGCCCCTCACACCCAGACACCTTCCTGTGCACATGCACACCAGATTATTCTGCAGCAGAACAGGAGATGGGATTTAAACCCAGGCAGTCTGGCTCCAGAGTCCGTGCTCTTCATTATGAAGACCTGTTACCTCTTAATAAACACTGATTTCCCCCTCTCCACTCTCCCAGCCTAAGGTAAGCTTTCCTGCCCAGGTGTGTGAACAGCCTTCACTTGCCCACAGCTGCCGTGAACAACCTTAGACGCCATCTTTGGACCAACAGGCCGTGATTTAGCTTTACCTGCTGAGTGTCTGACACCCTGCTCAATCTCTCACCCTGTAGCAATCAAGGAGAAATACCTGTTTCGTGGGCTCCTTATAAAAGCATCTCAGTGTTCGTGCTTAGGACGTTTCGGGTGTGATGTGAAAAGAGCATGGGGTTTGGGAAGCAGAGACGTGTGTGAATCTTCACCCTGCCACTTTCTAACCAGATGACCTCAGTCAGGTCCCGTGACCTGAGCTGTAGTTGCCCCACATCTGTCAGGTAAGGTTCACTTTCACTATGTAGAGGATGTTGGGAGGATAAATGGAAATAAAAAAGGGGCGTGACCTTGTTCCTAGGACATTGTAAATGCTCAATAAATAGCCATTCCCTGTTTGTCAGTGCGTTCAAACCTCACAGGACAGGCATGAAGGCCAGCCTCCCAGGGTGTCACTTGCCAGACTGACACAAGACCTCACACTGGATGATAGATCCTTGAGGTGCTTCTGGCCCTTATTTTCACCCACTGTTTTTCTTTTTGTTGTCCATAGGGAAGGCCTGGTGGAGTTGCACTGGATTTTCAGGTGAAGGCAATTACCAGGCAGGCTTGGTGAAAGCAGACTGAAAATGGACTTCTGAAAGTTAACACAACTTTGATGTGAGCCCCCTCCTGGCAGGAACGAGGTGCCAATTTACTGTGGACTTGCTGGGTGGAATTGAACAATTCTCAGGGTAAATGGTACTCTCATGTGGAGGCACCGGGTAATGATTTGAGACACCAGCTTCCAAATTATGCTCAGTTATTCAATGGCTTCAAGGCAAAACCGAGAGATTTATTAGGAGTTTCACAGAAAGTCATGCTGGGGTTCTGCAGCAGGATCTGGGGCTCTTGGCTTTCGGAGTCCTCATTTCAAAGCCTAACATTTCTCGAAGAGCAAATTCCAAAAGAGGAATCAGATTAGAAACAGGAATAGAAACCATTGTCATTGGTTTGAAAGGCGTCACTTGTTGTGTTTTAAGAGAATCATACCAAGATGTATTTGTGTATCTGCTGGTTCTAAAGCCACCAGCTTTAACTCCTTCTCAGTCGGTTCAAAGGCAGAGCAGCACACGCCCGTCTTTCCTTCCTGCATCCTTCATGAGGTAACAGGAAGGAAACCTGTAGCCAGACTCATCTGTAAATTGGAGATGGTTTTTAACACCTGCCTCAGGTTTGTTTAGGAAGATTAAAGAGATGATTGTCCTTCCCTTTTCCCCAAAAGGATCTTACATCATTATTTACTTGCTAGAGGTAGAAAAAGAAGGAAATCAATTATGGCTCTTGGATTTCGTTTTGGAAGTCTGCCATCACATATATGTGTGTGTATGTATTTGTGTGTGTGCATATACATGAATATATTTATCTTTTATAGCTCCGTGTTGAAAATGCCCCACATGCTCTGTCACCTGAAGATGTCTGCCTTACTTTGAATGCAGTTTTTTTTTTCGGGAACCACCTTTAATTCTGTGTTCTCTACAACAGCGGTCCCCAACCTTTTTGGCACCAGGGACTGGTTTTGTGGAAGACAATTTTTCCGTGGACTGGGGAGGTGGGGGGATGGTTCAGGGGGTAATGCGAGCGATGCGGAGCGGCAGGTGAAGCTTCGCTCGCTCACCTGCCGCTCACCTCCTGCAGTGCGGCCCGGTTCCTAACAGGCCGCGGACCGGTAGCGGTCTGAGGCCCGGGGGTTGGGGACCCCTGTGCTCGACAACATTTGCCACGGACTTGCTTAAGCATTAAAAATCAGATACAGAATCTTTGGATCAAGGAAATATATGAGTACCTTCCTCAGCCCTTCCAGAACATCTGTACTAGGATTGGGTAGGGGCTTGCACATCCTCGGAGGCCTGTCCCACCTGCCCCCGTGCTTCAGAGATCAGGGAAGAGCAGTTGTGCACATACGTTCTGCCTCACCCGCGGTGTCAGGCTTAATTTTTCCTTATGCGTCTGTGTCGTGCAGTGACCAGGCTGTCCTCTTCTGTTCTGAGTATTTTCTCATTACTCTACAAGGCGAATGTTTCTGACTTCAGAGTATGTCCGTTGGGTCATCTGTATCATCTCCCCGCCCGCCAGTTCTGTGGAAAGGAGCCAGTCTTTTCAAAAAGCTTTTAATCTCTTGAGCTGTTGAGTAATAACTTCAGGAATGTAGACCAGAGTGAGCTTTGGGTGCTCAGTGATGCCACGGTTAAGGGTCTCTCTCCTTCCTTTGTTCACTTCCTCATCGTTGCATGAAGGTTGTCTGTTTGAACCCTCCCAGGAAGGAAACTTCTCCAACCTGTGACTGTTCCTTTTCCAATTGAAACAAAGCACGGCTGGCCACACGGATCACAGCCACTCTTTCAGAAAGCACAGTGAACTTTTTTGGGATAAGGCCCAACTCCCAAGGCATCAACTTGTTTGGATTGGAATAAATTAAGAAAGCCCACGATGAACTCCTCCTGCAAGCCCCTCCACCTGGAGTTACTTCTGCCTCTTACTGCATTACTGGTTCATTGAAAGTCTTCCATTTAGTTCATCCACCCACATTCTCCAGAGACACTGAAATTCCCTGCCTCACACAATCCTCCCAGATTGGGTTTTAAAAGATGTAGCAATATCTACAAAAGATATATTTAAAGCAAAAGTATACTAAAGATTGAAAATTAAAAAGATGGAAAAAATATATGTCAGGCAGATTGAACAAAAACCATGGCAGCAATTTTAACATTAGCAGAACAGTTATAAGATGAATATGCCATAAGGGGCAAAGGATGTCATATATTAGTAGTAACAAATGATATTTTATCATGGATATGTATGTTGCTAACAATATAGCCTCAAAATATATAAAGCAAGTGACTATCAACAGACTAGAAAGACATTAACAGTTTTAGTTGAAGATTTTAAGATATACCTTGCAGAAATGGATAGATCAAAAGCTGAAAAGAGCAAAGATATAGATTTGAATTATAAAATTAATGAACTTGATCTAGTAGCTAAATATAGATCTTTTCACTCAAGAGAGAATAAAGATTTTTTTAAGAGCACACATGGTACAGAAATAAAAACTAGCTTAAACATTTTCGAATTTTTTGATGAAAAATATAAACCCATAGATTGAAGATGTATAACAATTTCAAGTAAGATTAAACACAAAGAAAATGACACTTAGGCACCTCAAGGTCAAATTGCTGAAAACCAAAAATAAATTGTACCGGGGTAGAAATCAGAGAGGCCTCAAACTTCTCTCTTTCAGCATTTGGCACTAGAAAAGCCATGCTGACAAAATTCTCAGAAGGAAAAAGCCCAACCCAAAACCTTTTTTGTAATTTTCCTTTGTATATTGTTCATTTAACAAATATTTATAGTGCAACTATGTGCCAGCTACTGTTCTTGGCGTTGGAGATACACCAGTGAGCAAAACAGACACACGTTCCTGCCTATGTAGTGTATACTCTAGTGAGGGAATATATCAAACTGCCACTTATGTTTGAGTGTAATACATCGACGTTTATAAACATGGGAAAAATAAGGACTATATTTCTTATGAGCATTTTATGAAAAAACTGCAAGAGGATAACAAGTGGTAAATGAGAAATCACAGCAAAAGAATTTGCTATAGGATGAAGACAGGATCCACGGTGGAAGTTACAGTTACAAAAGTTGGAAGTAAGAGGAGAAGGTAAGAGCTGGCTTAAGTATTCTGATTTCTTACTCTTTTATTATTAGGAGTAAAAAAGTTCATAATATACTTTATAAATTTATTTATTTATTTGTTTTTGTCTGCATTGTTTCTTCGTTGCTGCACGTGGGCATTCTCTAGTTGCAGCGAGTGGAGGTGAGCAGGCTTCTCATTGCGGTGGCTTCTCTTGTTGTGGAACACAGGCTCTAGGCATGTGGGCTTCAGTAGTTGTGGCACACAGGCTCAGTAGTTGTGGCTCGCGGGCTCTAGAGTGCAGGCTCACTAGTTGTGGCGCACGGGCTTAGTTGCTCTGCAACATGTGGCATCTTCCTGGACCAGGGCTCGAACCTGTGTCCCCAGCATTGGCAGGCGGATTCTTAACCACTGCGCCACCAGGGAAATCCAGTAATATACTTTAAAGTATAAAGGTAAGTACTGAAAGAATAAATAGAAATAATCAGCTAATTTAGTGGAGGGGAGAGTATGAGGAAGTAAAAGCATACTATTATTTTTTATATATGGTGTCAGTAGATAGAAGCTAAGAAATAGAGGGTTCATAAATAAGGTAGCCACTGAAAGGTAAGACAACATAAAAATTTTTTGAATGATCAGAACACATACATGAGCAAAGGAAACAAGCCATATATTGGAAGTTATTTTAAAGCATCAGTGGAAATCGTTTGTGTAATGTAAAAACATGATGACAGAAACAAGACCAAACAGCCATCCTATCTGTAAATGTAAATGGTCCAGATATACTTAAAGAAAAAGGCTCAAATTGGATTATAAGGAAAACCCAAGTATATGCTATATAAAAAAAGATACACCTTGAAGTGATTCAGAACAGTTGAAAGTAAAAGGATGGGCAAAATGTATGTCAGTGATACATGTGGAAAATAACAATACCATTAAAGGAGTGCTGAGAGGAACATTCACAGCTTTAAATACTTATATCTGTAAACATGAAAAAATGACACTGTCAGAGAAGAAGGAAGCAGTGTTCACAGCCTCACTGTTAAAGTTGAATGGGAACAAAATACAAGAGGGAGAAAGGACACATGATGATAAAGTATATAATTCACGATGAAGATCTAAAAATTATGGATATGTATAAAAATCACATTTTTCTCAACAAAAACACAGGAACTACAAAGAGCAATAGAAACATATTAGTAAATGGAGACTTTAGTTCCCCATTTTTCAGCCCATGACAGAGCAAGTAAGTAAAAGATAAGGGTTTATAAGACCTAAACGACATAATAAAATAGACCTGACTCATATATATCAAATTCTGTCCTAAAGATAGAGGCTATGTCTTTTCAAGTTCCAGAAATATTTACAAAAATTACGTTACTTATGTTTGTCTACTTCCTCTAAATGATGAGCTCTGTGAGATGAAAAGGGAAATTGTCTGTCTTGTTAACCCTTTATCCCAGGAACTAACAGAGGTGAGCAATAAATATTTTTGAGTAAGTGAAAGAACAATGCACAAAAGAAAACTATAAATGGTCAATAAGCTCATGGGGGAAATAAAGCACAACTTTATAACCAAAGTTATTTATGTTCAGATATCAAAAGAGTATCATTTTACCTATCAAGTTGGCAAAACTTAAAAAAAAAAATAACATGCTCTAAATCCTTGCTTTATATATATAAATGCATACCTAGATACTGTGTCAACTCAGCAAAATGTCAAGCAGAACAGATAACACACACGGTTCTTCCCAGTTCCTGATCCTCTCACACAAACGTCCAAGGTGAGCCATGACCTTGAGGAAATGTACTACTTGTGTTAGGTCACATTCTAACTTCCCCTTTATTTCAGTGGGTGGCGTGGCCACAGGCAGGATGGCATATCATCCTGATAGGCCCACAGCTGAGGTCGACCCATTTCTGAACAGCGCCCAGGAACTCTCTGCTTAGCTGTTTTTGCCCATCACTGTGTGTCTACCCACCTCTGGTGCTGTCCCCCAAGGGAGTATCTACCCCAGGCTGACATTTAGCCTATTGCTGACGTGTAAATTTGCTACATGAAACTCAGAGTGCATTTCCACATAGCAATAAAGGTGCATATTTCATGGTTAGGTTTCCAGACTGCCCCACAAAAAGCTGTTTGAATTTTAGAACCTTAGAACTGAAAGCTCTATAGAAATGACTGGTTTAATCGCCTACTTCTTCCTGTATCACCCTGATAGATTCTGATTAGGTATCTAGGATTAGGAGAGCCTACAACTGGAGAGGATGGGCCCCAGATGCTTGTATTAACAAAACAAAATAAAAAGCAGGAGAAAGGATTTTGAAGAAGATTCCACATCCAAATACTTCCTCCTTCAAGTTAGGCTTGGGATTTGACCTCCTGCCTTCTTGTCTAACCACCTCCAGTTATGATAAGAACTAATCTCAGCTGCATCCAGAGTGGTAATTTGAGTCCACGTGCTTGAAGTAACCATGGGGCTGGGGAACAAGAATGATGACAAACCCAGATGTCATGTTAAACCCTTACAACCACTTTAATTCCTCATGTGTTGGCTCAGACTATGATTATTTAAATAAAGACCTCTGGTTAATGAAGGCGAGTCAAACCCATGCGCGCTCCTGATGATGAAACAACAGTGAAGGAAAAGGAACTAAATTCCCAGGATGAAGAGAAAGTAAGAAGCCTTTTTTTCCACATCTAGCCCCCAGAATGGAGGATCATAACCTTCAGACAGAAAAGTATCTTCTCCAGGTAATTTAATAGACCCAGGAGAAAAGACCTAAGGACTAATGTTGTGGGCTCCCCAAAGAAGCGATCTATTTGGATTAGCCTTCAGTAGAGCCCTGGGCTTCAGTAAGCTCCACCAAGCTTCACCCATGGACACAGAGCTTTTTAGTGCTCCACCCTTAAATACAATCAGACAGCTAAGGATCACAATACAATTTTTAAGAGGCCAAAATAAACAATTACAAAGCAATGCAGCGGAAACAGAGACCACACCGAATGGCTGGGTGATGACTGCTGTATTGGATCAAAGATTTCCTAACATGAATGTTAATACGGATGCTTTAAATATGGTGTTAAATTTTTTGTGTGTGCTGCACAGTGGACACAACTGAGATTGTTAACGGAAAGACTGAGAAAGTTAATACCAGTCCATGCAATTCAAACAGAACTCCTCTTCAAAGAGCAATCATATTTACATGGACCACCACAGAGTTGAATAAAACAAACTACTAGCATCCATGATGCAGTGAAAATCCAGAATGTAGGAAAATAGGGGTGGTGTATAACTGGAGAAGATGGGCTCACAATACTGATATGAGAGCAACAATAAGAGAAAGAGGATTTTGAAGATTCCAAATCCAGAGGGGGTTACATACCCACTGCTCTTATCCCCTTCCAAGTTAGCTTAGGGAATGGACACTTGCCACCTAGGAAACCACTGCAATAAATATAAGAACTAACTACTGTAAACACATTTTAAGACCTCTGATTGTGTCTAGATTTCTCTAAAGTTTTAGCATCTAAGACAGCATTGAATGAACATGTAGTGTTTCTTGTTGTTTGCATTAAGCTCTATAAACTACTACAGCCTGTGGGCCAAATTCAGCCTACCACCTGTTTGTGAACAGATGGAGAGCTAAGAATAGTTACTTTAAAAAAAATTAAGCCTTTTATTTTGAGATAATTGTAGATTCAAATGCAGTTGTAAAAAGTAATACAGAGCGATCCTATGTTCCCTCTACCTAGTTCTTCCCAATATTAACTTCTTCAAACCTGTAGTACAATGACCTAGTACAACCAGGATATTGACACCGGCACAGTCAACAGAGGCCACAGGGATGCCCTGTTCCCCTTTTATAGCTACACCGACTTCCCTCTTGCCCCACTCCCTCCATCGTCCCATGGTAACCACTAACCTGGTCTCCATTTCTATGGCTTTGTTATGTATATATTTGTTATATAACAAAATGTAGCCATTTAGGATTGACTTTTTTGCCCAGCATAATTCTCTGGAGAGTCCTCTAGGTTTTATATAAATCAGTTTTTTTTTTAATTTAATTGCTGTGTGGTTATTTCATGATAAGGGTGTACCCTGTACCACCCCCCCGTTAAACTATTCACCTGTTGAAGGACATCTGTGTTGTTTCCAGTTTGGGGCTGTTATGAATAAGGCTACTATGAACATTCATGTATAGCTTTTTGTGTGTGAACATAAGTCTTTACTTCTCTGGGATAAATGGCAAGGAGTGCAATTGCTGGGTCATATGGTAGCTGCCAAACGGTTTTTTAGAGTTGCGGCGGTACCACTTTACATTCCTACCAGCAATACAGTCCAATTTCTCTGTGTTCTTGCCAGCATTTCGTGTTGTCACTATTTTAAAATTTTAGCTATTCTGATAGATCTGTAGTGATATCTTACTGTGGTTTTAATTTGCATTTCCCTAACGACTAATCATGTTGAACATCTTTTTATGTGCTTATTTGTAACCTGTATATTCTCTTCAGTGAAATGTGTCTTCATATCTTTTACCCATATTCTAATTGGATTATTTATTTGTTTTTTTGCTGTTGAGCTTTGAGAGATTTGTATACATTCAGATGCTAGCTCTTTTTCGGATATGTGGTTTGCAAATATTTTCTCCTGGTGGTAGCTTTTTTCATTCTTTTAATAGGGCCTTTAGCAGAGCAAAAGTTTTAAATTTTGATGACTTCCAATTTATCAATTTTCCCTTTTTTGGAATGTGCTTTTCCTTTATATCTAAGAACTCTTTGCCTAGCCCTAGGTCTCATAGCTTTTCTTGTATGTTTTGTTCTAAAACTTTTATAGTTTTACATTTAAGTCCATGATCCAGTTTTGTATAATTAATTTTATAATTTTTTAATTACCAAAAAAGTTAATTATTGTATAAAGCATGACAAATTCTCTTGGTTTTCCTTCAGCTGAGAGTGTCTTGACTTCACCTTCATTCCTGAAGGACTTTTTCACTGTGTGTAAGATACTGGGTTAATAGTTCTTTTCTTTCAGCCCTCAAAAATATTGTGCCAGTTACTTCTGGTCTCCATGGTTTCTGATTAGAAATTTGCTTTAATTAAAATTGTTTTCTCTTTATAGCTGAGGTGTTGTTTCTCTCTTGCTGCTTCCAAGATTGTTTTGTTTTGTTTTGTTTTGTTTTCAGAAGTTTGACTATAATATAGGCTTCTCCTGTTACCTGAAAGTAGAGCATTCCTATGAAGCCTTTTGTAAGCCGAAATGGTGTAAAGCAAAGAAACAATTCTTTTTTTCATAAAAGCAAAAATTTTCTTCAGATTTCTTTTAGTGAGTGAAATGAGGTACTAGCATAGGTCTTTTGTAGAAACAAAGTGGTTTAAAGCAAACTTTCGAAAAGCAGGAGACACCTGTATGTCACAACGTGGATTTCCTTGGGTTTATCCTGCTTGGGATTTGCTCAGCCTCTTGGGAAGTTTTCAGGGATGATTTCTTTGAGTACTTTTTTAGCCCTGCCCTATCTCTCCTCTCCTTCCAAGACTCCAGTGACACAATTGTTGGGTCCCTTGTTATAGTTTCACATGTTCCTGAGAGTCTGTTGATTTTAATTATCATTCTGTTTTCTCCACGTTGTTCAGGTTGGGTAATTTCTATTGTTCACTGATTGTTTCTTCCATCTCCTCCATTCTGCTTGAGCCCCTCCACTGAGTTTTTATTTGATACCGTATTTTTCAGTTCTAAGATTTCCATTTGGTTTTACTTTACATCTTCTATTTCTCTGCTGAAACTCCTTATTTTCATTTTTTCCTGTTATGTTTCTGATTGCTTGCTGAATCATTTTATGATGGCTGCTTGAAATCTTTGTTGGCTCATTCTAACATCTGTGTCATCTCGGTGTTGTCCCTCATTGACTGTCTTTTCTCATTCAAGTTGAGATCTTTCTGGTTCTTGGTATGACAGTTGACTGAAACCTGGATGTTTGGGGCATTATATAATGAGATTCTGGATCTTAATTAAATCTTGTGTTTTAGTGGGCCTATTCTGACAATGTTAGAGCACAGATGGGGTGCAGCATCATTCCTGTCAGATGGTAGTAGAAACCCCAGTTCTTGACTCAGCTTCTGTTGACACCTGGGGAGAGGGGCTCCTCATTACTGCTGGATGGGTGGGAGTTCTGGCCCCCCGGTAGTCTGTTACTGATACCACCCTGGCTGAGAGGGGCAGGGGTTCCTCATTACTGCTTCTGACATGGACTCCAGTCTCACTGTGGGGCGTAGGAGGGTGGCCTCATTACCACCCAGCTGTGGTTAATATCCTGACTCTCCACTAGACCTCACTGATGCCCCCTAGTGGAGAAGGGTAGGGATGCTTTGTTACTGCCCCCTGGGGGCTCCCCACATTAGTCTCCACTGGTACTGCTGAGGTGATGCCTTCTTACCTGCTGGCGGGGATGAAAGTGCTGCTGTTCTGCTGCCCTACTTAGCCTTCTTGACACCACTTTGGTGGGGGATTTGGGTTGAGGGTGGAAATCTAGGCGCTCCGCCTACCTTTGCTGGTGTGGTGGCAGAGGGGCTCCAGTTTGCTCTGTGGTGTTTGGCTGAATTAGAGTGGTTGTTGTCTAGACATTTTCTGCCTTGCTCTGCTGCCCCTTTCCTTGTCTTTTGTCTAGAGAGAGTAGGCTCTGCGGGGGCTTTTTTGTTTGGGCCCATTGCCCTTTCAAGGTTGTCAGCTTTTTCAGCTCCAAGTCTGGGATATATAAGTGGATTAGTTTGCCTGGGCTTCTGTAACAAAGTACTACAAACTGGGTGGCTTAAATAATAGACCCAAAATTTGGAGTGCCTTATACATCTAGCATAGTGTCTTCAATTAAATAAATGCATTTTCTCCAAAATGAAGCTATTATGTTTGGCCATTAAATCCTTTATTTCCTTAAGTACTCATATTTTTAATATTCAAGTAGTATCTAAACTAAGTTTTTGTTTTCTAAGCTCTGAGACTTTTTTTTTTTAATTTATTTATTTTTGGCCACGTTGGGTCTTTGTTGCTGCACGTGGGCTTTCTCCAGTTGCAGCGAGCGGGGGGCTACTCTTCATTGTGGTGCACAGGCTTCTCATTGCGGTGGCTTCTCTTGTTGTGGAGCATGGACTCTAGGCACACGGGCTTCAGTAGTTGTGGCTCGCGGGCTCTAGAGCGCAGGCTCAGTAGTTGTGGCACATGGGCTTAGTTGTTCCACGGCATGTGGCATCTTCATGGACCAGGGCTCGAACCCATGTCCCCTGCATTGGCAGGCGGATTCTTAACCACTGCGCCACCAGGGACGCCCTGAGACTGTTTTTTAAATTAATTAATTAATTTATTTATTTATTCATTTTGTCTGCATTGGGTCTTTGTTGCTACATGTGGGCTTTCTCTAGTTGTGGCGAGTAGGGGCTACTCATTGTTGTGGTGTGCGGGCTTCTCATTGCAGTGGCTTCTCTTGTTGTGGAGCACGGGCCCTAGGCACGCGGGCTTCAGTAATTGCGGCACGCGGGCTCACTACTTGTGGCCTGCAGGCTCTAGAGCGCAGGCCCAGTAGTTGTGGCACACGGGCTTAATTGCTCAGTGGCATGTGGGATCTTCCTGGACAAGGGTTCAAACCCCTGTCCCCTGCATTAGCAGGCAGATTCTTAACCACTGCACCACCAGGGAAGTCCCACTGAGACTGTTCTTGATTCATGCTTGTTTTTGTAAACTACTGTATTGAGATATAATTGACATATTAAAAAGCTGTACATATTTAATGTATACAACCTGATGAGTTTAGAGATAAATATACATCTGTGAAATCATCTATGCCATTAACTTATCTTTCAACTTCAAAAGTTTCCTCCCTCTATTTATTATCTTATTGATGATTATTTTCAGAGCATTGTGTATGTATATGTAAGTATGTATGTGTATACGTTGCTTACATATACATACATGTATATGTACATATACACACATATGTGTGTATACATATATATATATTTACATATGTATGTATATATTTATTCTCCCAAAATTCTTGGGTGCAACTCTTGTTAATATAAAAACCTTTGGTTATAAGCTAAACTTTTTATGCAGCAAATGAAGCCAAAGAGCTGTTTTAATTTGGTTACTCATAATTTTATCCATCAAAGTCATTTGGGAGTGACTCATCAAATAATTTATCTCAGCTGAGAGATATGTTTGGGATTGGAAATGGTTTGAACTGAAACAGTACTGACTTTTGGAAGATTTTCCTCAAGCTGATGAAAATGAGGAATTTCAAAGCTGTTCTTGTTTTCAGAAACAAACAAACAAACAAAAAAGAAATCATACCAAAATGGGAAGAATGTTAGCTCAGTTCTTTTCTATTTTGTCACTTTAATGTATAAAATTTTCTGGTATAGATCTGTTATGCACACCTCAAATACAGCATAGCATTTACTTAGTATGGGCCCTTTGGCCTCATCTTATATAATAATCTTTTAGGTGGTTCACCATACCTGATAAAAGACATGTTGACCCGATAAGTGAGAAGCCTAGTTCTTTATTTTATGTGAAGCACACAGAGCCTAATAAATTTTATCGCTGATGGTTCTTCCTGTTAAGGGAGCAACCATATCATTTCTGTGTGAGTAAACAAAATTTAGGAAGTCACACATCAGGCTTCTCTTAATCTAGAAGAAGTCTTGATTGTCAACTGTCATTGTCAAAACAAGTGTGGTTCAGTCTAACCACTTATGTCCTTGGGCATATTTTGTTTTTCCCCTCCTTGGCAGGCAGGGGAGAAAGGTGTGTCACTTTAAACTGTTAAGTGCAGCCTCTGCCATTGGGTGCCTTCCCAAGAGGGTTTACCTGTATCATGCTGGGTGGGACTCCTAAGGCAGTGGTTCTCGATGGGGCTTTAAAGAAGGGAGAACCCTGGGCTGTGGGTAGCATCCCTGCTGCCAGCAACTCGTACTGCAGGGAGTCACAAGTCTTTGATTTAAAAAAACCCCCAAACGTGGATAGATTAAGGCATCCACAAAAAAGGGTTGTTTTTAGTGGTGACTCTGGAGGTTGGGGGTCACCTTAAAAAGCCCTATGTCTGTTTAGAGGCAGTGTGACCTGGTAGAAGCAGCATGGACTTTGCAGTCCCACTGACTGGACATTTTCCAGATATCTGACCTTAAGATAAATCACTCAATCTTTTAAGTCTCAAAATAAAATGGGCCTAATTCTTATTTTCAGGGATTATTATAAAGATTACATTTAATGTAAAAGTCACCAATCATTGAAATTGACTCAAGAAGAAATAGAAAACCTGAATGGATCTATAACAAGGAGAAAAATTGAATTAATAACTAAAATTTTCTCACAAAGAAAAACCCAGGCCCAGATAGCTTCACTAGCGAACTCCATCAGATATTTGAAGAAATAATGCTAGTCCTTTACAAACTCTTCCAGAAAATAGAGGAGTAAGGGAAACTTCCCAGTTTGTTCTATGATGTAAAAATTGGGGCTCCCCTGGTGGCGCAGTGGTTAAGAATCCGCCTGCTAATGTAGGGGACACAGAAACGAGCCCTGGTCCAGGAAGATCCCACATGCTGCAGAGCAACTAAGCCCGTGTGCCACAACTCCTGAGCCTGTGCTCTAGAGCCCATATGCCACAACTACTGAGCCCGTGTGCCACAACCACTGAAGCCTGTGCACCTAGAGCCTGTGATCCACAACAAGAGAAGCCACCGCAATGAGAAGCCCGTGCGCTGCAATGAAGAGTAGCCCCCGCTCAATGCAACTAAAGAAAGCCCGTGTGCAACAACGAAGACCCAACACAGCCAAAAATAAATAAATAAATAAATAAATAAGTAAAATTTTTAAAAAATTTAAAAGATAAAATAAAATAAAATAAAAATTGCCCTGATACCAAAGCCAGATAAGACATGACAAGAAAACTACAAACCATTATTGCTTATGAATATAGACACAAAATCCTCAACAAAATGTTAGTAAACCAAATCCAACAGCATGTAAGAAAGGATTATACATTATGATTAAGCAGGATTTGTCCCAAGAATGCAAGATTGGTTCATCCTAAAAATAAGTTTATATAATATACTATATTAATAAAGAACAAAAACCACATGATCACCTCAATAGATGCAAAAAAAGCATTTGACAAAATCTAACAGCCAATCATAAAAGCTTTCAACAAATTAGGAATAGATGGGAACTTCCTTAACCTGATAAAAAGCATATACAAAAAAACCTACAGCTAACATCATGCTTAATGGTGAAAGACTGAAACATTTTCCATAAGATCAGACACAAGGAAAACATGGTTGCTTTCACTACTTCAAGTTAACATTGTATTGGAGTTTCCAGCTAGTGTAATCAGGTAAGAAAGAAAAAAAAAAGACAGTGCACCCAGAATGGAAAGGAAAAAGTAAAAGCTGTCTTTATTTAAAGACAACATGATCCTTATGTAGAAAATTTTCTCTTTTATGGATTGTGCTTTTGGCATCATAGCTAAGAAATATTTGCTTGACTCAACGTCACAAATATTTTCTCCTACATTTTCTTCTAAAAGTTTTACAGTTTGAGGTTTTACATGAGGTTTATGATCCACCCTTAGTTAACATTTTTGTATAGTGTAAGGGTCTAGATTCATCCTTTTACATGCAGATGGATACCCCACTGTCCCAGAACCATTTGTTGAAGACTGTTCTTTACCCCATTGAATTATCTTGGTACTTTTTGCTGAAAAATCAACTGACCATAAATATAAGGATTTATTTCTAGACTCTTAATTCTTTTCCATTGATCTATATGTTTATCCTTATGCCACTACCACATAGTCTTTTTTTTTTGAATATTGGAATTTTATTTTATTTTTTTATACAGCAGGTTCTTATTAGTTATCTATTTTATACATATTAGTGTATATATGTCAATCCCAATCCGCCAATTCATCACACACCCCCCACCCCCACCCCCCAGAATAAATGAGCTCAGCAAAGTCACAGATGACAAGACCAATGTACAGAAGTCGATTATATTTGGGCTGGCCAAATGCCTTCAGTTTTTAAGTAAAAATAAAAGACACATTTTTCATTTTCACCAAGAACTTTATTGAACAACATATTCATACTTTTGTTCCACTACCTCCTGCCATTTTTCTAGGACAACATTAAACACAACAACATTTACAGTATAGGGGTCCCAGAAGGAGAAGAGAGAGAGAAAGGACCCGAGAAAATATTTGAAGAGATTATAGGTGAAAACTTCCCTAACATGGGACACGAAATAGCCACCCAAGTCCAGGAAGTGCAGAGAGTCCCAGGCAGGATAAACCCAAGGAAAAACGTGCCGAGACACATAGTAATCAAATTGACAAAATTAAAGACAAAGAAAACTTATTGAAAGCAACAAGGGAAAAACGACAAATAACATACAAGGGAACTCCCATAAGGTTAACAGCTGGTTTCTCAGCAGAAACTCTGCAAGCCAGAAGGGAGTGGCATGATATATTTAAAGTGATGAAAGGGAAGAACCTACAACGAAGATTACACTACCCGGCAAGGATCTCATTCAGATTCGATGGAGAAATCAAAAGCTTTACAGACAAGCGAAAACTAAGAGAATTCAGCACCACCAAACCAGCTCTACAACAAATGGTAAAGGAACTTCTCTAAGTGGGAAACACAAGAGAAGAAAAGGACCTACAAAAACAAACCACCAAAAATTAAGAAAATGGTAATAGGACCATACATATCGATAATTACCTTAAACGTGAATGGATTAAATGCTCCAACCAAAAGACACAGGCTCGCTGAATGGATACATAAACAAGACTCGTACATATGCTGTCTACAAGAGACCCACTTCAGTCCTAGGGACACATAAAGACTGAAACTGAGGGGATGGAAAAACATATTCCATGCAAATGGAGATCAAAAGAAAGCTGGAGTACCAATACTCATATCAGATAAAATAGACTTTAAAATAACGAATATAAAGAGACAAGGAAGAACACTACATAATGATCAAGGGATAAATCCAAGAAGAAGATATAACAATTATAATATATATGCACCCAACATAGGAGCACCTCAATACATAAGGTAACTGCTAACAGCTATAAAAGAGGAAATTGACAGTAACACAATAGTAGTGGGGATGTTTAACACCTCACACCAATGGACAGATCAACCAAACAGAAGATTAATAATGAAACACAAGCTTTAAATGACACAATAGACCAGATAGATTTAATTGATATTTATAGGACATTCCATCCAAAAACAGCAGATTACAGTTTCTTCTCAAGTGCACATGGAACATTCTAAAGGATAGATCACATATTGGGTCACAAATCAAGCCTCAGTAAATTTAAGAAAATTGAAATCATATCAAGCATCTTTTCTGACCACAATGCTATGAGATTAGAAATCAATTACAGGGAAAAAAACTTACAAAACACAAACACATGGAGGCTAAACAATACGTTACTAAATAAGCAAGAGATCACTGAAGAAATCAAAGAGGAAATCAAAAAATACCTAGAGACAAATGACAATGAAAACACGACTATCCAAAACCTATGGGATGCAGCAAAAGCAGTTCTAAGAGGGAAGTTTATAGCAATACAAGCCTACCTCAAGAAATAAGAAAAATCTCAAATAAACAATCTAACCTTAGACTTAAAGGAACTACAGAAAGAAGAACAAACAAAACCCAAAGTTAGTAGAAGGAAAGAAATCATAAAGATCAGAGCAGAAATAAATGAAACAAACAAACAAAACAATAGGAAAGATCAATAAAGCTAAAAGCTGGTTCTTTGAGAAGATAAACAAAATTGATAAACCTTTAGCCAGACTCAACAAGAAAAAGAGGGAGAGGACTCAAATCAACAAAATTAGAAATGAAAAAGGAGAAGTTACAACGGACACCACAGAAATACAAAGCATCCTAGGAGACTACTACAAGCAAATGTATGCCAATAAAATGGACAATCTGGAAGAAATGGACAAATTCTTAGAAAGGTATAACCTTCCAAGACTGAAGCAGGAAGAAATAGAAAATATGAACAGACCAATCACAAGTAATGAAATTGAAACTGTGATTAAAAATCTTCCAACAAACAAAAGTCCAGGACCAGGTGGCTTCACAGGTGAATTCTATCAAACATTTAGAGAAGAGCTAACACCTATCCTTCTCAAACTCTTCCAGAAAATTGCAGAGGAAGGAACACTCCCAAACTCATTCTATGAGGCCACCATCACCCTGATACCAAAACCAGACAAAGACACAACAAAAAAAAATTACAGAATATCACTAATGACTATAGATGCAAAAATCCTCAACAAAATACCAGCAAACAGAATCCAACAGCACATTAAAAGGATCATACACCATGACCAAGTGGGATTTATCCCAGGGATGCAAGGATTCTTCAATATACGCAAATCAATCAATGTGATTCACCATATTAACAAACTGAAGGATAAAAACCATATGATCATCTCCATAGATGCAGAAAAAGCTTTTGACAAAATTCAATACCCGTTTATGATGAAAACTCTCCAGAAAGTGGGCATAGAGGGAACCTACCTCAACATAATAAAGGCCATTTATGACAAACCCACAGCAAACATCATTCTCAATGGTGAAAAACTGAAAGCATTTCCTCTAAGATCAGGAACAAGAGAAGGATGTCCACTCTCGCCACTATTATTCAACATAGTTTAGGAAATCCTAGCCACAGCAATCAGAGAAGAAAATGAAATAAAAGGAATCCAAATTGGAAAAGAAGAAGCAAAACTGTCACTGTTTGCAGATGACATGATACTATACATAGAGAATCCTAAAGATGCCACCAGAAAACTACTAGAGCTAATCAATGAATTTGGTAAAGTTGCAGGATACAAAATTAATGCACAGAAATCTCTTGCATTCCTATACACTAATGATGAAAAATCTGAAAGAGTAATTAAGGAAACACTCCCATTTACCATTGCAACAAAACGAATAAAATACCTAGGAATAAACCTACCTAGGGAGACAAAAGACCTGCATGCAGAAAACTATAAGACACTGATGAAAGAAATTAAAGACGATACAAACAAATGGAGAGATATACCATGTTCTTGGTTTGGAAGAATCAATATTGTGAAAATGACTATACTACCCAAAGCAATCTACAGAATCAATGCAATCCCTATCAAATTACCAATGGCATTTTTTACAGAACTAGAACAAAAAATCTTAAAATTTGTATGGAGACACAAAAGACCCCGAATAGCCTCAAGCAGTCTTGAGGGGAAAAAACGGAGCTGGAGGAATCAGGCTCCCTGACTTCAGACTATACTATAAAGCTACAGCAACCAAGACAGTATGGTACTGGCACAAAAACAGGAATATAGATCAATCGAACAGGATAGAAGGCCCAGAGATAAACCCACGCACCTATGGTCAACTAATCTATGACAAAGGAGGCAAAGATATACAATGGAGAAAACACAGTCTCTTCAATAAGCGGTGCTGGGAAAACTGGACAGCTACATGTAAAAGAATGAAATTAGAACACTCCCTAACACCATACACAAAAATAAACTCAAAATGGATTAGAGACCTAAATGTAAGACTGGACACTATAAAACTCTTAGAGGAAAACATAGGAAGAACACTCTTTGACATAAATCACAGCAAGATCTTTTTTGATCCACCTCCTAGAGTAATGGAAATAAAAACAAATATAAACAAATGGGACCTAATGAAACTTAAAAGCTTTTGGAAAGCAAAGGAAACATAAACAAGATGAAAAGACAACCCTCAGAATGGGAGAAAATAGTTGCAAATGAATCAATGGACAAAGGATTAATCTCCAAAATATATAAACAGCTCATGCAGCTCAATATTAAAGAAACAAACAACCCAATCCAAAAATGGGCAGAAGACCTAAATAGACATTTCTCCAAAGAAGACATACAAATGTCCAAGAAGCACATGAAAAGCTGCTCAACATCACTAATTATTAGAGAAATGCAAATCAAAACTACAATGAGGTATCACCTCACACCAGTTAGAATGAGCATCATCAGAAAATCTACAAACAACAAATGCTGGAGAGGGTGTGGAGAAAAGGGAACCCTCTTGCACTGTTGGTGGGAATGTAAATTGATACAGCCACTATGGAGAATAGTATGGAGGCTCCTTAAAAAACTAAAAATAGAATTACCGTATGACCCAGCAATCCCACTACTGGGCATATGCCCAGAGAAAACCATAATTCAAAAAGACACATGCATGCCAATGTTCATTGCAGCACTATTTACAATAGCCAGGTCATGGAAGCAACCTAAATCCCCATCGACAGACAAATGGATAAAGAAGATGTGCTACATATATACAATGGAATTTTACTCAGCCATAAAAAGGAATGAAATTGGGTCATTTGTAGAGACGTTAATGGATCTAGAGACTGTCATACAGAGTGAAGTAAGTCAGAAAGAGAAAAACAAATATCGTATATTGACACATATATGTGGAACCTAGAAAAATGGTACAGATGAACCAGTTTGCAGGGCAGAAATAGAGATACAGTTGTAGAGAACAAACGTATGGATACCAAGGGGGAAAGTGGCGGCGGGAGGGTGGTGGTGTTGTGATGAATTGGGAGATTGAGATTGACATGTACAGTAATATGTATAAAATAGATAACTATTAAGAACCTGCTGTATAAAAGAATAAAATTCAAGTATTCAAAAAAAAAAGACTGTGTCGTAGTGGCATAAAGATAAACTTATAGATCAATGGAAAAGAATTAAGAGTCTAGAAATAAAGCCTTATATTTATGGTCAGTTGATTTTTCAACAAAAAGTACCAAGATAATTCAATGGGGTAAAGAACAGTCTTCAACAAATGGTTCTGGGACAATGGGGTATCCATCTGCATGTTAAAGGATGAATCTAGACCCTTACACTATACAAAAATGTTAACTAAGAGTGGATCATAAACCTTATGTAAAACCTGAAACTGTAAAACTTTTAGAAGAAAATGTAGGAGAAAATATTTGTGACGTTGAGTCAAGCAAATATTTCTTAGCTATGATGCCAAAAGCACAGTCTGTAAAAGAGAAAATTGATGAATTGTACTACATCAAAATTAAAAACTTTATGTGCTTCAAAAGACACCATTAAGAAAATGAAAAGAGAAGCCACAGACTGGAAGAGAATATATGCAAATCATATATCTGATAAAGCATTTATATCCAAAATATATAAAGAATTCTTATAGCTCAATAAAGGAAGAAATAATTATAAAATGGGCAAAAGATTTGAATAGACATTTCACCAAAAAAGATATATGAATGCTCAATAAGCACACAAAAGATGCTCACATGATTAGTCATTAGGGAAATGCAAGTTAAAACTAGCATGAAATACCACTCACACACACTGAAATGACTCGCCAAAAAGATAGTACCAAGTATGGGAGTGGATATGGAGAAATCGGAACTCTTAGGCCTTGCTGGTAGGAATGTAAAATGGTGTAGCTACTTAGGAAAATTGTTTGACAGTTTCTTTTAAAAGTTAAACATAAATTTACCATGTGACTCAAATTCTACTCATAGGAATGTACTAAATAGAAACAAAAACATGTCCACACACAGACTTGTATGTAAATGTTCATAATAGCTTTATTCATAATAGCCTCAGTGGAAACAACTCAAATGTCAATGAACTAGTGAAATGGATGAAGAAAATGTGGTTTATTGATACAACAGAACACTATTCAGCAACAACAATAAAAACAACAAAATATCAATACATGCTACAGTATGAACCACAAAAACATACCAAATGAACGAAGCCAGATGCAAAAACCCACACAGTATATGAATCCATTTATATGAAATGTCCAGGTAAATCATAAAGACAAAAGTAGTTTAGCAGCTTCCTGGGGTTGGGCATGGGAAGGGGGAGTGATGGCCAATGGGCACTAGGGATCTTTGGGGAATGATGGAAATGTTGTAAAATTGGGTTGTGGCAATGGTTGCAAAACTTTGTAAATTTAGTAAAAATCGTTGAATTATACCCTTGAAATGGCTGAATTTTATGGTTTGTAAATTATTAGTAGAACTGTTAATGATTAAATGAGTATATTATAGTGGCTGGCACATGGTCCTCAATAAATGATAGTCTTATTCTTTGAAGATGTATTTTATCTTCTGAGCTCAGACCTAATGCCTCAGGAGGGCAAGGATGGCACGTGCTCACAGCTAGCATTTACTGAGTACTCACTGTTCCAGACTCTATGCTAACAGCTTTATATGCATTGCCTTCTTTAATCTCACAACAACTCTCTGACATAGGTAGTAGTATTGTGCCTGTTCTACAGAAAAGGAAACGGAAGCTTTGTTATGGTCCTGGGGTCGAGGCATGGAGAATACCTGGCCTCCAACAGATCTAACCTGTCCAAATGTGTCGGGAACCTTTAAGACCTAAGAATTTCTAGTCTGGTCATGGGTCTGGCTAGGTGGCTCTGAGCATCTCCTTTGTGCTATGCTTGGCCCTCCTGAAGCCTTTGCTGTTTGAAGCCTTGCTGTTCTAGATTACCTGGCAGTTCTGCTGTGCAATGAAATTGCTGGTCACCATAACAGTAATTACCTGGCTGACTCTGACTCATGTTTCTCCTTGTCACAAGACTGTGACCGCTCTCCTTTGAGGTGTCAAAAATTTTTTTTAATGAAGTATAGTTGATTTACAATGTTTCAGGTGTATAGCATAGTGATTCAGTTTTATATGTACACACACACACACACATATAAACATATATTTGTGTTTTTCAGATTCTTTTCTATTATAGGTTATTACAAGATTTTGAGTATAGTTCCCTGTGCTATACAGTAGGTCCTTGTTTATCTATTTTATATATAGTGGTGTGTATCCGTTAATCTCAAACTCCTAATTTATCCCTCCCCTGCGGTAACCATAAGTTTGTTTTCCATGTCTGTGAGTCTTTCTGTTTTGTAAATAAGTTCGTTTTTATCATTTTTTTTTTTAGATTCCACATAGAAGTGATATCATATATTTGTCTTCCTCTGACTTACTTCACTTAGTATGATAATCTCTAGATCCATCCATGTTGCTGCAAATGGCATTATTTCATTCATTTTTATGGCTGAGTAATATTCTATTGTATATATCTGACATCTTCTTTATCCATTCGTCTGTTGATGGACATTTAGGTTGCTTCCAGGTCTTGGCTATTGTAAGTAGTGCTGCTATGGGCATTGGGGTGCATGTATCTTTTTGAATTAGAGTTTTTGTCTTTTCTGGATATATGCCCAGGTGTGGGATTGCTGGATCATATGGTAACTCTATTTTTAGATTTTTAAGGAACCTCCATACTGTTCTCCATAGTGGCTTCACCACTTTACATTCCCACCAGCAGTGTAGGAGGATTCCCTTTTTGCCACACCTTCTCCGGCATTTATTATTTGTAGACTTTTTAATGGTGGCCATTCTGACCAGTGTGAGGTGATACCTCATTGAGGTTTTGATTTGCATTTCTCTAATAATTAGCGATACTGACCATCTTTTCATGTGCCTGTTGGCCATCTTTATGTCTTCTTTGGAGAAATGTCTATTTAGGTCTTCTGCCCATTGTTTGATTGGGTTGTTTGTTTGTTATTGAGTTGCATGAGCTACTGTGACCCCTCTTGACCCATGTTGGAGGATGGTGCTGTGTGGCAGGTAGCCTCTGAACACTGCCCAGTCGGCTTCTGTGACTCGTGCCAATGTTTTTGCCTCATGCCTGCCTTGGGAGTCCCTGGAGGTCATGAAAACTTTTCCCCAGGCTTTTCCCTCAGCCAGGACTCACAGGCCCATTGCCCATTCATTGTCATCCTTGGGCACAGTGAGTGCATCCTCTCTGTAGCAGGAAAGAGCCTTTCATCAGTATGGAATGCTTTATCCCTTAGGGTTTAGCTCTTGGTGATGCTCTAGGCTATGGGGTTGGGAGGGTAGGACAGAGTTTCAGTTGCTAGTTGGGCATAAGTCCTTAGGCCCAAATCCCTCTCACACTAACTTCTGCATTCCTGGGATTCTTATGGTTTCATTTGCTCTAACTATTAAGCACCATGGCTGCTGTTCTATATTAGATTCCTATTAGACATTAGTTAAAACATATAAAAGGAGTGTGTAGATGCTCAGATGGTCCTACGTCGGCTCAAGTATGGAGTGAAAATCTCCCCCCACACCCACCAGCATTCAGACAAATTCACAGTTCTGTGCTCCTTTCTGCAGCTGACAATTTGATATGGCTAGTAGTTTGTCTTGTAACTAAACTGCCTCAAACTTCCTCTACTTTTTGCTTTTGCTAAAGGCATTCCCCATGTCTGGATTCAATCCACCCATTGACCGCTACTTATCCAGTACCTCCCATGAGCAGGACCTGTGCTAGGTGCACAGGGGAGGCAAAGAAGCCTAATACTCCTCTTTTCTAGGAGCTTTCAGGCCAGTTGGAGAGACTGGAGGCGCATGTATAAAGAGGAAATGTACATTAAGTGAGATAACGGGATGGGGAGGGGATAACCGCACAGCACTGTTAAAACCACGATTACGGATTGCTTGGGTCAGGTTAACCATGGTTGAGGCATGGCAGGGATCTAGACAAACCCACCGCAGGGCAGGCCTCTATTTAGGCAGCCCAAGCTGCTGAGCTGATTGCTCTCCC
Organism: Balaenoptera borealis; assembly: GCF_965194805.1. Classification (NCBI taxonomy): domain Eukaryota; kingdom Metazoa; phylum Chordata; class Mammalia; order Artiodactyla; family Balaenopteridae; genus Balaenoptera; species Balaenoptera borealis. The sequence goes on along the minus strand of NC_138868.1, from coordinate 70,818,728 downwards.
AGAGGGGAGGGCACTGTCTCAGGATCACAGTCCTGGGGAGACCGCGTCCCACTTAGCCCGGGCGGCGCTGTTGACAGATAATCCAGAGCTGTCCAGCATTTTGTTTTAACTATTTGGGGGTTATCTGTGTTTTTCCAGCAGCCCTCCCTCCCTCCCTCAAATTTGGTTGATTCTCAAACCAGTTTGCTCCTGGATAATTAAGAAGTAAAAGTATATATTTAGGCCATTACAAGGCAAAAGTTAACTCAAGTCCCACCTCCTCTTTGTGTTGACTCCCAGCGTTAGGTGACCTGATTGGTCTTTCTCCTGTGGCTCTGCTTCTACTCCTTTCATTGTGTTTTAGCTCAATCCTGGGCTAAACTGACTTTTGTAGTATGAAGGGGGTTATAACCACTCTTCATGGCATGGTTTCTGTAGGAAACTGTACTCTGTCCTGAGGTAGTAACAGCACAGCTGCCTCTCCTTCGATCCCTCCCACAGCAGCACATGGGCAACCGCTCTGTCGATTCCCTGTGTCTGGGGAGGGGAGGGGAGGAGGGGGAGGGAAGGTGGGAGGAGAGGGGAGGGGAGGTGGGAGGGGAGGGGAGAGGCGGGAGGAGGAAGGGGAGGGGAGGGGAGGTGGGAGGGGAGGGGGAGGGGAGGGGAGGGGGAGGGGGAGGGGAGGGGAGGGGAGGAGAGGGGGAGGGGAGGGGAGGAGAGGGGGAGGGGAGGGGAGGGGCGGGGAAGGGAGGAGCAGCAGGTAGGCCTCACTCCTCTCCTTTCAACGTTCAACCAGAGCTGCTTGCTTTTTATCTTGACTGTATATATGTTGGGCTTCAGCATATGATTCCTTTCAAACATTGAATCCTGCTGTTAAGCAAAAACTATTGAAAACCACTGTTTTAAGAAAGTGGGTATGAAGAGGAATGCCGAACTAGTGATTTAAAAGAAGTTTGCTTGTGGACTTGACATAATAATCTGGAGGGGCAAATGCACTGAGTCCAGACATATTCCAGGTTCATGTTCTCTTGACTTAGTTAAGTTTTAAGATCACTGTAGTCTAGAGTCTTCGATTAAGCATGCATATATATGCATGCAGACGTAGCGTATTTTAAAGATACGTACCTTTAAATTTTTGCATTGTTTGCATTTGCATTAGGGATATAAAGGTTTTAGAATTCGTTTATGGACTGTCCTTTACCTAAACATACTTTTTCTTCCCATCTTCTAAAGATAACACTGAAAAGTATTCTATTTTCTTTGTGTCCAGGCTAGAAATTACTAAATTTCTAATTAAAGGTATGGTAACTTGGATTATTTTCCTCATGTGGGTCTTTGTACCCTCTGATGTTTTGCCATAAAACATGGCTTCTGTGGCTAGAGCACTGCTCACCACCTGCTTGCTTACAAGACATAATGCTGGGACGTGGTAAGAGCCAGAGCTGGGAATCAGAAGCTGGCGTTTCTGACTCTTGCTCACCGTGATTCTAGCAAGTTCTTAACAGCTTGATTCCCAGGAACAAGGATACAGCTTGATTCCCAGGAACAAGGATACTAGCCTTGCTGACTGCACAGGCTTGTTTTGGGCTGAAATGAATAATGCTCTCTGAAGGCTTTTTGCAAATATCAAGAGCTCTACAAACCCACATGGTTGTTTCACCTGAAGTGAACAGGGCTCTGCACTTCCCATGGCAATGACACTTGTCTAAGGACATCGTGACTTATCTTTCCGTATGTGGAGATTTAGTTTCATCAAAGAGAAAAAGAAAACTATAAAAACTGTAGGACTTAACCTGGAGTAATGACATGGGGATTTTTCGTAATCTTTATATAAATGTCATTTTTAAAGAAAGAAAAATGGATTATCATGCTTGTATATCTGGAACTTGAGTTTTATTGTTCACCACCATGCTATTACTATTCTTTACAGACTTGGCATTTATGTTTTAAGTCCAAAGAATTTCTCATTCTTTAATTGTACTTAAAGCAGAGGTATGACAAAGGAGAAGGTAACAACAGCAATGCTTTATAGTTTCTTTATCTTATGTCCATGAATAATTAGTACTAACAGGAAAGCATTAATATTTGGCACATATGTTTTAAGTGTGCAAACAGCACATTCCAGATCTTTTGTGTTAAAACAGAGAGACATTACAAAGATGAGTGCAGAAACAGTAAGCTGTACCCTTTTTTCCTAAAAGAAATTTTAGGATGTTTACATAGCTATTCATTTTAAAAAATCGTTGAGTTTTCAAACCTAGTACAAGAGAGCTGCACTTGATGTGTTTGTATTTAGAATATAGTGCGTCCCTTTCCCTCATCATGTGTTGTTACAGAGGAAATGGGTTTCAGTATACATGATTGATTCAGGTGGGAAAAAACTGCATATTTAATTCCAAACTATTCCTTAGACTGGAGAAAAAAATCTCTTTTGGAGAAGTCATGTTTATTTTAGAGTAACTCTGTAGCTGAACAATTTGTTTGTTAATGCAGAAATACAAACAGCTTTATTGAAAAAAATACTATTTTCTAGCTGCCTTACAGAAATGATTTACTCAGGAAAACAGAACAAAATTTCTCAGTTTCATTAATCAGCTTTAGTAAACATTTTGCCAGAGCTTTTTCCCTTGGGGTGGGAGAAGCAAATGAAAAAGTTTAAAAGCTCATATGTGTCTGTTTTGTTTTAGCTTGGTGTATTTATTCAGAGTAAATTCTGTGTGTCTTTGCAGCTCATCAATATGTGTATTCAGAAGTTTTTCAAGGTCTTTTGCTCGCTTGTCCTCCTCCAGAAGGAAATGCTGTGCAGCCGAAGCTGGGAAGGCTGCATCTGGGGGCGACTGAAAAAAGAAAAAGAAAAGTTAGATGAGGAACACAGGGCCTTTTACAAAAAGTCTTCCTATTTCTTGGTATGCTTCACCCCTGACAAAACACTGCAACTCTCAATGAAATAATGTATCTTAAGCTGAACTCTCTACACCAGTGTAATGCAGTTGCTGCTAATGAAACCCTTAAGGAACGAAAACAGCAAGCGAAGAGTATAGTCGAGTCGGGCAAAGAAAGCTTATAGAGGAAAGAAACTTAAGGCTGGGCTTCAGGGGGGCTCGCTGCTGCATGGAGGTGGCCAGGTGAGGAGGGATCAAAGCACGGTGTATAGTGGAGGTGGGTGCGTAATGCTGGGGCTATCTTGTTCGTCCAACTGCAGTTGAGAACACTTCAGTGACGAGTGCCTGCTTCCACCCTTCATGTGGTATGGAAGTGCTCGGTTAACTGTGACCTGTGTAGTGCTTATTTACACGCACACATGCACACACACACAGTGTGGGGCTGAGGAATAAAGGGCCATGATACCATAATTTTACAGTGTTTCATTCAAAATAATTTGTTCAGTTGATTTAAAAAAATAAGTGGGGAAATCTGTACTTTAATTTTTTACTTCTGCGGCACCCCCAGACTCTTCTTCAACTTTTGTTTTATGGGAAGAATGGGATTTTTATAAAGCGTATGGAGAGTCAGCGATCTGTATGCAGGTGAACTCTGTTGTTATAGGGGGATGTAGTTCACAAGTCTGGCCTCTGCCAGAAGTGTAGGGATTGTGGCAGATGACAGTGGAGTACTGCCAGCTTATCCAAGTAGTAACCCCAACTGTAGCTGCCGTGCCAGGTATCACATCTTTACTGAAGTAGAATGTCACAGTCTTGGGGGTATGGTATGCTGCTGTTGATCTGGCAAATGCACTCTTTTTAATACTCAGTGAGGAGGAAGATCAGAAGCAGTTAGCATTCTCATGGGATAGACAACAGTACACATCCGTGTTTTCGCCCCAACATTACGTTTTATGTTAACGATGCTGTCATAATACACCCTCAAAGAGCCTGGACCACCTGGACATTCCACGGACTGCAGACTATAGGACATGATACAGTAACATGAGCTAAGACCTGATGAGCAAGAATTGGTAAGCATGTTGAAGGCTTGGAAAGACACAGGTACTCCACAGAGTGAAAGGTAAACCCCAGAAGCAATTCAAGGCTTGACACTTTGTTTGTAGGTGTCTGGTGATATGGAACATGTCAGGACATCTCCTTTTAAGCACAAATTAATGCACCTTGCATTTCTTATCACTATGAAAGAAGCATAAAGCTTGGTAGGTCTCTTCAGGTTTTGAAGGCAGCATGTTCCACTCTTGGGAGGAATAATCTGACTCATTTACTACGTGGACACAGAGGCAGTTTTGTTTGTTTGTTTGTTTGTTTTTGAGCAGGGCCCAGAGCAAGAAAGGGCTTTGCAGTAAGTTGGGAATGGGGGGAAAAGCAGTCCTGCTAGTTGGGTGAAATGACTTAGCAGCTCTCATACGAGAAGAATTTCTCGTAGAGAAAAGTGCTCTGTGGCGCCTTTGGCAAGGTTCCGGGGGGAGCTGTGTTACAAACCCTTGAGATTCTGCAGCAAGGCCACGCCATCTGCTGCAGAAAACTGTATACTATTTGCAGAACAGTTCCTGTCATGCTGGTGCGCCCCGGTTGAGACAGAGCATCTAAGACGTAGACAGGATGACTTGATCTAGCTTCTGTCCTTGGCCACTCCAGTGGAAATTATGCATGGGCCGAACAGCACCATCTCCCTTTTACCCAGGTTCATCTAGCTACTGTTTCTGTTGAATGGCTGATCTGCTTGCAATAGAGGCCAAAGCTGAGCTTCTGATATGGCACCGTCCCTCAAGACCATCAACCAGCCTCTCAGTGGCAATTAGATTACATCGGGTCCCTTATACTTTGGAAAGGGCAATGTGTTATCCTTACCAGAACTGACGTGTATCCTATAATTTGCCTTTCCTGCCTGCAGGGCCTCGGTCAGCACCACTATCCGAGGGCTCACAGAGTAACTGGTTTACTGACATGAGATCCTGATTAATAATAAACGAACCTACTTTACAGCAGAGGAGTATGGCAGTGAGGGCATGACCGGGTATCTACTGGTTCTACCACATACAGCATGAAGTGTCTCCAGATGATGCTAGTCTGATAGGCTTCTTGAAGGCACAGCTGAGGAATTAGCTTGGAAATCATATCCCGCAAGGATGGGGTGCCATTCTTCAGCATATGGTATAGACTTTAAACCAATGGCTGTTATATGCTACTGTGTTTGTAACAGTGATCTGGGAACAGAAGGGAGGATGTAGGAATGTCTTCACTCTCTGTCGGCCCTCTTGGAGAATTTGTTCCTTCTGTCTCTGTCTTTCTTTAGCCTCTGTTGGTCTACAGGTCTTTGGTCTCAGAGAAGGAATGCCTCTCACCAAGTGAGACTGTAAGAGTCTCCCTAAACTTAAAGCTTTGGCTGTACCTAGTCACTTTGGGCTCCTCATGCTGATAGATCAGAGGCACAGAAAAGAGGTACTATACTGGCAGAGGTAACTGACCCTAATCATCATGAAGAGGTAAGACTACTACTACATAAGGGAAGCAGTGAGGAATATGTTTGGAACTCAGGTAATCCACTGAGGTGGTCTTTTGGCGCACTCATGCCCAGTTTTAACTGTAGATGACAAACCACATCCTGATAAGGGCACAGGAACCAGGGGCTCACCCCACAAGGCAAGCCACCTGGACCAACAGAAGTGCCAGTTGAGGGGGGCGGGAACCTAGAGTGGGTGAGGAGATGAGTATCAGTTAAGTCCTTGAGACAGCATCAAGGGCTACAGTTTGCTCTACCAACCCTCCTCTGTAAATTTTCCCGGAAATTACGACCAGCCAGAATCTTGGAGAAGCTAAGCCTGAATGGAATGAACAACATGAAAAGAACATGGATCTGAGTGGGTCAAGAAGTGGACCATAGTGGATGCCGCTGGTGCTCTACCTGGATCCCTTCACCAGGCTGGTGCATCTATCCTCCAGCTGCTGTGGGTTTTGGCTGCTAACAGCTCACAGCTGGCCACTTCTCTGGAGATATGCCTGTGGCTAAACTGGAGCCTCCCGTCTCACCTGGGAAGTTACTATCGCCCCCTCTTCTCAGAGGCAGTGACTGACTGACACAGGGCCCAAAACACCAGCCAAGAAGATGGCAGAGTAGAAAGGCCCTGAGCTCACCTCCTCTCACAGGCACATCAAAATCACAACTGTCTGCAGAACAACCATCGATGAAAAAGACTGGAACCTTCCAGGAAAGATCTTCTACAATGAAAGGCATAAAGAAGGAACCACAACAAGATGGGTAGGAGGAGAGGACTTGTGATATAATCAAATCCCATACCCTCCCATGTGGGCGACTCACAAATGGGAGAATAATTACATTGCAGAGGTTCTCCCACAGGTGTGAGAGTCCTGAGCCCGTCAGGCTCTCCAGCCTGGGGTTCCAGCACTGGGAAGAGGAGCCCCCAGAGCATTTGGCTTTGAAGGCCAGCAGGGCTTAACTGCAGGAGCCCCACAAGACTAGGGGAAATAAAGACTTCACTCTTAAAGGGCTCACACAAAATCTCACGTGCACCAGGACCCAGGGCAAAAGCAGTAATTTGATAAGAGCCTGGGCCAGATCTACCTGCTGACCTTGGAGAGTCTCCTGGAGAGGCAGGGAGTGGCTGTGGCTAACCCTGGTGACAAAGACACTGGTGTCAGACATACCGGGGAACATTCAACTGTGTGAACACTCCTGGCAACTGACATCTTGGATCATTAGCGCCAAGACCTGGCCCCACCCAACAGCCTGTAGGCTCCAGTGCTGGGATGCTTCAGGCCAAACAACTAAGTGCACAGGAACACAACCCTACCCATCAGCAGACAGGCTGTCTACAGACTAAAGAACCCACAGCCGCCTGTGGACACACCCCTAGACAGGGCCCAGCCCACAAGAGGGCCAAGACCCAACTCTACCTACCAGTGGGCAGGCACTGGCCCCTCTTGCCAGGAAGCCTGCACAAACCTCTAGATCAGTCTCACCCACCACAGAGCAGACACCAGAAGCAAGAAAACTACAATCCCGCAAATCCCGCAATGCAGGCCGCCTGGGACTAGCTGGGCCCTGGCCCTGCCCAGTAGCAGGCCAACGCAACCTTCCAGACACCTCGGACGCCATAGTCAACTGCCTCCCCCCGCCCCAGTGATCTGAAATGAGCTCTGGGATCCCAGGGCCCTGCAGCCAGACTCTAGGAACCAGCTCTCCCTGCCAGTAGTCCAGCACTAACCCCAGGATCTGGCTTTACCTGCCAGTGAGTTGGCGACAGCCTCAGTCTTTGGGACTCTGATTCCACCCACCAGTGAGCCAGCACTAGCCCCAGGGCCCCCTAGGATTCCACAACCAGCCACCTTGTGACCAGGCCCCACTAAACAGCAGCTAGCAGCAACTGCACAAGGCAGGGCCTGGCAACCGACCAGACTAGGGGCCAACCAAGCCTACCAGACCACCCACATAGCCTGTCATAAGAGAAGGACCCACCCATCCCTCTTAGGGGAACCCCTAGAGCATATACCATGGGTGACAAGAGGGGAGTGCACTGCTCGGATGCATAGGATGCCTTCTCCAAGGTCGAGAAACAACTTACCAACCACATACATAAAAATACAAATAGCAACTTAGACAAAATGAGGTGGTAGAGGAGTATGTTCCAGACAAGATAAATCTTTAGAAGAAGAACTAAGTGATATGGAGATAGTCAGTCTACCCGAGAAAGAGTTCAGAGTAATGATCATAAAGGTGATCAAAGAACTCAGGAGGAGAATGGATGCACAGAGCAAGAAGTTAGAATTTTTTAACTAAGAGTTAGAAAACATAAAGAACAACCAAACAGAGATGAAGAATACAATAACTCAAATGAAAAATACACTAGTAGGAATCAATAATAGAATAAATGATTCAGAAGAATGGATCAGTGAGCTGGAAGACAGAGTAGTGGACATCACTGTCACCAAACAGAAAAAAGAATGAGAAGAAATGAGGACAGTTTAAGAGACCCCTGGGACCACATCAGGTGCACTAATATTCACATTATAGGGGTCTCAGAAGGAGAAGAGAGAGAAAGTGCCCAAGAAAATATCTGAAGAGGTAATAGCTGAAAACCTCCCTAACCTGGGAAAGGAAATAGTTACCTAAGTCCAGGAAATGCAGAGACTCCCATACAGGATTAAGCCACAGAGGAGTACACTAAGACACACAGTAATCAAAATGAAAAAAAAAAAAGATAGAGAATACTAAAAGCAGCAAGGGAAAAGCAACAAATAACATACAAGGGCATCCCCATAAGGCTATCAGCTGATTTTTCAGCAGAAACTCTGCAGTTCAGAAGGAAGTGGCACAATATATTTAAAATAATGAAAGGGAAAAACCTACAATCAAGAATACTCTACCCAGCAAGGCTCTCATTCAGATTCAATGGTGAGATCAAAAGCTTTATAGACAAACAAAAGCTAAAAGAATTCAGTACCACCAAACCAGCTTTACAACAAATATTAAAGGAACTTCTCTAGGCAAAAAAGAAAGGCCACAACTAGAAATAAGAAAATTATGGAAGGAAAAACCTCATCAGTAAAGGAAAACATAGGAAATCATCCATACACAAAGCTAGTAGGGAGGTTAAAAGACAAAAGTAGTAAAATTGTCTATATCCACAACAAGCAGTTAAGGAATACACAAAACAATTAGATGTAAAATATGATATCAAAAACAGTAATTGTGAGGGAAGGAGAGTACAAATGCAAGGCATTTAAAATGCGTTTGAAATTAAGAGATTAGCAACTTAAAACAATCATGTATATATGTAGACTGCTATACCAAAACCTCATTGTAACTACAAATGAAAAATCTATAATAGATATACACACAAAAAAGAAAAAGGAATCCAAACATAACACTACAGATAGTAATCAAATCACAAAAGAAGAAAACAAATGAAGAAAAGGAAAAAAAAAAAGACCTACAAAAACAAATCCAAAACAATTAACAAAATGGCAATAAGCACATATATATCAATAATTACCTTAAATGTAAACGGACTCAATGCTCCACCAAAAGACACACACTGGCTGAATGGATACCAAAACAAGACCTGTATATTTGCTGCCTACAAATTACCCACTTCAGTTCTAGAGACACATACAGACTAAAAGTGGGGGGATGGAAAAAGATATTCTATGCAAATGGAAATCAAAAGAAAGCCAGAGTTGCAGTACTTATATCAGACAAAATAGACTTTAAAATAAAGGCTGTTAAAGAGACAAAGATGGACACTACATAATGATCAAAGGATCAATCCAAGAAGAAGATGTAACAATTGTCAATATATATGCACCCAACGTAGGAGCACCTCAATATATAAGGCAGATGTTAACAAACATAAAAGAAATCGACAGTAATACACTAATAGTGGGGGACTTTAACACCCCGCTTACATCAGTGGACAGATCATCCAGACAAAATCAATAAGGAAACACAGGTCTTAAATACCACATTAGACCAAATGGACTTAATTGATATTTATAGAGCATTCCACCCAAAGGAGCAGAATACACATTCTCTTCAAGTGCACATGGAACATTCTCCAGGATAGATCACATGCTAGGCCACAAAACAAGCCTTGGTAAATTTTAGAAAATTGAAATCATATCACACATCTTTTCTGATCACAACATTATAAGACTAGAAATCAACTACAAGAAAAAAAATTGCAAAAAACACAAACATGTGGAGGCTAAACAATATGCTACTGAACAACCAATGGATCACCAAAGAAATCAAAGAGGAAATAAAAAAATACCTAGAGACAAATGAAAATGAAAGCACAGTGATCCAACACCTCTGGGATGCAGCAAAAGCAGTTCTAAGAGGGAAGTTTATAGCAATACAATCCTACCTCAGGAAACAAGAAAGATCTCAAATAAACAACCTAACCTTACACCTAAAGCAACTAGAGAAAGAAGAACAAACAAAGCAAAAAGTTAGTTGAAGGAAAGAAATCATAAAGATCAAAGCAGAAATAAATGAAATAGAGACTAAAAAAAAATAGAAAAGATCAATGAAATTACAAGCTGGTTCTTTGAAAAGATAAATAAAATTGATACATTTTTTTTAGCCAGACTCATCAAGAAAAAAGAGAGGACCCAAATCTTAGAAATGAAAAAGCAGAAGTTACAATGCAACCAACACCACAGAAATACAAAGGATCATAAGAGACTACTATGAGCAACTATGTACCAATAAAATGGACAAACTAGAAATGGACAAATTCTTAGAAAGGTATTGATACAGTCTCCCAACACTGAGAAATAGAAAATATGAACAGACCAATTACCAGTACTGAAATTAAATCAGTAATTTTTAAACTTCCAACAAACAAAATCCAGGACCAAATGGCTTCACAGGTGAATTCTATCAAACGTTTAGAGAAGAGTTAAGACCTATCCTTCTGAAACTATTCCAAACAACTGCAGAGGAAGGAACACTTCTGAACTCATTCTGTGAGGCCTGGTATCACCCTGATACCAAAACCAGACAAAGATATCACCAAAAAAAGAAAATTAAAGACCAATATCACTGATGAACATAGAAGCAAAAATTCTCAACAAAATACTAGGAAACAGAATCCAACAACACATTAAAAGGATCATACACCATGATCAAGTAGGATTTACCCCAGGGATGCAAGGATTCTTTAATATATGCAAATCAATCAATGTGATACACTATATTAAGAAATTGAAGGAGAAAAACCATATGATCATCTCAATAGATGCAGAAAAAGCTTTTAATAAAATTCAACATTCATTTATGATAAAAACTCTCCAGAAAGTGGGCATAGAGGGAACATACCTCAATATAAATAAAGGCCATATAGACAAACCCCCAGCTAACATCATACTCAATGGTGAAAAGCTGAAATCATTCCCTCTAAGATCAGGAAAAAGACAAGGATGTTCACTCTTGCCACTTGTATTCGACATACTTTTAGAAGTTCTAGCCACCAATCAGAGAAGAAAAATAAATAAAAGGAATCCAAATTGGAAAGAAGTAAAACTGTCACTGTTTGCAGATGACATGATGCTATACATAGAAAGTCCTAAAGACGCTACCAGAAAACTACTGGAGCTCATCAATGAATTCGGTAAAGTTGTAGGATACAAAATTAATATACAGAAATCTGTTGCGTTTCTATACACTAACAAGAAAATATCAGAAAGAAAATTAAGGAAACAATTCCATTTACCATCGCATCAAAAAGAATAAAATACCTAGGAATAAACCTACCTAAGGATGCAAAAGACCTGTACTCCAAAAGCTGTAAGACACTAATGAAAGAAATTGAAGACCACACAAACAGATGGAAAGATATACCATGTTCTTGGATTGGAAGAATCAATATTGTTAAAAATGACCGTACTACCCATGGCAATCTACAGATTCAATGCAATCCCTATCAAATTACTAGTGGCATTTTTCACAGAACTAGAACAAAGGATTTTTAAATCTGTCCCCAAATAGCCAAAACAATCTTGAGAAAGAAGAACGGAGCTGGAGGAGTCAGAATCCCTGACTTCAAACTGTACTACAAAGCTACTGTAATTAAAACAGTATGGTACTAGCACAAAAACAGACACATAAATCAATGGAACAGGACAGAAAGCCCAGAAATAAACCCATGCACTTATGGTCAATTAATCTATGACAAAGGAGGCAATAATATACGATGGAGAAAAGACCATCTCTTCAATAAGTGGTGCTGGGAAAAGTGGACAGCTACAGGTAAAAGAATGAAATTAGAAGATTCTCTAACACCATATACAAAAATAAACTCAAAATGGTTTAAAGACCTAAATGTAGGACCAGATACTATAAAACTCCTAGAGGAAAACGTAGGGGAACACTTCATTTCAGGCACCCACTCCCATGGTCATATTCTTGACATTATCATCAGTGATAACTGCATTACTTACTAATAAAGATTTTATGCAACCCACCTATTATCCTTCCATCTGACTTAGTCTAGTATTCCCACTTTCTCATATCATCCATTCTTTTCTAACTCTGCTCATATTCCATATCCATTATGAAAACCATTCAGCAACTTGTCCCTCCCTATATCCTGGCTCTATCCTAGGTATTTGGTAAAACCCAGGCCTAATTAAACTGCCTGCACCATGCCTGTACCTGAGAAACTGAATGCTGGACAGGTGGATGGAGGAGAAATTACATTACCGTACAGACTGGTTTCACTTGAAATTCATGACCGCAAATTCAAATGGTTAGTTAGCACTGCCTGGCCATTCTACTGCACTTCCCTAGTACGTTCACTTTCTCACTCATGGCATTGTGGCCTTGCCTCTTTCTCAGGTGGGAACTCCTTCATCTCTCCACACCACCTGCACCTGGAGCCATATTTTAGGCCATACTCTGTTTCAGAGTCTTCCTTCTACCTACACTGTGGATTCTATTCCTTCTTACCTGCTTAATGACTTTGCTTGTACAAATGAACCTCATCCCTCCCTGGGTCCCACCCCACCTCTTTCACCATCAAACATTCCTCCTCTCCTTGAAGATTCCCATTGGACCACTAAATGTTATGGTCTAAGGCTTTGTCTTGGGACAACTTTGCCATTTATACTCTTTTAAGTATTATCAATCAGTCTGATAGATTTAAGTATCAGCCTTATGCTGATTACTCCCATATTTTATTTCCAGCTCTGATCTCTTCCTTGATTACCAGGTTCACATATCTATTGCTTATTTAATATCTCCATTTGAATGTTTAATAAACACTTTAAATTTAAATGTCTAACCTAGAAATCATGATTTTCTCCTCTAACCCTGGCTCCTTCCTAGTCTTCCATGTCAGAGAGTGGTACGAGCATCTACCTGAGGCTCAGGCTGAGATCCTAGGAGTCATCTTTGAGTCCTCTCTTTCCCTCGCTCCCATAGCCAATCCACTGTCAAGTCTGATCTCTCCAAAACGTTTCTTGGATCTAACATGTGGTTCCACCTCCACCATTCCCAAGCCAGCATCATCATCCCTTGCTTCGACTACTGAAATAGCCTGACAATTGTTCTCCCCACTTCTACCTTTGCCCATCTATAATTTATAATTTATTCTTTATTTGGCAGTCAAATGGATCTCTTAAAAATTTTTAAACAGATCATATACTCCCCCACTTGCAACTTTCCCATGGCTTCCCATTGCTTTAAAATAAAATCCAGATTCCTTCCCATGGCCTACAGTCTCTACATACCTGGACTTCCCCTGCCTACTTCTCTGTCCCCATTTCATTACATTCTCTCTCTGTCCTTCTAAGCTCCAGACCACCCCATTCCCCTTTTCTGCTTCTCAAACTTACCAAACTTCTTCCTGCCATACAGATTTGTACCAGTGGTTCCCTCTGCCCGAAGCTCTCTACTTCCAGATCTTTGCAAGGCTGGATCTTTTTTTGTTACTTAGGTCTCATCCTAAATGTCCCCTCCTCAGTAATCATTTTCCTGGCCACTCAACCTAAAGTCATCCCCCACACTCTCATCACTTCCTATCACATCGTCTGCTTTCTTTTCATCATTTTTTATAGCATTTATAACTTTTTGATATTTTCTTATTTGTTCATTTGTTTCTAGTCATTAACTGTTCCCTCTTTTTTGAGATAAAATGCACATAAAATAAGATTAACCATTTTAAAATGAACAATTCAGTGGATTTAGCACATTCACAATGTACTAAAACCACACCTCTATCTGGTTCCAAAATATTTTCATCATCCCAAAAGGAAACTCTATACCCATTAAGCCACTGCTCCCTAATCCTCCCTCCCCCTTTACTCCTGGTAACCACCAACCTTCATTCTGTTTCGATGTATTTACCTATTCTGGGCATTCTGTATAAATGGAATCATATATGACCTTTTGTGTCTGGCTTCCTTCACGTAGCATAATATTATCTGGGTTCATCCACATTATAGCATATATCAGTACTTTACTCCTTTTTATGACTGAATAGTATCACACCATGTATACATACCACTCTTTGTTTATCCATTCACCCATTGACGGAGTTCTCCTCTTTTTTTCATCAGTCTATAGACTTGTCTGTCTCATCAAAGATGTGTTTAGAACAGAACCTGCCATACAGTGTGTGCTTAATACATGTTTATTTTATCAGTGACTGAGTGAATGATGAACTCTAGTATTTAAGGGACAGGTATAGTAGGGAGAAGCTTGGAAGCAGACTGGGAAAGAGTAACCAGAAAGGCAGTAGGGGAATCAGTGGAGAATAGCATCTTAGAAGTCAGAGAACATAAGAGTATCAAGAGAAAAGGATTAAGGAAGATGAGTTCTTTAAACTGTGTATTTAATTAACAACTAGGATGTCACTGGTGGTCTGAGTAGGAACACTATTGATGTAGAAGTAAAAATTCAGCAGTGGATGGAAATCACTGGACCCAGAACGGTGGGTTGGGCTACGTCTTTCAGGAAACTCTAGGGCCACCATCACATCTTAAGTTCCCTGTGCCCAGACCTACAACAGTAGAGAATTTTCTTTCCTGGTTGACTCTGTAGTTATGAACTCCTCAAAGGAATAATGTAGAATTTTAGAGGTGGAAAGAAACCCAGTGTTAAGTTATACAACAGATACTCTTGAATGCTTTTTGTGCCTGCTAGTGCCAGGCACTGTTTTAGGTGTTGGGGTTAAAACAGTAAACAAAAATTGAAAAAAAAAAATCCTACTTTAATGGAGCTTAAGTTCTAGAAGAGGGAGGCAAACAAACCAAATATGGTAAAGTGCTATGGAAAAACAAAAAGTAGGAGGACGGGACAGGGAGTCTACAAGGGAGGTGCTACTGTAGGGTAGCTGCGCAGGTGTTTCTGATGAGGTGATATTTGAGCAGAGACAAATCATCCTAAAATCCTAAAATCATCTGCTATTAGAACAATGAAGCATTTAGCAATTTATCCCTTTTTTTTTCTCTTCCTGGACTGGAGTATGTGCTTACTTTGGAGTCCTTAAAGATCAAACTTTTGTTGATCAAAATTTGCTAAGTCCTCTTAGATGTTCCCTTAGCTTAAATGAGGAAGTTTATTTACTTTACTTTACTGTTATGGAATTTTATTCTGTTCAAATAATTTTGGCATTTTATGTTGAGATGAAACAAAAGAGCATTTTTTTATGTTGAGATGAAACAAAAGAGCATTTCAGGGCTTTAGAGATCTCTAAAACATCCAAAGTTAATGGATTTAAGTCTTCTTCTTCCACAATAGCTTAAATCTTACTACCAGTCTCTCCCAAAGAAGGTGATAGATTCCAGAAAAGCAGAAAAGTACTCATGGGATGCCTAACCAGTTTAAACATTTTCTGGGGTTTTTTTTGTTATTGTTTATTTTTATAATTTGTATCCAATAGTAGTATATCATGGAGAGGCACTGAAAAATTACATAATACACTTTGAATATAAGCAAAGGTAACTGCTAAGAGTACTACTAGTTTCTGAGGTGAAAAACCTACATATCTTTTAAAAATCTGTGATTATTATGTTCAGTAAATCAAATCACAAGGTAGAAAATTTCAGCAAAGAACTGGAAACTAAAAAGAAAAATCAAATGAAAATCCAAGAACAGAATAATAATAAAACTGAAATTAACCTACATGAGGCCACTTCCTCAAGGCTGGGAGAGGTGGCTCTTTTATCTTATGCAGAGAAACCAACACAGAGAGTCAAGGAAAACAAAGAACAGAGGAATATGAAATTTAAAACCCTTCCCACCTGTTTTATGAGGTCTGCATAATCTGATACCAATGCTTGACAAAGACAACAAAGAAACATTACAGACTAATTCCTCTCATGAACATAAAGCAAAAATTCTAAACCAATATGAACAGACCAAAGCCAGCAATCAAGTGTGGTTTATTCTAAGAATTCAAAGTTGGGTTAACAATCTAACGTCAAGAAAAAAACACCACATTAACAGAGCAAAGGAGAAATTATATGGTCATTTCAATAGCAGTGGAAAAAGCATTTGATAAATTCAATATCAACTCGTGAAAACAAATTTAGCAACCTAGGAATAAAAGGAACTTTCTTAATCTTTTAAAAGGAACCTACAAAATATATATAGCAAATATTACTTACAATGATGACATATTGAATGCTTTCCCTTTGCAACTGAAAATACGAGAAAGATGCTGGCAATACCACTTTTACTACTGAACATTCACTAGAGGTCCTAGTGTACAATAAGGCAAGAAGAAGAAAAGAAAGGTATAAAGATTTGAAAGTAGGAAGTCTAACTATCATTATTTTGATTCTGAATATAGAAAATCCAAAGAATCTACAGAACTGGAAAACATGTATAAATTCAATTGAATATTTCCATGCGAAAAGGGACTGAGGTCATACCTTGCACTATATGCAAAAATTAATTCCAGGTGTATACTTAAGTAAAAAATAAAGAGTCAAAGCTTCCAGAAGATAACATAGGATAATATTTTTTATAACTTTGGGACAGGCAAAAGCTTTAAATAGGACACCAAAAATATTAAGCATAAAGGAAAAGATTCATAAGTATGAATGTATTAAAATTAGGAACTTCTGGTCATCAAAACATTCCATTAAGGGAAGAGGCAAGCAGGAGTGGGAGAAGATACTTGCAATACATATAATCAACAAAGGGCTTATATCTAGAATAGACCAAGAACTCCTATAAATCAAGAAGAATAAAGAGAATCCAATAGAAAATTAGGCAAGAAAATCAAACAGACACTTTACAAAGGAGGATATCAAAATAGCCAATAAATTTATGAAAAGGTGCTCACGTCATTAGTCACCAGGAAACAAGAATTAAAATCACAATAAGATGTTGCTACACAGTGACCATAAAAGCTAAAATTAAAACCAATAACACCAACTGTTAGAAAGAATATAGAAAAGGAGAATACTCACACACTACTTGTAGGGATATGAACTGACTCAAACAGTTAGTTAGGAAAACAGCTTGACAGTACCTGCTAAAGCTGACCTTATGCATATTCTGTAACCTAGCAATTCCACTCTTAGATATAGATCCAATGGAAATATGTACACATGTGCACCAAAGGACACTTGCAAGAATGTTTTTAGCAACAGTATTTGTAATCGCCCAAAACAGCAATAATTCAAATATCTGTCAAGAGTAGAATGGATAAATTGTATCAGTATCATTATATAACAGTATCATTATATACAGTATTTATATACAATGTAATACTATAGAGAAACAAAAATGGATAAACTACAGCCAACAATATGGATGATGAAATGCTCCTTTTATTACTTGGGTGGTAGTTACACTGCTGTGCTCCCTTTTCAATAATTCATCAAGCTGTCCAATTCTGATTTGCACATGTTTCTGTATGTATGTCAGAGTCAATAAAAGAGTTTTTTTTTAAAAAAAAACAGGCACAAAAAAATCACTTGTAGCTCTTTCAAATATACAGATCTTTGAGGGGTCTTAGAATGTGCAGAGGTGACTTGCATTTTTTTAAAAAAAGAGTCACCAGTAATTCTGGCCTGTTCTAGAGGTGAAATACTTCATGAAACATTATGGATTCTTTCCTTCTATAGGTAGTCATGGCCAAATGACTCACAAGACCCATCATGGAGTCCTATTCAAGGAGCAATGTTTTTTTTTTTAACCACTATGTACACATCAGTATACCAGTATCAGTGTAAGAGTAATCACCCTATAAAGGAAAAAGCAATAACCAATAATCAGCAACTCACCATTGGGAATACTTCATCATCACTAACCAAAGGACTTGTCATTTCTTTGGTTTCAAATGGCAAAGGTGGCAACGAAGGTGTTGCACTTTTGTTTGGCTCACGATCGTGGCTAAATCTGAAAGAGAAGGACTGGTTGTCGTTATTGCTACCAAGGACACCTGCTTATTTATGGGGCTAAGGATTTAAATTTCTCTGATACCTAACTGCAAGGAAAACACAACAAAACGTTTGGGCTTGTTATCTGGGTATTTCTTGGAAAATAATTTTGCTGATAATTTCTATTCCACTTAAAAGACTTAGAATAATTAATAATGAAGCAGAAAACTTTTGTAATTGTTAAAAAATATTCTGCCATTCTTATTGCCTACGTTGCTTCCCTTTCTGTGTTTTACTGTTTTATCTCTTGGCCATTTAATTAAATAATATTAAACCAGTTTGAGAAAAATTTCAAAACAGTTAACACGGCTGCCCTTGACAGTTCTAAATAGACACTCTTTTTTTTTATTCTCTATTTCACTTAACCTCACTGGCTTTCTTAGCAGAATTATTTTTTTTTTTTATGCTAAAATAAGTCTCTGTATAATAATAATTCTAATTTCTAAGGAGCTTAATAATTTATAGTATGTTTTCAATTTACATCATCTCCTGAACTCCTCCACCCTTAGTTGTATGACCTTGAGCAGGTGACTATATCTTTCTGTGACTTTAATTTTTTCATTTATAAAAAAAAGGTTGTTACGAGAATTGAACTCCACAATTTGATGAAAGGCGCAGTATAGAATTTGCTGTTTGTGCTAAGATATGGGGTAGAAGATGAGACTGAATAAAATACCAGTGAGATTTTAAATTTTGGTATACTGATGAAACAAATGAATAATAAAACAAAGAAACAAACCAACTTACCCTAAAATTTTACACAAAAAGGTCCTAACAGTAGGGGCTGTTTGGAGCTAAATAAATATTTTTTTCTGAACCTTAATTCATGAAAATGGGGTTTAAATTTAATCAAAATCATCAAAGACCATGAAAACATAAAAACCCCTTGAATTTAAAATTATTTATTTATTTTTACTGATAATTCAAATTCTCCACAGGTATTGATTAACTGTTTTCAAAGTCTTCATATTTTAACTTCATACAGTTCAGAAAGGTTACATTCTTTTCCTCTGTTCTTATCCAAAGACTATCTATATAAACTTGTTTTTTATTATGCAAACATTTTCAAAGCTATGCATACAAATAGCAATAAAAGGTAAGTGAGGCATCTGTAAATTAGTACATAAAAACAAACACAACATGCTTTACATTTTTACTTATCTTGAAATAGATCTTTTTTTAAAAATCCATTCTTCCAAACCATAATTACCATGGAAACAGAACAGCAAATTAAACAGAAATAACATGGTTTATGATGTGCACAATAAAATGAAACATCCCACGATTCAAATAGAATTACAACAATTGCCTAGTACATCTGCATACAATCTTCAGCTGAACCTTTCAATTTGAGCGAGGCTACCATCTATACTTCAAAGCACAGTGGGGGAAAAATAAGATAATTATAGAAGTGGTTCAAGAAATATACGTCTCTCTATAATCTCAATTATACAGAGAATTCAGGGAAAGTACTATTTGTCTTAAATTATCTAAATAATTATCTCAATTATCCATTTGGCTTTGGATGTATAGATACAATTTTATGGTCTTAACTACTAAAATTTATATATGAATATTCTCTTTATTGTAAGATCAATAAAATGTAGAAATTGAAAGGAAAGACTGCATTATGAAGTAAAGTACTTTTGCTTTAAATCATCTTTATATCTAAGTTGTTCTTCTAGAATACAGCTATTCAAATACTTCATAAAACCACCTTGCAAAACACGCTAAGAATATCAATTTAAAAGCTATCTTAAAAATTATTTCAGAAGGCTTTTAATACACTCTCACAAGCCGGTCTGTTCAATTAGCTTTTCCGCAGGCCCCATTCTAAGGCCTCTGCGTACTTTGCCAGGAGTGCAGGACCTGGCTGCTTTGTTGGGAAGCAGAACTCTACCCAACTTGAGTCGGCTTGAGACCTCAGTCACCTCTGCACAGTTTACAGAGTTGTCCGACTGTACATCCAATCCTGGCCCTCCATTAATTTTATAACCCTCCCTGGGTTGTCGCATAATATCCTCAGCATGGAATAGGATCCCTGCACAAACTATGCTAACTTACCTGCTTCCAGCCTCGCCTTCTAACACTCCACATAACGCTCCCTTATTCTATGAACTACTCATTATTTCCTGGCCTAGAACTCCTTCACCTGCTGTGTTTTTCTCCTGATTAAGCAACACCATGGTGCCAAAATTTACTCAACTTACTTTTTTGCTTCTAACCAGCTATTCATTCCTTGACAAGGGATCCTGTAGAGTGATTAAGACAAACCTGACTTTGTGGGTTTTTAGTATTAGAAACTTTTAATTTATTGACTAGATTTGCTTGTGATTACCAAAATCTTTCCGGTACATGATATAAGTTTTAAAGCCGTATATGCAGTTTTAAGTATGAATCGCATATAGAGATAAAACTCCATTTATTATAAAACTAATTTGCCATTAAAATTAGTTGTATATTAATAGCTCTGGATACCACTACTCTAAGTGGGAATGTAAATGATCCTTAAACTTCAAAACTCTAACTTTTAAAACATTTAATACATCCTCACCAATTTCATCTCATTCATTAATTTTTTTAAAGTGCTGAATAACTTTCTTATTGGAAAGTAAATCCTTTGGAATATCCTAAAATGCTTCACATTTTAAGTGGATGAGCATGAAAAGTTTTCTTATCATTTCTAACAGGAGTGAAAAACAACAACAAAAACTGAGTTACCTCCAAGTGGATAGAAGATTATTTTAATAATACAGTATACAAATCTTCCTCAGGTAAAAGCAAGAAGTGGCTAAAAATTAGACTACAGACTTAAAAATTTTGTGGAACGTTATCTTTATATACCTTTACCTAAAAGCTTTTTCCTTTCTAAAATAACTTAACATGACCTTATTGCATTAGCCATTGATATGTAAATATGACTATGTATTTTTTTAAATTATTTTCTGCCTAATCAATACATACAGCTTTCACTATTTGACTTCACTGAGCCGTGCTGTGAGGGAAGGAAAGCACACTGCCTTTTTCGCTTGCTAAAATTAATAGGTATGTGCTTTACAGTTCTCCACTGGTGAGTACACAGTGTCCTTGCCTCTCAACAACTCTTTCCCTATAGTGGGTTTTACATGGTAATAATTTATTCAGAACATTTGAAATGCTGTTTCTTAAAAAAATCAGGTCACTGGAGAACACTGAAATCAGACAAGCCATTAAAACAAATTTAATGAAACTTTCAACAAATCAGACTGGCAGGACACAAGGCTTTGCAGCAGGAATAGTCGCCCAAACTGCTTATTAAGATAGTCTCCTGCTGGGCATTTTACCTCTTACGCTGCTCTCTGTGTCCCCTACTGTCTTGTTTTCCTTAGGCATGTTTAACACATTCCCTACTGCCTGGCAAAGAGAAAAGGGAGCAATCCAAACAATAAAAACACTCTTTAAAAATAGTAAAAAGCAGAGTGGCTGTCTTTTTGTTTAAATAACAACACCTAGTACCTTCATCCAAGGCTTTCAAAGTTATTCCCAACAAGCAAGAATAGGAAACAATGTTGTGCATCTAATGGGCGCTCAACACAGACCAGTGACGAAGATACACTGGAAGACCCTTTGTAATATAGGGGCCTGCTTTCTCCTACAATGAGAACCTATACACATCGGGTGGTGAGTTGACCCATGGAGAAATGAATCCATAGACTAGGGGAAGCACTTTGTAAAGAGTTCATTCTATATTAGAAAATACATTCTTACCCTCACATGAAGATTAGGCCCCTTTGGGGCTTCCCTGGTGGCGCCGTGGTTGAGAATCTGCCTGCCAATGCAGGGGACACGGGTTCGAGCCCTGGTCTGGGAAGATCCCACATGCCGCGGAGCAACTGGGCCCGTGAGCCACAATTACTGAGCCTGCGCGTCTGGAGCCTGTGCTCCCAACAAGAGAGGCCGCGATAGTGAGAGGCCCGTGCACCGCGATGAAGAGTGGTCCCCGCTCGCCGCAACTAGAGAAAGCCCTCGCACAGAAACGAAGACCCAACACAGCCATAAATAAACAAAGAAACAAACAAACAGATTAGGCCCCTTTGGACAGATTTTCAGTTATACTGGCCGGTCAATGTGGGCACGCTCACCAGAGAGCTGGCCCCTGGTGTGGCGCAGCGCCCGCTTTCATCCCCCCCACACCGCTTTTGTGCTGCTGCTCCCACCCCATCACAGCACCCCACGCACAGTGCTTTTTGTGGGTAGCGGCCAGTCTTCCCTCATTCCCTTCCCTAACCACCTGAAGAGGAGTTATTACTTTAGCACTTCTGAATGCTTTCTGTTTCTTACATCAGGTTAGAATATATCCCTCTAATACATACAGGGCTGGGGCGGTGGAAGTGGGAGAGAATCGTACTACATCCGCAAGAATGCTGAGCAGACATTTTTAGTACAGCCCCTGGATTTATGGATTTATCTACCTGTAGAACTGGACCCCTCAGTTACAAAGATGAGCCTGGCATCACTCCTCCCCAACAGGACTACCTTTTGAGGAAATGTCAAGATTCAGCCATTTGTTTATCCACCAAAATATACTTTTTAGGTACTGTGAGTTGTTGGAGCAGTATTAACATTATTATAAATACTAACAATTTTGTTAGTAATAATAACATCAATAATAATGGCTAACATTTAGGGGACTATATATTTTACATGGAACTATGTTTTCTCCTATAATCCTCAGAAAACCCCTATAACTATTATCTGTATTTGTCAGACGGGCAAACAAAGGTTAAGTGAATTGCCCAAAGTTGCAAATATTAATTATATTTTATGAAAACAATATGTAAAGTTTTCATGCTAAGTATTATGAGCTTCAAAGCAAAAGTTGTATTGAAGTTGGGTCTGGACTTATTAATTTACCGTTTCTCAGCACCATGGAATGTTAATAAATCAAATAAGTTTGGGGAATGTTGCACATCATACCTGTTCCTGGAAACTCACAATGTAATTAGCAATATTAATGGCTTTGAGAAATCCTGTAGAAAAGAAACTTGTTTGTCTTGCTGAGCATTTTCCAAGTATGGGGAAATGGTGAAAGAACTCCAGAGACAGTTCTGACTCCATAAATATTTTACTAAAGTTGAAGAAATTAGCCAATTTTATGGCTGATGTATTTACTTAAATTTTGAACTAAGACATTTTAAAGAGCCTGGGGATAATGAGGGCAGCAGATATTGATTTTCCACACTTTTCTTTTCATACAGAAAAGACCTCTCTTACACATCCATAGATTCTTTCCTATGAAATGACCACAGTTTTTCACCACTGCTGGAGTGTCAATATAAAGTGTATATATATTTGAAGTTAAGTCAGACGTGATATCTTCCTATATTTTGATGTAAAATATAAGATTACTTATTGGTATATTTTGTATGCCACATCAGGTTCTAAGAAGGGTCTGAAGTGACGAAAATTCATTTTAACACTCTACCCATTTCACTGTTATACTTTGAAAGCTATTGGCAACACAGAATTTCATATAAAACAGTATATCTAGACTATTGAATTATCACCATAAAATAAATTTTAAACAACTGAAGAGAAAGTATATAAAATTATAATTTGAATTGTTTAAAAATAATGTCACTTAAATGTTTGTACATTTATGTCCTTATGTAATGGTGTCAGCATACCAATCTTCATTTTTTCCCTTATTTTTTTGGCTCTGATAGGCATACCTTCCTGTTTCTTCGTAGGTATTTTGGTTAGCCCATGCTGATTTTCCACTGGCATGAAGTTTTGCAAGGTCATTTCGGAGCCTTTCATTCTCATATTCCAGTTTGTTAATAGATGTATGCCTTGAGTTTTCCCTGTTAGTGAAGTTCATACTCTAGAGAATAAAATAAACTATCATTGAAAAAATTGTTACTTACAAGTGACATATGTTTTCTGTGCATTTGGACACACGTTGGAAAGACCCTTTAATTTGAGTCAAGTGATGTAGCTCTACTCCTGTGTGCCTCCTAAATGCCTCTTCTCACCCCCACCTTCTCACAACACAGGTCCTCAGGGACAGCTGCCACTGAACACATCACAGTAAAAGGGGTACACACACTACTACCCACGCTCCAGTACAGAAAACGCTCACCCCATGCATTACTGTTCTCTGCAGCTAGAACAAATTGGCTAGATAAAGGAGTTTTTGTGTTTATAGGGTATGCCTTCTAGTGCTGATTAATAATGGAACCAGAATTAACATAGCTTTCAATTTTAAAAGATTTTTTTCTGATTAAAACAATACGTGTCATTACAGAAAATCACACATCAATTCCCCACTGTTGGGTGATGCAACAAATTATATACTAAATCCATGTAGACTGGGATATGATTCTGGACCATTCTATACCAAGATCATTAGATCCTGGTTGAGACCGTGCCAATACCACACAGTCTTGAGCAATGTAGCTTCATGATAAAGTTTTACTCTCTGGTATGGGCAACCCAATTTTAATGTCTTCATAAAAGAATAAGCAACATATTTAAATCACAAAATGAGAGGTTTAGAGCAAGAAGAAAGATTCCTGATGCTGTTTTAATTAAATGCTGTAAGAAGTTTCTTAGGGAGAGTCTAAACTTTTCTTCTCACAAAATTTTAAAAAACAGGATATATACTCACATAAAAACTAATGAAAATGCTTTAAATGACCCCATGTAGTCCTTTATAGTGTTATGATTCGAATACCTATGAATTATTTAGTTGCTAATTAAACAATAGCTCTCTGCTTTCAGAAGGATAATATTTTAGCACAAAAAGCATAACATGAGTAAAATATCTTTTGAAGCTACAAATGTCTATGTTTAAAAGCTCATAAGACTATAGTTGATTATGGCTTAGAACTTTCATTTTTAAGTTTCTAAATTTAAGGCTTTGAGTGCCATTTCATATGGGCTGCCATGCCATAAAGTCATTCAAAAATTTTTGACTAATTGCACATTTAAAATTATTCATATACTATCATATTAGTATCAACATTGATAAGTATAGAAATATATATGAGGCATTTAAAATGTTTACCTATTTGTTTTATTTTTTGCTTCACAGGCAAAGTCTGTTTATTAAAATTTTTGTTTACTGCCTAATGTATTATAGAAGTTTATGAATTTTAGAAAGATCTTACTTTTGAATGAAAAAATAAAGTGCTCCAGGAGATCAAGCGTCCTCAAAACAATACAGCAAGGGTTATATACTTATATGTCTATTGACCAAGATGCCCTTTGGGAAAGAAGGGCCATTCAAGGTATTTCTCTGCTTGTTAGGCCCTTGCCTTTAGTATATCTCAACTTTGCTCATTTGAGATACACTGGTGCATATAAAAGACCAGTCGATAATCTGCTTTAAAAGAGAAAGGATTGTTTATTCTAAAATTAGAGCAGATTTGTGATAAACATAAAGGAGGCAGATCTTATAAAATTTGCCCTCATAAGGAGAATACTCATATGCACAGATCTGTTTGAAAAAGATCTTGGAAAAGATTCAAAATTTTACTCCTAAAAAGACATCTACTAGTCAAAATATATAATTCTTGATGGTCTGCTGCTCTGTTACAAGTTTATTCAAAAATTTTCTATAAAATTAGATTTCATCTGTGACTCTTTGGCCCAGTGTTGGTTTAAAGTAATTAAGAATGATAGTAATGATTTTTTTAAAAACCCAGAATTTTCTAAATGTACCAAAATTAAATATGTTGTGAGCATGACCTGAAAGAATTACACAGGTAATGTATTTACACGATTTGTATTTAAAAGCGTTTTCCAGTTTCCTGGACAACATTTTCGGGCTCTCTCATTTTATTCTGTTCCTAAATACTTTTCTAGGGATTTCAGAAATATATCCTCCACTAGATGGTTATCGTGCATTGATTAAACTTTACCTCTGTACTGCTGGTGGGTTCTTTTACAGGCCCATTATCTCAATTTCTTGTGTTTTTCCCCCCACATTTTAAGGTTTCATAGTTTTAATCGACTTTTTTTCTTGAAATGGAAAAACCTGCTGGTGCCTGTTTACTTGAACTCACTGGCTCGAGGCCAGTTGAGTTGCTGAACTGTCTGAATGATAGTACTTTGTATGTGCACTTTTTCTCTTAAATTCATGTGTATTCTACAATAGTAATTAGGCTAACAAAGTACTTCTACAAAAGGACTGGCTTTAATCATGTTAATTTAAGGTTACTATATTAATTTTTAGTATGTAAATGGATGTCTTAGATGCTTATGAGGGTACAAATTTTTTATGCTGTTATTTTATTTAGCAAACTTTATGGATAGTGAAAGGCAAATTAGTCTTAAAAATTACCATAAATTCTGAGTTCTGATTAAATCTAACTTGATGACACCTTCATTAAATAAAAGAAAATTTAACAAATACAAATATAGGTCTAAATAAATACAGAATCACAAAAAAACTATCATGATAAAATTGATTCTTCATTATTTACCCAGGAGCAGAATAAAGATTAAACCCCTCACTTTTCTCCATACAGTCAAGTTTTTGCACAAAAAAACCTCTTGCTAATACTGTTCCTATTCTAAGTATCTCACTGAAACCGGAGGAAAACTTACATAACAGGTGGATAGTCCCAACAGTAAATTCTCCAGAGGAAAATGGGGGTGGCCACAGCCCCAGGTATGCAATAGGTAAGAACTGAGTGCAGGGCTGCTGTTCCTACCTGGGTAGGTCCTACCACTGGGTGGGTGTCATGTTTCAACCTTTTTTTCCCCTAAGTGTAAATAATCAGGGAGTTTCACAATTAATTAAGCAGAAAAGTTCTCAAAGCTCTAGTTATTCAGAAATGACCAACTTTTATATCAGTAATTCCACTTGTCTAGGAAGGAAAAAATAATTGTTATTTTAATATTATACAAATACTACATATTTTAGAAGATCTAAAAATAATGATGTAAATATTATGTTTCTTATTGCCTGAGGTAAAGTTTCAGCACAAATTATTTAATTGTATGTTTACTTATTAATTTTAGTTATTTCAGAGAGAATTAACTATCTAATTATGGGATTTTAACATATAACAGATATGAGTTTTCTTTATTAAATCTTTAAACAGATAAGTGCTAAATAAGTGACAATAGATTATAAAGGCTTAAAGAGCCAAGAGTCATATTGAACTCTTTTTTATTATTCAATAGACACAAGATTTTTCTCTTTGGGCAGTGGCTTGACTATTTCAATTATCAAAGTCAATTCCAAATCTTCATATATAAAAAATGGAGAGCAATTATAAAGTCAACTTCCTATGAGGGGAATGTGTTCAAGATGGCATAGTAGGAAGACCCTGAACTCAACTTGTCCCAGGGGCACACCAAAATTACAACTACTTATAGAGCAACTACCTATGAGAACAACCTGAAGACTAGCAGAGAAGATTTTCCATGACTAAAGTTATAAAGAAAGAACCACAACGAGACGGGTAGAAGGGGTGGAGACACGGTATAGTCAGGACCCACATTCTTGGATCAGCAACTTTCAAACTGGAGGAATATCATAATTGCAGAGGTCCTCCCCAGGGAACAAGGGGTCTGAGCCCCACATCAGGCCCCCCAGACTGGGGGTCCTGTACTAGGAAAATGAGCCCCTAGGATGTTTGGCTTTGAACACCAGCAGGACTTATGTTAAGCCAGAGGGCTGTAGGGAACAGAGACTCTGCTCTTCAAGAAAACACACAAAATTTCTCATGCTCCAAGTCTCAGCACAGAGGCAGAGTTTGAAAGGATCCGGGGTCAGATAAACTTGCTAATCTTGGAGAGCCTCCTGGAGAGGCAGGAGGCAACTAGGACTCCCCTGGGGATGGTGATACAGGTGGCAGCCATTCTTGGGAGCTCATTCTACCACATGGACACCAGCACTGGCAAGCACCATTTTGGAGACCTCCCTCTAGCCTCTTAGTGCCAGGGGTTACCTGCCCACCAGCTGGTTGGCACCAGTCCCAGGACTTCATGGGCTGCACATCCAGCTGTGCCAGGACATGGCCCCACCTATCAGAGGTCTGGAAACAGCCTCAGGCGCCACAGGCCCCATGAAAACAATGAACAAGATGGCAGTAAGCACATACTTATTAATAATTACTTTAAATATAAGTGGCCCAAACACTCCAATCAAAAGACACAGAGTGGCTGAACAGATTAAAAAACAAGACCCATATATATGCTGCCTACAAGAGACACATTTCGATCTAAAGACACACACAGACTGAAAGTGAGGGGATGGAAAAAGGTATTCTATGCAAATGGAAATGAAAAGAAAGTTGGGGTAGCAATACTCCTATCAGACAAAATAGACTTTAAAATGAAGACTATAACGAGACAAAGAAGGACATAGCATAATGATAAAGTGATCAATTCAAGAAAAAGATATAACAATTGTAAATATATATGTACCCAACATGGGAGCACCTAAATACATAAGCAAATATTAATATAAAAGGAGAAAGTGAAAGTAATACAATAATAGTAGGGGACTATAACAACCTACTTACATCAATGGACTCATCATCCAGACAGAAAATCAATAAGGAAATACTGCCCGTAAATGACACACTAGAGCAGTTAGAATTAATAGATACATACAAAACATTTCATCCAAAACCAGCAGAATACACATTCTTTTCAAGTGCACATGGAAAATTCTCTAGAATAGATCACATGCTAGGCCAGAAATAAGTCTCAATACATTTAAGAAAATTGAAATTATATCAAGCATCTTTTTTGACTACAATACTATAAGACTAGAAATAACTAAACGGAAAACTGTAAAAAAAAAAAAAACAAAACCATGCTATTAAACAACAAATTGGTCACTGAAGAAATAAAGAGAAAATACAAATATCTGGAGACAAATGAAAATGGAAACACAACAATTCGAAATCTATGGGAACGAAGCAAAAGCAGTTCCAAGAGAGAAGTTTATAGTGATACCAGCCTACCTCAGGAAACAATACATATCTCAAACAATCTAACCTTGCACCTAAAGAAACTAGAAAAAGAAGAATAAACAAAACCCACACTTAGCAGAAGGAAAGAAATCATAAGATCAGAGCATAAATAGATGAATTAGAAGCTAAAAAAAATAGAAAAAATTAATGACACTAAGAGCTGCTCCTTTTAAAAGATAAAAAATTGATAAATCTTTAGCGAGACTCATAAAGAAGAAAAAGAAATACAGCCCAAATAAATAAAATCAGAAATGAAAATGTAGAAATTACAACTGACACCACAGAAATACCAAGGATCATAAGAGATTATTATGAGCAATTATACACCAATAAAATGGACAACTGAGAGGAAATGGATAAATTTTTAGAAATGTACAATCTTCCAAAACTGAATCAAGAAGTAGAAAATATGAACAGACTTATTACCAGTCATGAAATTGAATCAGTAACCAAAAAACTCCCAACAAATAAAAGTTAAGGATCAGACAACTTCACAGGTGAATTCTACCAAACATTTAAAGAAGAGTTAATGCTGATCCTTTTCAAACTATTCCAAAATATTGAGGGGGAAGGAATGCTTCTGAACTCATTCTGTGAGGCCAGCATCAGATTGATGCTGAAACCAGACAAAGACACCACACATACATATACATACACACACACACACACACACACACACACACACACCCCACAGGCCAATATCACTGTTGAACACAGATGCAAAAGTCCTCAACAAAATACCAGCAAATCTAGCAAAACAACACTTTAAAAAGATCATACACCATGATGAAGTGGGATTTATCCCAGGGATGCATGGATGGTCAATATCTGCAAATCAATCAATTTGATACACCACAGTAACAAATTGAAGAATAAAAGTCATGTGATCATCACAATAGATACAGATAAAGCTTTGACAAAATTCAACATCCATTTATGATAAAAGCTCTCCAGAAAGTGGGCATAGAGGGAACATACCTCAACATAATAGAGGCCCCATATCACAAACCCACAGTTAACATCATACGCAACAGTGAAAAGCTGAAAGCAATTCTTTTAAGATCAGGACCAAGACAAGGATACCCACTCTTGCCACTTATTTAACATAGTACTGGAAGTCTTAGCCACAGTAATGAGACAAGAAAAAGAAATAAAAGGATTTCAAATTGGAAAGGAAGAAGTAAAACTGTCACTGTTTGTAGATGACACGAAACAATATATAGAAAACCCTCAAGATGCCACCAAAAAACTATTAGATGTAATAAATGAATTCAATAAGTTTCAGGATACAAAATTAATATACAGAAATCCTTTGCATTCCTATACACTAATAATGAACTATCAGAAAGAGAAATTAAGAAAACATTCTCATTTACAATCACATTAAAAAAATAAAATACCTAGGAATAAATCGACCTAAGGAGGTGAAAGACCAGGTATACCTGGAAAACTATAAGACATTGATGAAAGAAATTGAAGATGACTGAAACAAATGGAAAGATATACTATGCTCATAAGTTGGAAGAATTAATATTGTTAAAATGACCCTATTCCCCAAGGCAATCTACAGATTCAATGCAATCCCTTTCAAAATACCAACCGTATTTTTCCCAGCAGTAGCAGAAATAATTCTAAAATTTGTTCAGAAATGCAAAAGACCTTGAATAACCAAAAAAAATCTTGAGAATTGAGAACAAAGCTGGATATATCATGCTCCCTGACTTTAGACTATACTACAAAGCTACTGTAATCAAAATAGTATGGCACTGGCAAAAAAAAATAGTACATTGATCAATGGAACAGACTAGAGAGCCCAGAAATAAATCCACACTTATATGGTCATTAATCTACAACAAAGGAGGCAAGAATATACAATGGGAAAAAGACAGCATCTTCAATAAATTGTGTTGGGAAAACTGGACAGCTACATGCAAAAGAATCAAACTGGACTACTCTCACACCATGCACAAAATAAACACAGAATGGATTAAAGATTTAAATGTAAGACCTGAAACCAAAGAACTCCTAGAAGGAAACATAGGCAGTATACTCGTTGACACTGGTCTTAGTAATATATTTTTTGGATCTGTCTCCTCAGGCAAGGGAAACAAAAGCAAAAATAAACAAGTGTGCTTACATCAAACTAAGAAGCTTTTGCACAGGGAAGGAAACTATAAACAAAATGAAAAGGCAGCTTAACAAATGGGAGAAGATATTTGCAAATGATACATCTGATAAGGGGTTATCCAAAATATATAAAGAACTGATACAACTCAACATCAAAAAAAAAAACTGATTAAAATATGTGGATGTCAATAGACATACAGATGACTAAAAGACATGAAAAGATGCTCAACATCACTAATCATCAAGGAAATGCAAATCAAAACCACAATGTGATCATCTGTTAACACCTGTTAGAAAGGCTATCATAAAAAAGATAGAAAATAACAGGTATTGGTGAGGATGTGGAGAAAAGCAATGTTCGTGCACTACTGGTGGGAATATAAATTGGTACAGCCTCTAAGGAAAAAAATATGGAGGTTCCTCAAAAAATTAAAAACAGAACTGTCATATGATCCAGCAATTTCACATCTGGGTATTTACCTAAAGAAAACACAAACACTAACTCAATAGCCAAGATACAGAAACAACCTAAGTGTCCATCAATAGACAAATAGATAAAGAAGATGTGGTGTATATATACAATGGAATATTACTCAGCCATAATTTTAAAAAAATGAAATCTTGCTATTTGGGACAACAAGTGGATCTAGTGGATGGATCTAGAGGCTATTATGCTAAGTGAAATAAGTCAGACTGAGAAGGACAAATACCATATAATCTCATTTATGCGTGGAATCTAAAAAACAAAACAAAACAGACTCAAGGATACACAGAACAAACTGATGGTTGCCAGAGGGGAGGGCGTAAGGGTGGATGGGTGAAATAAGTGAAGGGGATTAAGAGGTACAAACCCCCAGGTATAAAATAAATAAGCAATGGGATGTACTAAACAGCATACGGAATATGGTCAATAATACTGAAATAACTTTATATGGGACAGATGGTTACTAGACTATTGTGATCATTTCATAATATATGCAAATGTTAAATCACTATGAGGCACACCTGAAACCAACATATTTTATGTCAATGACATTTCAATTAAAATAACCTTCCTATATGAAGTAAAATCTTACATAAAATATATATGAATAAACGCTCTTTTAATAAGATCACATTGAAGGCTATACATCAATGGCATTCCATTTTATGCTAGCCCATTAACAAATCTTTAGACATATATATTATATATGTATATACGTGCTAAGTGCTCCGGAGGTAATCAAATATCAAAAAGTGACTCTGCCTTTATGGAAAATACAATAAAATTGAGTAGGCTAAAGTAACATGTACGAAAAAATAGTAAATAATATAGATATGGTATAATTATGTGTTAAATTATATTGCACCAAGTAGGAACTCAAATGTTTTCTGATAGGAACTCAAATGTTTTCTGAATCAATGAATGTCAACAATTATTGGGATTGAGATCATCCAGAAAATGAGATAAGACAAGGCTTCGGTGATCTTTTTAATGATATTAGAAAGGATTTTCATGAAAACTTATTCATGCTTCTTAGACTACAGGTGAGTCCCAAAAATCCACAAGTATTCATTGAGCCCTACCCTATACCAAACTCTATATGAAGAAAAAGTATAAAACATAGTCCACTTCTTCCCTCAAGAAGTCTATGACTGATGAGACAAAACATACCCATACTAAACAATTAAAAAAATAAAAGAAGACAATTCTAAACGTAGTGCTAAATTGTTATAACTAAGTGCTAAAGAAAGTCAAAGAAAGGAGAACTAAATGGGCCCTAGAGTAATGGGAGATGAATTCATGGAGGAAATAAAATTTAATCTAGTCCCTTAAGGGACTGGTAGGATTTAATAAAGAAAAGGGTATGTCTTTACTCTAGTAAAGTAAAGGAAAGGTGGAGGACATATAATAGGTTGATTCATTCATCATTCACTCATTCATTTGTTCATTCACTCATCCAACAGAAGATTTTTTCAGTGCTTCCTATATTCAGGCACTATAGGAAGTGCTGAGGTACAATGGTAAACTAGGACCATAACTGCCCTCAGGGAGCCTACTGGTAAGGGGATGGGTAGCTGACAAGAAACAGGTAATTTTAATATTGTGGTATGATAGGTGCTAAGTAAAGGATGCTATGATGGCTTCGAGGAGGGACTATTAACAGAGGAAAATCAGGGAAGATTTCGTATAACATGTAAAATTTATGTGGAGAGACTTGAAACATTAATATGGCATGGCCATGTGAAGTAGGGAAAGGGGATTTTTAGGCAGAAGGAAAAGCATGTGCAAAGGCCTGGAAATAAGAAAGAACATGAGAAATGAGCATCACACACACAGATGAGAATAAGCTACTCTAGCTATAATGGAGGCTTTGTGTAAGTCACTACAGGGAAACAAAGTGGGTGAGCCAGATTAAGGAAGCCATGGAATGTGAAGAGTTCTGACTTCCTATGGGAAATTGAGCACATGTTCTACAAGGAAAGCTTACGTAAAGAAAGAACCTAGTGGCAAGATGGGAATAAAGACACAGACCTACTAGAGAATGGACTTGAGGATATGGGGAGGGGGAGGGGTAAGATGTGACAGGGTGAGAGAGTGGCATGGACATATATACACTGCCAAACGTAAAATAGATAGCTAGTGGGAAGCAGCCGCATAGCACAGGGAGATCAGGTCGGTGCTTTGTGACCACCTAGAGGGGTGGGATAGGGAGGGTGGGAGGGAGGGAGATTCAAGAGGGAAGAGATATGGGAACATATGTATATGTATAACTGATTCACTTTATTATAAAGCAGAAACTAACACACCATTGTAAAGCAATTATACTCCAATAAAGATGTTTAAAAAAAAAAAAAAAGCAAGCATATCTGGTCTGAGAAGTGCCCAACTTGGAAGCTATTCTACGATCCAGAAGAGATAACCTGACGTTATCTCAATCCTTTAAGGGAAAGTACACAGCAAGAGAAGCAGAGGGCCAAGGCCAATTTGGAGGATGAATAGAGGAAGAAGGGTGAGGAGCCAGTGAAGAAAACAGAAGAAACAGAACCACGGGATATAATGACAGCTAATATCATGCATTTGGAGTTATCAAGCTATGTGATCTTGGGCAAATTACTTACGAGCTATGTGATCTTGGGCAAATTACTTAAAAACTTAAAGATTTCATTTCTTTTTCTGTGAAATGGGGATAATAATACCTACCCCCCACACACGGTATAAGGATGTAGACACTAATGTATGTAAAGTATTCGGCAGAGTGCAAGGCATGTAGTAAACACCCAATGAACAGTAGCTCTTTGTTGTTATACAGTTCTACCAGTCTCCCTGACTTTTTATCTCTAGTCTCTGTACATTATATTACCTTACCATGACTCATTCCCACCACTCTGTCTGGCTAATTATTCCTCAGATGCCTTTTCTGACTCCCAATACTGGGTTAGGTAACCCCTATACAGCCCCCTGCACTCTGCAATTTCCTATGACTCTTTAGCATAACTATCTAGTTAATTGTCTGTATCCACTAATGTATGTCTCCTTCCACTAATATTAAGCTCCAAGAATTCAAGGATCTAGTCTGACTCACAATCCTAACATACTGCCTGACACATAGCAGACATTCAATAAGTATTTATAGAACGAATGAAAACATTCTGTGGTGATTGTGGCATGCGATAAATACAGAACAGAATAGAGAACCGAGAAATAAACCCATACATGTACAGTCAACTAATCTTTGACAAGGGCACCAAGAACACACAATGGGGAAAGGATGGTCTTTTCAATAAGTGTTGTTGGGAAAACTAGACATTCACAAGCAAACAAATGAAACTAGACCTCTATCGTAGACTACTTACAAAAACTAACTCAAAATAGATTAAAGACTTAAATGTAAGACCTGAAACTGTAAAACTCCTAGAAGAAAACACAAGGGAAATAGCTATTCAACATGGGCCCTGGCAATGATATTTTGGATATAACACCAAAAGCACAGGCAACAAAAGCAAAAATAGACAAGTGGGACTACACCAAACTAAAAAGCTTCTTGCACAGCAAGGGAAACAATCGACAGAGTGAAGAGGCAATTCCTATGGAATGGGAGAAAATATTTGCCAACCATATATCTGAAGAGGGGTTAATTTCCACAATATATAACAAACTCATCCAACTTAACAGCAAAAATACGAACAATAAAATTAAAAATTGGCCAAAGGTCCTGAATAGACATTTTTCTAAAGAAGACGTACAAATGGCAACAGACACATGAAAAAGTTATTAACATCACTAATCATCAAGGAATGCAAATCGAAACCGCAATGAGATATCACCTCACACCTGTTAGGATGGCTAGTATCAAAACGGCAAAAGATAACAAGTGAGAATGTGGAGCAAAGAGAACTCTCGTACACTGCTGATGGGAATATAAACTGGAGAAGCCACTATGGAAAACTGTACGGAGGTTCCTGAAAAAATTAAAAATAGAACTACCATATGACCCAGCAATCCCACATCTGGGTATATATCTAAAGGAAATGAAATCAGTATTTTGAAGAGATATCTGCACTCCCATGTTCATTGCAGCATTGTTCACAATAGCTAAAATATGGAAACAGCCTAAGTGTCTATCAATGGATGAATGGATACAGAAAATTCCACATAATGGAATATTATTCAGCCATAAAAAGAAGGAAATCCTGCCATTTGTGACAACATGGGTGAACCTGGAGGACATTATGCTAAGTGACATAATCCAGACAGAGAAAAACAAATGCTGTATGACTGCACTTATATGTGGAATTTCTTTAAAAAGTCAAACCGATACAAGCAGAGAGTAGAATGGTGGTTGCCACGGGCTATCTGGATGGGGGGTCAGGGGGGTGGAATGAGCAGATGTTGACTCAAAGAATACAAACTCTCATTTATAAGATGAAAAAGTTCAGGGGATCTAATGTACAGCATAATGACTATAGTTAATAA
Source organism: Balaenoptera borealis (assembly GCF_965194805.1). Classification (NCBI taxonomy): domain Eukaryota; kingdom Metazoa; phylum Chordata; class Mammalia; order Artiodactyla; family Balaenopteridae; genus Balaenoptera; species Balaenoptera borealis. Next base: position 70,782,825 of record NC_138868.1, on the reverse strand, counting down.
TACTGTATTGTACACTGAGAATTAGCAAAGAGAGTAGATCTTAAGCGTTCTTACCATGCACTCACACAAATGGTAACTATGTGAGTGATGGATGTGTTAAATAATTTGTAGTAATCACTTCACAATGTATATATACATCAAATCATCACATTGTATACTTTAAATATATACAATTTTACTTGTCAATTATACCTTAATAAAGCTAGGAGGGAAAAAAAGCTTTAAGAAACCAATGTGAAACTGACTAACTTCATTAAAACTTGAGTGCTAACTTCTCTGTGGGATATACATTTTCTAACATTCTTGTTTTTAGGAGTAAGGGAGACTTGGAAGTTGGCATCTTGCTGCATCTCCCCTGTACCATGTTTATTTCTAACCTTTTGCTCCTGAGCCAAGTGAGTGAGGCTCCTGTCAGGGAAAGCTGGTGAAGACTCCTTCCCTCCCTCAGAGCAAGCAGGGCCACGTAACCTAGGAGGGGCTTGGCTGGGTTATATTAGCCCTCTTGTGTGTGCCTGGTCATCCTGTTCTCAGAGACCAAGCCCACTCTATGACTGGCAGAGTGCATTTGAAGAGAAACATATAGGAAAACATTTCACAGCAAAATTGATGGGATGCAGCAAAAGCTATATCCAGAGGAACACATATAGCTTTAAAAACCTTTACAATTAAAGAAAAAAGAAATAAAATTAAGAAATTCAGTATTTATCTTAAGATATTAGACAAAGTACAACAAAACAAATCAGGAAGAGGAAATTAATAAAAAACAGTAATAATGAAATTAGGAAGAATAAATAATAACAAATCCAAAGTCAATACTTTTAATATTAATAAAATAAGCAATGACTTTGTGTGCCAGACTTAAAAAAGAGAGAGAGCTAAACTATACAAACTTAGAATTAAGAAAGGAAACAAATACAGAATATAGAAGAGATGCAAAGAACTTTAGGATATTACTCCCTCTGGTAACAAGGAAACATACTGGAATGGGTAAAGATTTCCTAGAAAAATTAAAATGACCACAAACACCCTAAGAAGAAGTGAAATTTGAATATACCAGGTACCCTGAAAGAGAACAGAAAGGTAATTGAAAATCTACTTCACTGAAACTTCAGTTACATATATATACATTCTTTTTTATATTCTTTTCCATTATGGTTTATCTTCACTGGTTCAACATCCAGATGGTTTCATAGCTAAGCTCCTTCTAACCTTTAAAGAACTGTAATTCCAATATTATTTAAACCATGCTAGACTGCTCATAAATATGGAAAGCTCCCAATTTATGTTATAAAGCCAGTATAACTGTATAACAAGCAAGAAAAAAGAGAACTTATATACAAATCTCATTTATACACACAAATCTTAATTTCTAAATAAAATATTACCACATAGAATCCAGAAATATATCAAAACTGTTAGAGTATGACTGTTATATGTTGAAGTCCTAACCATTATTAATGCCTTAGAATGGAACTTTACTTGTAAGCAGGATCTTTACTGAGGTAATCAAATAAAAAATGAGGTCATTAGGGTGGACCCTAATCCAATATGACAGGTATTCTATAAAAAAGGGAAATGTGGACACCGGGACAGACATGCATAGAGGGAAGATGATATGAAGAAACAGAAAGAAGATGGCCATGTGAAGACAAAGCGTTGGAGTGATGCATCTACAATCCAAGGATTGCCAAAGATTGTTGGCAAATCACTAGAGGCTATAAACAGGCAAGGACGAATCCTCCCACACAGGTTTCAGAGGGAGCATGGCCCTGTTGACACCTTGATTTTAGACTTCTAGCTTCCAGAACTATACAACAGTTTCTATTGTTTTAAGCCACCCAGTTTGTGGTACTTTGTTATGACAGCACTAGAAAATGAATACAATGACCAAGAAGGTTTATTCCAGGAATTCAAAGGTGGATCAATATCAGCAAATCTGTCAATCATAGTCTATTACACATCAACAAATTAATGGACAAAAATTACATGATGTCACATATGCTGAAAAGGCATTTGATACAACCAGCAGCAAATCTTAAAAACTCTAATTAGGAATAGAAAGACAAAATAAAGACCATAAGTCAAGAACAAATATTATCCTAAACAGTAAAACTCTAAAACAATTTCATCTAAAATCATAAATTAGACAAATTTGTCAACAATCACTATTATTATTTAATATTCTCTTGGAAGTGCTAGCAAGTTCAATATGACAAAAATTACTGATATGAACAGGAGAAAAGAAGAGATACAACTATTTTTGTTGAGACAAGTGCATATCTCAAAAAACTTAAGAACCTCTAGAAAAATGCCTACTAGAATTAAAAGATAATTTGGCTTTTTTTTCTATATTAGCAGTAAGTTTTTAGATATGGAAAAAGGAAAATATTCCACTTACAATAGTGACAAGAATTATAAAATGCTTGAGAATAAATTTAAAAAGAAAGGCACAGAATTTATACAAAGATAATTGTAAGGTCTTATTGAAGAGCATAAAATAAGAGATGAGGAAATGGAAAGCCATGCCATATTCTTGGATGGTAAATTTTATTATTATAAAAATGCCAATTCTTTCAAAGATAATATATAAACTTAATTCAATTCCAAATAGAATCCAACAGGAAATTATCAGGAGAAACTGGATTAATTGAGCTTAGTATTTATATAAAAATTTAAATTGGATTCCTGTTTTATATCACACGCAAAAGTGTAACTCAAATGGATTAAAGACAGATGAAAAATATAAAAATCTTTGAATAAACTATACGTATTGTCTAGAAGTTGGAAGAACCATGTTACACAAGGAAGGAAATTCAGATGCTATAAACAAAAGGATGTACATGTTTGACAAATAAAAGTTTAAAATTTTTTGTATGATAAAAAGATATCATAAATAAAATTAGAAACAACTAATTTAGAAAAATGCTATTATAAATTGACAAGAAAAAGATTGCCCAAAGAAAATGAGTTTGAGCTTTGCTCGAGAAAAAGGAGCAAAGAATATAACTAATTTATAGTACATTGTCAATAAATACGCAAAAATATGCTCACTGTAGTCAGGGAAATGCAAATTATACTACTATTGAGAAATCACTTTACACCCATCAGACCAACAAAAATATAAAAGAGCAATAACACCTATTATTGCCAGTAAGGATGAAAGAAAAGGGTACTCTCATACAGAGACCGCAGAAATATGATTCGACAACAAATATTGTAAAATTAAAACATATTCTTTGAATTGGCAATTCCATTCTCAGAAAACTATTCCAAGATGTATGTACAAGGATGTTTTTGACAGTATTGTGTATCTGTGTAAAAATCTAGAAACAGAGTTATTAATTATGAATGAATTACAGTTGACCCTTGAACAACAGGGGTTTGAACTGTGTGGGCCCACTTACACATGGATTTTTTTCACTAAATACGTACCATAGTACTACACGACCCGCAGTTGGTTGAACCCTCAGATATGGAGGAGGGCTGACTGTAAAGTTATGTACAGACTTTTGACTGCATGGACCCAGCACCCCTGACCCCTGCGTTGTTCAAGGGTCAACCATAATTCTGAAAAAAATAGCTGAATGACTTTTGATACATTCACATCATGGGATATTATTAAGCTACTCTATACAATCAAATAAGACCTAAACTTGTTGACATAGGATCTGCAAAGGTTACAAGACGCAGAGAAGTGTGCAAAATATATTCCATTTTTTAAAAAAAATTAAAACCCCTAAATAGGTATATGACTACACACACACACAAACATATATGAAAAAACACAAAATGATACATATTGAATAGTTAACGTGTTATCTGGTGGATGGGTTATGAGGTGGCTAGAGAAATGGAGGAAAGGGAAGGGGAGAAGCAAGAGAAAAAGAGAGACTGCACTAAAATCACTAGTATGTAAGTTACGCGTCAATTCATTAAAATTTGTATGTACCTTACATGAGTATATATATATTTATTTTTTCTAAGAAATTAAGAAAAATAAAAAGATGTTTCTCTACTGACTTGTAGAGATGTCCATGATACATAGTCAAAAGGCAGTTTAGAATAATGTATATATTACACATGTATTTCTGTAAAAGAGCACCAGCTCATCCCTCCTAAGTGTGTACACAAGCAAGGAAAAAGTTATAGCATGCTACACACTCGCTGGTTAGCACTGAATATCTCTGGAGTCCAAACTGGGATTGGGGATAGGAGCCGAGATAATTAGCTTCTTCTTTACCCATCTTCACGTGTTTTATTTCTTGAAAAAATGAAAACCAATAAATGAACAAAGCCAAATGCCTACAGGAGCCAGAGCGAAGCAGGCTTAGTGGGGGCTGTGACGAAGCAGACTACACAAGCAAAAACATCCAGATTGAAATGTAAAAAAATAACAAAAACCATTTTTTGAGAGAAAAAAAGACATAGATGAGGGCAGGATCCTAAATAATGTTTTCGTGTGTCCAGTTTAGAAAAAATAGTCTTTGTGTTACACAGATTTTCTTAACAGACAGGGAAATCACACATACTTTACTTTTTATCCATCTATACTCCAATCACAGGATCCATAACAAGGCCTAAAGAAGAATGCAGAATGCTTCTATCCTTTGATGCTAGAATACAGACTATTAGGAGAACAAGGACACACTATCACAGAAATATAGTATCATCATAGGCAGAACACTCTTTGACATAAACTGTAGCAATATTTTTTTGGATCTGTCTCCTAAAGCAAAGGAAATAAAAGCAAAAATAAACAAATGAGATCTAATTAAACTTAAAAGCTTTTGCATAACAAAGGAGACCATCAACAAAATGAGAAGACAACCTACTGAATGGGAGAAAATATTTGCAAATGATATGACCAATAAGGGTTAATATCAAAAACAGCTCATACATTCAACATCAAAAAAACAAACAACCCGATTAAAAAATAGGCAGAAGAACTGAATAGACATTTTTCCAACGAGGACATTCAGATGGCCAACAGGCACATGAAAAAATGCTCAACATTCTTAATCATCAGAGAAATGCAAATTAAAACCACAATGAGATATCACCTCACACCTGTCGGAATGGCTATCATCAAAAAGAACACAAATAACAAATGTTGGTGAGAATGTGGAGGAAAGGGAACTGTCATACACTGTTGATGGGAATGTAAATTGGTGCAGCCACCGTGGAAAACAGTATGGAGGTTTTCCAGAAAACTAAAAATAGAAATACCATATGACCCAGCAATTTCATTCACGGGTATGTATCTGAGAAAAACAAAAAACACTGATTCAAAAAGATATATGCACCCCAATGTTCACAGCAGCATTATTTACAATTGTCAAGATACAGAAGCAACCTAAGTGTCCACCAACAGATGAATGGATAAAGAGATGTGGTACACACACACACACACACAGACACACACAGACACACAGACACACACACACACACACACACAATGGAATACTACTCAGCCATAAAAAAGAATGAAATTTTGCCATGGATGGACTTGGAGGGTATTATGCTAAGTGAAATAAGTCAGAGAAAGACAAATACTGTATGATATCACATATGTATAATCTAAAAAATACAACAAACTAGTGAACATAACAGAAAAGAAAGAGATACAGATACAGAGATAGGGGTAGGGGATTAAGAGGTACAAACTATTTTGTATAAAATAAACTATGAGGATATATTGTACAACACAAGCAATATAGCCAATATTTTATAATAACTATAAATAGTGTATAACCTTTAAGATTGTGAGTCACTATGTAGTATACCTGTAATTTATATAATATTGTAAATCAACTATACTTCAATTAAAAAAGCAAAAATAAAATACTGACAAAAAAGGAAATTCAGTATCCTGGCTTAAGAAAGGACCATGGAAAATGCCTGCTCCAACTTCCTCACTTTACAGCTGAGGAATGTGAGGCCAAGTTAAGCAACTGCCATATTCGATTCCCTCCATTCCCTGCATGGCAGAAAATTATTTTATCTCAGAATTTTCACTCAGAGCAAATAAATGGTAGACAAGTAACAATGGTATTTCATTAGTTCAATAAATAAACGTTCTCCTATTTTACGTGTAAAAAACCAACCCTCAACTGTTATATTAAACATTTGAAATGAAAGGCACAGAACCTGTTTAAGTTGCCTTGTGTAAACCTGTAAAGACACTGGTTGAAACCACATGTTCAGTCCTCAGTCATTCACAGATTCATCCTTTTTTTTATTCAACCAGCGTTCACTGAACACTGTCTATACTCCTGACGCTGGGAGGTACTGGTGATACACACATTAGAGAGGCACAGTCTTTGTTCACCATCCAGTGGGGAAGTGATAAGCTATGAAACAAGTCGGACCAAAATACAAACCAAGTGTAGATGGAATGATTTATTCTGACTGGAGTTTCAGGAGCAGCTTTATCAAGGGGAAAGTTGACACATGAGTCAGGCCATGTAGGAGGTAGGATTCCAGAGGCAACAGCAAGAGCAAAAGCAAGGAAGTAGTATGTTTGAGGAAATGATCAGAATTGAGCCCAATGCCAGAAAAGAACAAGGGAGAAAACTAGAAATTCACATGTTCTAGCCTGAGGATAAAAGTAAATTCAATCTAAGTACAAGATAATTTGCCACCCCATCTCCTGCATGCCTGACATGTGGGAAGCGTTCAGTAAAGAATGTCTGGGTAAATCCTGACCAACTAAGTAATCTCTCTGTTCAAGTTACTGAATGATTTCAGCATATTACCATGTACCGTCCAGGGTCTAAATCTCCCATCATGCCTTTCAGGTGTGTGTTTTCAGTTCTGACAGCTTTATATCTCATATCTGAGACCTGAAAGGAGATTAGTAGTTAAAAGTGAATGTAAAATTCATAATAAAATTTCACAATTCTATGAAAATTAATTTTATTTTGTTAATGTAAATATTTTAGAAGTGTAGTGAAGGGAGACACTTCTTAGGCAGGATCATCATAAATCAGGTATTTTCATTCAGTTCTTGGATCTTTAGCAGGCCCCACTTTACCCTCCTTTTCTGACTGGTGCTAAATTAAAAATAGATACTTACGATAATGATTCATTATATTTTTCTTTTCTATTCCAAAATTCCATTTCTCACTTCTATTTTTCTATGGTATGCAAATTACCATCAGAAAAATCACAGTTTTAAAAATTCGCTTGAATAATAGTGTCCATTACATTTGTTCATGACCTGATTAATTTTTACAATATGCAAATATGATTTCATGTTTAATTTTGTTCTTCTTGATACTTCTGCCAAATTTCCTTCTTTTTTGTGACAACTTTATTTTGTCTCCTAATTTATTTTTTTCCCTAATTTCTTCTACTTAAGAGCACTTAGACATAGCATTTGCCCTTTTATTTATCTAGGGCTCATTTCCATATAAAACACTTCCGTTAAAAAGGTTTACTTTTGTAAATTACAAAATATATTCTCCTTGACAAAAGTCTAAAAATATAGAAGAATATAAAGGTGAAAATAAAAATCATTCATGATCCAACTACCCAGATCACTGTTAACACCTGTAAAAATACCATTTCCTTTACAAGTGCAACCAATGCTATTGTCCCATCTATGCTGTTTTCCTGTATTTTATACAAATTAATCACAGTTTAAAGCTTATAATTGGGCAAAGGCAGAATCTTTTCTTGTTTTTATAATACTCAGGATTGAAATAGCCCTGTTATTTGTGAAGTAACCCTCATATGCCTAGAAAATTATTGAATGGTGCTCTCAAAAACTCTGTATTTGGTGGTGAGATGAATTGGGAGATTGGGATTGACATATATACACTGATATGTATAAAATAGCTAACTAATAAGAACTTGCTGTATAAAAATAAATAAATAAAATAAAATTTAAAAACCCCTCTATATTTGGGGTAAAAACATTGAGAAACCCTATACTTTCAAGTAGCAGGCCACCAATTTGATGATGAGTATGGGACTGAGGGAATTTCAAAATGAATAGGAGGGGAGGGAGGGAGGGAAGACTTAGGAGTCACTTGCAGTATTCTAACAGTAGAATGTTATAATGGCTGTTTTTCCCCATGAACTACGCTATGCACTGAGTGAATGTTCAGTAAATATGAACTAATCTTCGTGTTTCATATCCATTTTTTAAAACTCTAAAATAAAGGTATGAAATGGGAGTGGGAAGTGTCCAAGAAAAGCTGGAGTAGGAGCTTTTTTTAAGATACAAATGTTAATAGAAGAGAACTATGGAAAACAAATTCAGGAAGAAATCTTTGACCAGAGCATGCTGTGGGAGGTGATCAGAATATGGGTCACTAGAAAATGTTAGCATGAGATCTATAGAAATTTTCTTGTGCTGTCACTTGTTTCCCTGGTTCTTGTTTGATGACACTTTGCATTATCTCACCAAGGTTTTACGTGACTCCACAAAGCATTTCTGTGCTGTTAGTCTCAGAAACAATACGAGAAATACAACGCTTTTATTAATCAATAAGGAAGGCGACTATTTGCACTGAGCAAGAGTGACCTGGACAGGCGCTTCCTGCCGCTTGCGTACCTGTTGTTTCGCTAACATTTTCTCTTTTATTTCTAACTCCATTTTTAACTGTCTTTCCAGAAGGGCAGCTTTCTTCACGATAGTTGCTATAGTGATCTCCTTCTGATGAAGCGCCTCTGTTAGGTCAGAGATTTCATTCCTCATTCTTTCCTGCTCAGAGCTATGGTACTCTTCCTCCTGATAGAGTTGGCTTCTTATCTGCAGCAGATATTTTCCAGAAAATAGTAACAAATCCTTTACACAGCAGCTGAAAGGTTTTATTGGCCATGTTCGGTCTTCCCATCCTATCTTAAAACTTTGCCAGACCTCACTTTACCCTCCTTTTCTGATCAATGCTAAATGAAAAAGATACTTACAGTAATGATTCATTTACTTTTTCCTTCCAATTTCAAAATTTTTTTTTAGCTTCTATTTTCTATTGTAGGTAAGTCACCACCAACTACTGATACCACTTTAATGACGACTTCGACAGGAAGGTGGGGAAAGTATTACCAAGCACTTTTCCCCCAGCTTCATTGAGGTATAATTGCTATACAAAAAACTGCACATAGTTCATGGATAAAATTTGGTGAGTTTGGACGTACACTTGTGTTACTATCACCATAATCAAGACAATAAACATTACAATTACCTCTAAAAGTTTCTTTGTGTCCCTTTGTTGTTTTAATTTTGTGTGTGTGTGGTAAGAATACTTAACTCAAGCTCTACCTTCTTAACACAGTTTTAAGTGCACAATACCTTACTGTTAACTGTTGCACTGTGTTGTGTGGCAGACTGTGGAACTCACTGATCTCGTGTAATTTACTTCATACCCATTAAACCACCACTCCGGATTTGGTGCCATGGAAGAGCACTGGACCCACAACCCAGAGGCTGATGAACCATTTTTTAGGGAGAAAAAAATTGGCTTAGAGACGTTAAGTGACTTGCTCAAAGTCATAAAGCTATTAACTGGCAGAGCTAGGTCTAGAACTTAGGACTGTTGGATCTAAATTCAGTGCTCTTTTGGACCAAATCATGCTGTACTATTTGTGACTGAACACTATGTTTTTTAGAATCATGTTACAATAAATTTCAAACTTAAGGTGTCCATCAAAAAGCATCACCTACTTTTCTTAAGCCGGTGGAGTCTCATATTCTTAACTTTAGCTAAACCTTCCACGGTAGAAACCTCTGGATCACCCTGGACGCCTCCCCTCCCTCATCCTCCCCAATCAAGTCAGGTAGCAAATTCTGTCCCTTCTATTTCAACCTCTCTTAAATCTCACCTCTGCTTTCCATTCCTACTACCACTGTCTTAGTCCAGCCTCCTCCCGTCTTTCTAGAAATCTTTCACTCTCTCTAATTCTTGAGGCTCAGAGATAAAGTATGTAATTACCGGTCTCAAAAAAAAAAATCACAGTCTATCGGGGGAAACAGGAAAATAAACAGTTAGAACACAGTGTAGCAACTGATATCAGCAGTATGTAGTGGAGTAGTGCTTACTCCAGCCTGGGGATGCCAGGATAGGATTCCCAGAGGAAGGGACATCGCACTGAATACTGAAGGATGAATGGAAGCCAGATGGAAGAGAGAGATGGAGGTGGGCTCCCAGGCAACGAATACAGTGAAGGAGCGGGGTCAGAGGGAGAAGGCACACTCAGTGAACCAAAAGGAGTTTGGAGTGGCTGGGACTTGGCGCATTGTGAGAAGTAAGGCTGGAGAGTTAAGTAGGGGCCATTCACAAAGAGATTTATATGAATTTACCCCTCGGAACTTACTTCAAAAACTTTTTTTCATTTCATCTTTAAACATTTCAGGATATATCTCTAAAAGAATAGGGGTGTGCTCTCTCTCTTTTCTAACATAACCAGAATACCATTATAATGTCTTAACAATATTAACAACAATTCCTCAATATCATACAATATCCAGGCACTATCAAATTTAAAATTGTATCAGAAGTGTAATGAATGGTTTTCAGGTTTGCCTGTTTGAATTGAGATCTAAATATGGTCCACACATTGAGACTGGCTCCTATCTTTTTAAAGCCTCTCTTTGTGCATGCATATGTGTGTGTGTGTGTGTGTGTGTGTGTGTGTGTGTGTGTGTGAGTGTGTGTGTTCTGAGTACTCTGCATACATCGTCTTATTTAATCACCACAATCTCTATATTCCAGATCAGAAAATTAAGATACATAACTGTTCACAGTCACATTCTTGGTGACAGGCAGTCTGATTCCAGGTCCTTACCCATTGTGCTATGTAACCTCTGTGAGCATAGCCCTAGAACGTGGTTCCCACATTGGAAAAAAGCCAGAGTGGGATGACCTAACATGGAAAGTACTCAGGTCAGTAAGGCAACCGTGGTCCAGCCTCAGGCTTTATACCATCAATCTCTCATCTGAGTCTATTCTTTTTACTAAAATTTTTAGAATTTCAGAGTTGGACATAACCTTAGAAATCACATGGTCTAACTCCATCATTAAAAAAATGGAAAAAAAGACACAGGGAAAGGAACTGACTGGGTCTAAGTTATCCAGCTCCTAAGAGCAGAAGCATAGACTAGGAGACTGAAGTACAAATACCCTCATCCCAGGACAATATTACACATCTCCTTTCGTCTCCCATTTCCTCTCTCCAATTTTTTCTCTTACAATTTATTTGATGAACAATGGGGTTGTTCTATCATTTGCCCCAATTTGGATTTTGCTGATTGCATCCCCATGGTGTAGTTTAACATGTTCTCTTAAAATGTGGGAAAAAATGAATATATTATCACGAAGAAGGAGTAAACTATTTTCATTATTTTCACAACATTTAGATATTAAAACATGCTATACTGCAAAATTTCTTTTTAAATGAGATTAATTTACCTAGCTCTAAATGACTTTTGGCTTTTATTAAAAATGTCAATTTTATCACAAAATAAGTGACTAAAAATCGTTCTATATTGAAAAAAGAGAAAGAAATAAAACACTTGCAAGATTCATAATACATGGTGGCTCTTGTTGGTTTTATTACAAGAGAATGAAAATGCTCTCTACAAACACTTCCCAGAAACTATATCTATTTATACACAATTCATTTGTTACCTTTTCTGCACAGCAATGCATTATCTAGAGGTCTCCCAGAGTCTGTAAAGAGATTTGTGTCTTGCAGTCTCTCCCTCCACATCAAAACTGTGCAAAATCAGTAGATTCCTTCTAAGTTTTATTACTCTACCTAAATCTATGAGGTTAAGAACGGTGTAACTATATTTTAGGAGGATTTAATCAACCTTTTATCATAATGTATTCACTGGGGACTCCAGTCAAGAACAGTTTTTAAAGTTATATTTTAAAATATCAGTAAAATCAGTTTCATGGGATTATGTGAAAAATATAAGGAAAATGATCATTAATTCATAACACCTTTTCTACATTTAATAGCTGCCTGATGGTCAATTCTTCAGAAGATGGGATTTGTCTTTTACATTATTATATTTCCTACAGAAATAAGCAGTATAGCAATAGTCGTACTAGATACTCAATAAATGTTTGTTTAATTTATACAAACAACTGAATTTATGACCCTATACAATTATGGGAGACTTCAGCCTTAATATTAATAAATTTGTTCTCTAAATATTTATTTTCACTCATTGTGTGTCAGGCACTTTGCTGGGCACTGGATGATAATTCAAAGCCACATCCAGGATTTTCCCACTTTTAACAATTGTTTAGACTATATAGCATTGAATATACTGTGTAATCCTTAACCTGAAAGACCGGAGAAGTGGGTAGCAGCCGTGAGAAACTCATGGGAAAGCCACTACTGAATATTACTAGAGGAAGAAGAGAAGACAGTTTTTGTAGCTGCTTAGCTCCTGGCAGAGTACTTGGCACATGTTAGGTGCTCAATGACAAAATGTGGGTGTAACCAATAACAATAGCAGCCAACATCTATTAGGTGCTTCCTCTGAGCTAGGTAGGCCCTGTTCTAAGCACTTTACTTGCATTATTTTATGGATTTTAACTTAAAGGAAGAGTATGAATTCTGGAGCCAGATTGCCTGGATTCAAATCTGGCCCCTGCCACTTACTAGTTATATAATATTGGTGGAAATTACTGACCTTCTCTGTGCCTTAGTTTCCTTAAATGTAAAAGAGGATAGTATTAGTACCTACCTTATAAGATGGTTGTGAGGAATACATGAATTAGCATTTGTTAAGCCCTTAGAACAGCTTCTGGCACATGGCAAGAGTTGTGTAAGCTTGTTTAATCCTCATCACAACCTTATGAGGTAGGGCTAATTATCTCACCCCCATCCTAGAAATAAGGACCATGAGCAGCTCGCATAGGCAACTTCCCCAAGCTTATGCACCTAGTGTGCGGTTGAGCGCAGGCCTCTGCTCTCACACTTCTTGCGGTCAGCTACCTTGCACGGAGCCACAGGCCCTCTGTGCTTCCTGGGCAGTCTCCCAGCAGCAGAGTGATGCCCTAAGGTTTGTGTTTCTTATAGCATCACACAGAAGAGTGTCAGAATTAGCAGCTTGGTAGGTTATTATCTTAGGAGAAAACACAGAAGGAAAAAGAAGGGAGTGAGAGGGAAGATTTTTTTTCCCCCTTTGTATTCAGAGACTTCAGATCTGCCTGGAAGAATGAAGCTCATTATTTGCCATACCTTGTTCAATTCTTTTTCATGATTTGGTTGATCTGGGGTCACTGCGAACAGCTCTTTCCGTTGTTTTTCTGATTCTTTAATAGATGGTGAATAAGATGATTCAAGTCTACAAATTATAATGAGTAAAAATTAAGCTTAACTTGATAAATTGTTATGATTATGTTGTTAATTTAGGCCATCATAGGAGGCAGAGATAGATTATTAGTCTGTTGGAAACATTTCTAGTTACAGAAATGGCAAGTTCTAATACATTCAGGTCCCGTAAGTATTTGCATATTTAACTGAGTGCAAATAGTCTTAGTGAAAAAAATAAAACCTAGTTATTAATATGGAATTTCAATTATACATTAAAAATTGGCTGAATACTGGATTTGCATATGTAGATAAAATTTTTGGATAAGAAGAAAAGACTGTTTGGTATAATAAAATAGCTTGGGAGCCAGTTTAAAAAAAGAAAATACACCTGACCTGCTTCTACATCGTGGAAAGGAACTATGTCAGGAGATGTCCGAGGGGAGCCACTACTCTGTAAAAGTGATCCAAAATGATTAAATCTGACAGTCTACCCAGAGAGAGTGCAAATATGTCTATTTTTTGGCTGCTCAATTTATAAAATGGAATAGCAACCACATATGGACACTAGAGAGGAAAGGCAGAAACTAGTGTAAAAAGTACCATTTCCATAGGAAGGTTGGAGAACTAGAAACAGGTAATGTTCACTTCCACATCAGGGAGGTTGGTAAAATTACAAAACCATTAAAACAGAAAAATAAAGATAACCAGGCAAGAAAAGAAACATTCTTTCCACTATTGCTGGACTAACCTGGTAGAGTCTGGGGTTTTGAGGAATGTACCCACCTATAAGTGAGCATAATTTTAGATTTCCAAAGAGCTTTTTAAAAATTTCCACAAATCAACAACTTAAGCCACACATTCAAACACAACAAAATCTGAGTAATGATAGAGAAATAACTAATGTAAAGATGGAAAATAAAGGGCTCTTTTAAAAGGTATAAATTAAGAGTAATATCCCTGAGGTGCATATGTCTGGACTGGATTGCTTTTTTCTGATTATCAAATATACATGTTAACTGTAGAAAACAGAGTTTATCAGAGTATATACTGCGATAAATTGTCATCTAGGAAGAACTGTTGTCAGCATTTTTGTGTATATTAATTGTCTTTTTTGCCTGTGCATATGTGTATAAAAACATACATGTTCCCCGTACAATTAGAATGTACTGAACACATTATTTTTCAGTCCCCTTTTGTTTCCCACTCAGTAATATATTGTGAGTATTTTATCCAATATTCTCCTAAAACATTATTTCAGGATCAATCTTAAATTTCTCTTATTTGCTATGATTTTTAAAAGGTGAAAAATGAAATTTCCTATTTTTTTAATTCTTCCTAAGCAATTCAGGGAGTGGAATGTTGAACTGAATGGTAAAACCTCATAATGATCTTATAAATTTCAGTGAGTGAATGGAACAAACATCAAGCTTTAATGTGCACAAGTTCAAAGAAGAAAACAATAATCATGCTAATATAAAGATATAAAGGAACTATCATTTATCTTGTAAGAAGGGAATGTAGAAATTATTTTTAATAACTCTCAGAACATATCAGCCCAAGATATTTCTATAAGTAAGAAAAGAAAAAGCTAACAAAATCTTAGCATTATGGAGAAAGGTTCTGAAAATGAATGAAGACATTATAATGCTACTATTATAAAGCTATTGTGTGTCTACACTCAGTAGCCTTGGCTGCTTCACCTTAATACAGCTGTAAAGACAAAACAGAGTCTAAATAAAAAAAAAACCCAAAACAATAAAGAGGATAGAATCATGTTCATATGAGAACAAACTCAAAGAATTAGAAGCTTTCAGTGGAAAGATGAAGGCTGAGAAGACTCTGCCCAAAGTCTAAAATACAATGGAAGCTGTGAAAAGTTAAATATCTATCTTTTCATCAAATCTCAGAACACTAGAACTGAAGAATATCTTCCAAATTAGAAAGATGTAGTTTGGAGACCAAAATATATACCAACTTAAATAGAAGATGGCAAGCAGGCATACCAAAAGA
Organism: Balaenoptera borealis; assembly: GCF_965194805.1. Classification (NCBI taxonomy): domain Eukaryota; kingdom Metazoa; phylum Chordata; class Mammalia; order Artiodactyla; family Balaenopteridae; genus Balaenoptera; species Balaenoptera borealis. Next base: position 70,767,537 of record NC_138868.1, on the reverse strand, counting down.
GTTGTATTAGCCAAATATGTGAATAACTGCAAGACTTTAGATTAAATCATGTATTGAAGGACAGTTGGCAATGTCTGGAATTCAGCATTGTGAGAAAGCTCCAGAGAAAATACCTACAATGCTCTTCACAAACCAGAGCTAGACATGGGTTGAATGGTTTGCTCTTGTAGGAAATTTCTTACGTTTTTAGGCATATACATTCCTTGTGTGAAGACATTTCTCACCAACTCACCACACTGGGACAGTGCCTTGCACATAATATATTTCCAATGGATTTATTAATGATCAGTGGTGATGACATATAGCTTATATATTTGAGCACTCTATAATGCTAACTGGCTAACAGGCATTCTACCATCCTTGGTTAGATGCACAGTAGGTCATTTTTATGGATCTTAATTTGCCATTTGTTGTTAAGTGTAGACCTCAGAGAAATGCTAGCAGGTCCCACAACTTTGAAGAAATAACTATTGCCTTTAAAACAATGTAATTATCCTTCAATAAAATATCCCTTACCATTTGGCTATTCAGTTTCTAAAATCTTATCATTGGTCTGGCATTAGCCTTCAGATGTAAGAAGGATTCAAGTTCTAATGAGAATTAGAACATCAGTGAATAGTTAGAACAGTCAAACTGTCTATTCACAAACATAAACATTTAATAATCCTCTGCACTCCCATTTCCTTTGTGGTTATGTAGTACACAATATCTGTCTGATTTTAAAAAAGGAAAAAAAATGTCTGTTCTAACAAAACCCTTAATGGAACTGACACGGTGGTGAGTGTGGAGGCCAAAATAAATACAACATTTATGAGTGAAAAGTTAGTAACAGGTTTAAGGCCAACAAAATAAAAACATTTGAAAAATATGGAATAAATCTTATTTATCAACATTGATAATTAAATACCAGCTCTATCCTATTGTTTTTACGATATTCTGAAGAATAAAGTTCTAAGAAAGTCTCTGACTTCATTATGACACATACATATCTACATATCAGAACATGATATAATTTTCTAGGTGAGTAAAGATACTGATTTTGAAGATAAAATAATTACTAGCTTTATTTTTAATATCTAATATTACCTAATAATTAACAGCATGTTAATACAAGACCGACTTTTAATTCTAGTTTCAAATATAAAACTCTTAAAGATATTCAAACATGATGTTTTGAATAGTTTTTCTCAGGCTGCTGAATATAAAAATATACCTTTTTTTATTTTCTGGAGCACTTTGGCACTCTCCTAGTTTTAATAATTCTCTGTGCAACTGCAATCGTTCCATTTCTATAATTCTCAAGAGATCATCACGTGATTGTAACTCACTTTTCACCTCTGAGAGTCCTGCTTCCATGGCCTAAATAAAAACATCAAAAAATTTCAATCCTCACATTTGGATATCATGATGTATAATACTTTTAAAAATATTTCATATCTATGAAGCAGCCTAATTTCAAATGAATATATAATCCTTTGCTGGCTCTGTCTTACAGAATTTCATTCATTTATTCAACAAATATTTACTGAGCTCTTACTCTATGCTCAGCACTGAGGATACAGACACAGGATCTGTCCTCATGAGCTTACAGTCTAGTGAAAAAGACAAAGAAGCATCCAAATATGGCCATACTGTATGAAAGAGGGAAACATAAAAGTATGAATAAAATATCAACGCATAAAATTTGAATTAATGCAAATAATTCCTAATTTAAATAAGATAATAGCCAAGAAAAATCTAATTTCAAAGCTGGCCAACAAAGTGAATTATAAACCATGGTTTATGGTTCCACTATTGCCCAATAGTAGCCCTGCTTTAGCTGGTAACTAGAAATACCAGCAATCCTGTGAGCCCAGTGTTTTATTTGGCTAATAGCAGGGACTTGAGCAAGTTTAGAAGCTGTTGGGAAGGATCCAGTTGGGAGAGAGAAGGGGTAATACTAACAGTGTCAGGTTCCTGAGAAGATAGGTGGGGTGGGTCCCAAAGCACAAGTGAAAGAATTGCCTAAAGCAAAAGAGCCCCTCTGCTCCTGCAGTAGGAAAGAAGGAAGGAAGATGGAATGGAGACACGTATATGCATCTGGAAATGGGGAGCTAGGAGAGGGGCTACCTGTTGGCTTCTATTTTCCTTGTGAAGGAAAAAGGCAATGTCAGGTCAGTGGAAGGAGAGGTGGAGGTGGGGGTAGGGGAGGGATTTTTGAGAGTGGAGAAGGTTTGAGATGGCCTTCAACGGGAATGGGAGAGTTAGTTGTTTGGAGCAACACAGTAGGACTCCTGGCAGTGTTGATACTCATTTGAGGTTTGTGCCCATGACCTGTTGAGTGATTTTCTCCAGTAGAACTTGGCTGTTCTCTGGGAGAGAGGAATGGAAGAGTCCTTTCATATCAACAGGTCTCCTCCACTCAATTACACAGAGAAATGAATATGTATTAATATAATTAATATTAAATAAATATTAACATATTTGATGACCCAAGTCATCAAATCCATCACCATTTTTATAGATGAGGAAATTGAGGGCCAGACTTGGTCCAAAGTTACATAGCTCATAAGTGGCAGATTCTGGAATGGAAAAATCCAGATCTTTTGTCTACTAGTCCAGTTAGAACATTCAAGACGCAAAAAATAATTGTTTCATGCAAAATAAGTAAAGCAGACCTGTAGCTTGTTGGTAAAGATGGGGGGTGGGTGTTGTGCTGAGGGCACTGCTAATAAAGGCTGTAAAAAAACCACTGTTGATATTTTCAAAAAATCATTTGTTCAATAATCTTTATATATCAATAATAGTTTCATTCAAATATAATCCATATACCATAAAATTCACCCACTTAAAGTGTACAGTTTGGTGGATTTGAGTATATTCACAAAGTTGTGCAAGCAACACCACTATCTAATCCCAGAACATTTTCATCACTCCTAAAATAAACCACATACTCATTAGCAACCACTCCTCATTTTCCCTTCCTTCCAACCCCTGGCAACCACTACTGTATATTGTGTCTCTATGGAATTACCTATTCTGCACAATTCATACAAATGGAGTCATACGACATGTGGCCTTTTGTGACTGGTTTCTTTCTCTTGGCATAATGCTTCCAAGGTTCATCCATGTTGTAGCACGTATCAGTACTTCATTCCTTTTTATTAATAATATTTAATTGTATAGATATACCACTTTATTTATTCATCAATTGATGAACGTTTGGGTATTTCCTTTTTTTAAGCTATTATGAATAATGTTGCTATGAAATTCAGGTATAAGCTTTTATGTGGACATATGTTTTCTTATTCATTAATTCTTATCTAAAAATTCACAGCTTAGAATTATAATCATGTAGACAGTATAGGACATATGGGTTCCCAGATAAACTTTCTTTTTTTTTTAACCAAAGTCTTAAATATAATATATTATTTTCCAGGAGACCTAGAGACCTGGGTTCAGTAAAGGACTTAGCTGCAATACTTTAGCCCCAGAAATTCCTGGCTGATTTGGAAATAAGAATGAAAATATATTCAAATAGGTGATTTAACAGACTTGTTTGGATAAAGTCCTTGTCTCAAACAGTGGGGATTTTTCAGATGAGGTTAAAATTCCAAAATAAACAAAAGAAATGTGAAACAATAGATTAGCAAATAGAAAGACAAATTAACTTGATGTGAAGGTCATCCATTACTTTACCCAGTTGAGGAAGGCACTCTCTGGGCTCCCTGCATTGCAGATTTACTACCAGGGAGCAATCTAACATGAACCTGCATGTAGAAGAGTGGGCCAGCCTTCACTTGGGGAAGTGGGGGGGGGGCACAAAAGAGCTCTAACTCCAGGACAATGAAATGTAGTGTCACCATGGAATTCTGTAAAATGTGATAATAATGGAGTCTATTTGTGTACTGTCATTAGAAAATAATACCTAAAAGAGTGACATTTGGAGATATCATTAAGGGAAAAAAAAGCTTATTTGTGATCTAGCTGCACAGGTAGAAGAATTTATGTTAGAATTGAAACTTTTACAATAATAATGATTTGACAGGTTTTTCTAACATGAAGGAATATGTGAAAGTTTTTAATTATAATTGACAGCATTATGTAAAATTGACTAGAAAGTGCGAAAAAAGAAGCTTTGTTAGTATTGATAAATTGAGTTGTTTTTTGACTTGTGTAATATCCCTTTGAATTCAATGTTAATAATACTGAGTTGACACAAGAATTGGTGATTTAACTTAGATTAGGTGATTTAAAATTAGCATGCTTTTGTATAAAAGTCAAGTCAATTATTTGTCAGTGTGGATGCAAATATTCAGGAAAATGATTCTTTGGTACTTGATTCAGTTATTGGAACACTTTCAAGTTTGTTTGGAACAACTTGGGTATGTAAATCTCTACTTTTTTTAACTGTAAATTTTATGAAATCTTAATACAGATCGGGAACTTCCGGTGAATACTAAACATCCAAATTGAGATGTGTAAGTGTAACACACACCAGATTTTGAAGACTTAGTATGGAAAGAAATGTAAAATATCTCATTAATAATTTTTTACATTGATTATATGTTGAAATGATAACTCTTTGGATATATGTTGTGTTGAATAAAGTTTATTACTATTATATATTAATTTCACCCATTTCGTATTACTTCTTTTAATGTGGCTACTAGAAAAGTTTAAATTACATTTGTGGTTTGCATTATATTTCTATTGGACAGTGCTGCTCTAGTACCTTAATGACACGTTATCAAGCAAACAAAAAAGGTCTATTTTTTTTGGCATAGATATTAGAAAAAATGCAGAACAATTTATTTCTGTCATTAACTGCCAATGGGAAATATTGTACACTTTCAGAATGTGAGTAATGCAGCACAGTAAATAAACATATGCAATGGAATTAATAGCTATGCTGACACATTTCAAGGTTGTGGAAAGACAAGTGAGAAGATGTGATTCATGTGAAAATTCAGATGCAGCTGGCATTAAAGTGTGTTGTAAACTAAAGAGAATTTTATATACAATAAGTGACAGTAATTCAGACTGAAATGGTTGTCTTTTTAAATTCACGTGCAAGACGTGGAACACCATCATATGACAGTTTTGCAAAAAGAGAAGAGAAACTTCTTTCTAAATACATGCACTGGTTACAGTGATTATTCACTTCTAATTATTCCCATTTGGTAAAATATAAATTTTGTAAAACAAGTTTGAGGCCCATCTGTTTAGTTAGAAATTTGCTTAATGGTTTGAGAGAAGCAGTGATTTTGAACCCTCAAATCAGCTATCAAGCAGTAAATAATTGATACTTATTCTAAAGTAAAAGAATGAAACGTAAGTAAAATTTGGAAATAAAACAGGGAAAAGGCCAAACAAAAGCATCATTTTCAGCATTTTTTTCTAGATGCATCAAGATTAATTAGTGTTTTCCTGGAAGTAGAAATCTTCGCTTTTAGACACCTTGAAGTTTTTGACGCAAATTACTTCTCAAAAATCTTTTCATTAGAACTATATTTTTTTGTGTGTGTATGAAACATACTCCAGAATAATTTGATTTTTTTTTTCTGTAAGTGAATCCTTGTGATCCTGGTGCAGCCTCTAGCAGTATAAAGACAGCCTCTAGCAGTATAAAGACAGCTGCAAAATGTAAATTTAAGACGTCTTTAAATCAGGGCCAGAGGTGTGACCAGTGACCCTTGTCCAGGGGGATGAAGGGGAAGCAGCCCCTGGGAGGAAGGGGAGCCTGTCAGAACCAGCAGTCACGCAAACCCAGCTCCACCAGGACTGGTGGGGGGACGGCGAGCTAAACACTAGAAAGCACCTGGACAAGCTCTACAGCAGAAGAGGAGGGGCTCGTCTCATTTACATTCTAGTGAATCCAGAGAAAACATCATCAATAACTTTTCTGTTTCTAGAAGATGTATGACTTTCTCAGTGTTTAGCATTTGTGGTTTAGCTTGGTTTGTGTACATCTGCTTTCTCATTTGTACTGGAGTAACACCCCCTCCCCAAACAAAGCTGGAGTCTGGGGTGGGAAGCTGTACTTCTCTTAGAAATGCCACAGGATAGGAGAAGCTGGGAGCCTGTGCTCTGTCCCCTTGCCAACATGGGGACAGGGGAACACAGAAGATAGATGCTGGCAGAGAAAGAAGTGAAAGGATGAATCCCACACGTAATCCCACATACAATGTGGCAGAAGGAGGGAAGGAGAAGTCGGCCCAACACTAAGAAATGACCCTGGGAAGAAGAGCCTGAGGTGGCATATCTTAGAGAAGTGGAAGTCTGCTCAGGCAGTGACCTGGAAAGGTGACCTCTGCCTGAGGAGGGAATGGAGTGGGACTACGAAATGGGCCAACTGACACAGAGGAATCAGTAGAAAGAGGCTGAATGTTTGCTGGTGGGAGATAAGACCTAGAATGGGAGAGAAAACCACAGAATGTCTCAAGTAACTGGAAAAGACATGAATAAGAAATACATATTTAGTCGAGAAATTGGAAATGATCAATTTTGATGAATGCTGCATAACTTTCTTAGTGGTTCCAAGAGAGAGACAAAAAATGATTTTTGAGTTAAGAAAAAAATTAATTAACGATGATAACGTTAATGGTGATAAACCACAGGGAGTGACCCTCATGCCTCTCAGGGAGGTGATTAGATTGTCGAACCCTTAATAATTTCCTGGGTCTCCAGCCCAGGATTCCTGAGAGGCAAAGAGGCACAGCATCAGAGAGAATGAACACTGGGGACAGAGGGTGTGGTGTGGCTAAAGGGCCATGGTTTTTAGGAAGAGAGGTCTGTGAGAGACCACTCTTCTACTGCACTGGTAATATTTATTATTACGTTGCTGCAGAACCCGAGTGCACCTAGTGCGGAAAAGTACCCATGGGATTACTGAATTTACTCATCAAGTAAGAATTACTTATTAAGAGGAAATATGAGCTGAATTTACATATGTAATAAAAAATTAGCTTTCAAATCCATATACCTGTTGAGTCATCATTTGTACAACTCATGGGCTGTATCAGTTGAAAAACAAATAAATCTTACCTGGCATTGTCTTTGGTACATTTTCAGTTCTTGTAAGAGCTTCTGATTTTCATCTTGTAACTTATTCCTGCTTAACGCGATTTCACTCACAGCTGATTTTAACTTTTCAATAATGAACTGATCTCTTTCATTGGTTTCACAACTGGTATCTGGTTCGCATATCCAAGGAATTTCAGAGCTGCTGTCTTCTATGCCCTGTTTTTTACTATTTAGTGGAGTTTGGTAACTTTGTGCCTGTTTCTGAGAAATATGAAAATTGTGTCAGTTAAGTGAAGAATATCGTATTTAAGCTTACATAAAGTTCAAGAATGATAGAAAAGAATCAGGAAAAACATATTTAAATATATTATTAGATAATGAAGTTTTGTCCTCCATAATTCAGTCTTGTGTTTATTCTAAAACCTCAATTTCAGATGGCATAAAGAGAAAATATATCTGTATAACCTCAGAGCAAAGATGCAGAGTAGAGTAGACGGCTTTTGCTAGGGAATTCTTATTCAGCAAAAAAGAAAATATAGAAGATATGAAAAAAAGCATGGATTCAATTACATAATAGTTGAAAATGTCTCTATGACAAAAAATAAACAAAATAAAACAAAAAATCTGGATTGTACAAAAAAGTTGTCAACATGTGTAACAAGGGTAATTTCTGATGTACAAAAACTACACATCAATAAGAAAAAGACAAACAAAACAAAAGAAAAGTGGGCAAAGTTTATGCACAGGCAATTCACAGAAGAGGAAATGAAAAAGGCTGAGAAACACAAGAAGAGATGCTCAACCTTACAAGCAGTCAGAGAAACGTAAAGCAAATGAAGTCAAGTTACTATTAGTCCATCAAGTTAGTAAAAATCAAAAGACGGATAGTCCATGCTGGTGAGAGGAGGGGTAGTCTTGTTGCCTGTTCATGAATTATAAATTACTATCATTTTTAAGAAAGTAATCTGCTGGGCTTCCCTGATGGCACAGTGGTTGAGAATCTGCCTGCCAATGCAGGGGACACGGGTTCGAGCCCTGGTCTGGGAAGATCCCACATGCCGCGGAGCAACTAGGCCCGTGAGCCACAATTGCTGAGCCTGCGCGTCTGGAGCTTGTGCTCCGCAACAAGAGAGGCCGCGATAGTGAGAGGCCCGCGCACCGCGATGAAGAGTGGCCCCCACTTTTCGCCAACTAGAGAAAGCCCTCGCACAGAAACGAAGACCCAACACAGCCATAAATAAATAAATAAATAAAATTAAAAAAAAAAAAGAAAGTAATCTACTAATATTTATTAAAAATTTGAATGAACATACCCTTTGGCTCAGCGATCATTTCTAGGATTTTTATTTAACAAAAGGAAAGTATTTGTATTTAAAGATGTACATACAAGGGTATTTGTTACACTACTGTAATAGCAGAAAACTGGAAACAACCTGAGTGTTCGTTAATAAGGAAATGGTTGAAAGAATTATGGTACATCTACGATATATTATGGTATATATGATATATATACACTATATACTTTGAAATATTTTAATTAAGTAGTGACTCAAAAGGCTATTCATGGCTTATTAAGTAAAAAAGCAAAATTTAAAAAAGAAAAATATACAATTTCCACACAAGCATGTATTTACATATTTGTAGAAACAAAAGAAAATGTATGTGAAGATAAACACCTAATTGTTAACAGTGTTTATATTAAATGGATAAGAATGGAGTAGAGGATGAGGTTATCAGTTTTACATCACATTATTTTGTATTGTTGAATTCAGGGAACACGTATAACATATAATTCAAGTAACTTAAAGAAAGAATGAAAAATAAGTATATATCAAACAAAAATGTTTCTTACCAGCTTTAATAAAAATTCCAAATTCCTTAGGTAAGCCTTTAAGGCTTATTACAATCTAATATCCAACTCGCCAGCCTTCCCTCCCCCCTACTGCCCCTTCACCTCCCGCATGGACTTCCAGCCAATTGGCCCACTTTCCATTCCCTGAATTTTCCTTTTGCTCTCTTGCCTCAGTGACTTTGCTCATGTTATTTCCACAACCTGGAATACATTCTCTCTTGTCTCAAAATATAACCATTCTTCTTCTAGGCCCAGGCCTAGTCCCACCCCTGCTGGAGGATGTTTCCTGACTATCTCAGTCCAAATTTTTCTCTTACTCCTTTGACCTCTAGAAGGATTTGTATCCTTTTCATTCACTTGTCATTAGTTATCTGTAAACCTGTACATGCATTATCTGTGTCTAGGCTGTAAGGTTCTAGAGGGCCAGGACCAAGCAATCTTAAGACTTTCTAAATGACTTGCTCATAGGCATGCAAAAGCATGTTATTTAATGACATAATAACAATGGAGACTTTTAATAGCACCACCTTCCGAGACATACAGACTAAAGTCATCATTACAGATATTTCATGCACTTGTAACTCTACTCAGTGTTGGACCTACTCTGGTTATTTTCCCTTAGTTGGCATTTGTATCTGTAGAAGGATTACATGCTGAATGGTAAAGAGAGTAATAGTATTTAACCTCTAATTTATTCTGATTTAGAGGATAGTATTAGATAATGTACCTGAAATTGATTACACTTCTCAGATAATACTTTTTGTTGAGCATCTAAAGAAACCAGATGAGTCTGATATAGTATCTCCTGCTTGTCCCATTCTCTTGACTTTGCTCTAAATTCCTTTAAAAAGTGGGGAGAGAAATATAAATTTAAAAAATTATTCATTTTAAAGCACAATGAACAGGGCTTCTTTCATTTGTACATCTTTCTTCTGAGAAAAAAGTAAATCCATTCTTTCCCCATTAGGAAAACAAAAAAGTATCAAATCACTCATCTTGGATTTACTAATAGATATATCTTCTAATTTTTGCTAGGAAAGTATGGAATTGAATCCACTATTTTATTTTTATTTTTAATTTTTATTGGAGTATAGTTCCTTTACTGCAACTTTTTAAAAATAAGGATTTTGTTTGTTAAAAATGTAAAAATTTTTTTATAACAAATACTGATAACAAATAGCGGAGTTTCAAACAATTTTTTGCATCAACCAGTACTTCCTTTCTATCTCCTGAGCTGACACCAGAAGTTTTTTTCCCTTCTTTCATTCTTTACACTCAGTCACCAAACCTGCTCCCTTGTTTTTGAGGGGTGGGGCTTGGACTGATTTAGTGACTTTGTCCCCTGTGGCTTTCAAAGCTGTTATCCCAGGTGAAGCCAAGATTGACCCATTCTTGAGAACAGACAGAACAACCATCTCAGGCCTCCTTTAGGCAGTACCAGCTGGGCTAAGCTGGGCAAGAAGTGGTAGAACTACTTGATACAGCATGCTCTCAGTTCTTCACCGTTTTGCTCAAGTAGTGTCTTCATGGAGCCTGGTTATCTGTTCACAAATTTATAAAAGGAAAGAATGTGGCTTTGGGAATCCCAAAGAAAACTTCACTGCTTCTCAATTTTGCCTAGGGCTGGCCATCATATCTTATCTTTCTGTCCAGGCTGTAAGCAACTTAAGGGTAAGGACTATGTATTTCATTACTTTTGTATTGCTCACGGTGCATGACAAAGTGCCAGGCACCACTTACATGAATGTACAAACAAAAGCATGGTATTAATATTTCCAAAAATGTAAACATTTCTCACTAAATTTTGCAAAGAAAACAATGTGGTTGGAAACAAACTCTATAGCTACTAAGTCCATAGCGATATATTACTGAATGTAGATACGTGGCATGAATGCATTGATGTTTCCAATTATCAACTCAGTAGTATTAAGTACCTAGTGTACAGCAGGTACTGTGGAGAGAGGAGAATTTGGAAATATTTCATGATTAAAAGAAACAAATTTTTAAAAGAAAAAATCAATTTATATATAAAATAAAGTAGGGAAATATACATGTAAATAATTTTACAGTATTAGTACAAATAATAGTGCCACATAAAAGCCATGCAGATGATGCCATGATTATCTTAGCCATCCCCAATAATATGTCAATTGGAAAAGAGTTCATTTGGCCAGAGAGATTGGCGATGTTTTGAAGATGGCTGAAATGACTGGATTGGCTAGCTGGAAAATAAATATACTAATTTAGAGAATGAAAGCTACATCCTGCTTAAAGTGAGGATATGGCATTTCATATTTTCTATAGAGAAATGATTTTAAAGAATATTTGGGGAAATCTTCATTTTATAAATCCAAAAGTCCCAAAATAATCAGTGAAAGAAGGTTATAAATTGGGAGGCTTTTATAGTAATTAAAGGTGACCTGAAATTGAGTGGTGGTAATAAAGATGGAGAAATATAGATAGACCCTGTTTTAAATATATAATAATACCCTGATGAATAGACCATATTTATTAAGATAAATGGAGACAGTTCATTTAAAGTTATTGACTTTGATTCTGACATTTGACAATTTAAAATTAGGTACATGAAAACAGGGTCTTCAGAAACAGTGACAAATTTACAAAACTAGGTACACTTCAAATCAGTACAAGGTGGATTTAAAAACTGTTGTTTAATTTAGAAAGGAGTTTTTGGAGTCAGAAGTCAAAATGTGGGCAAGGTTGACTTGCACAGTTCATACCTTTCAATGATATTAATACTTAACACCCAACAATCTCAATCTTGACAATAAATATTTCCCAGCATGCTTTAGGAGGAGGCAGGAACATCAGCCTCACTTCCTTACAAATTCTACAACAGGTAGACATGAGGCCAAGAATGAGGCCAAACAAGGCTAAAAATGTGTGTCACAAACATATCGGCTGGTCCTTATAACAGTCCTAGCTTCCTTGGTCTTACAGATGTATTGGTTTCAAGATCAGCAAGCATGCAAGCACAATATCACCAGCAGTCATGGGGCCGTGCAAAGACAGAGCGAGCTTTATAAGGATTTTGTAGAGACTGGAGGTGTCGGCCCAGGTTCCAGTTCCAGAGGCTCCGTACACTTGCCTAAACCTCCAGAGTAAGTTCTCCACAGCTAGAAACCTTTTCCGGGTCTTTAAGTTTGAGAGTGGATCAGAGGCATTAAAATCAAAGTTTCTAGCAGAAGCTATACTATTATATATATTTTTTAATCCCTCTACTAAATCTTGAGAGGTAGAATGACCATTTCTTTAGTGATTACTGTATGTCAGGGACTCTACAAACCTCCACTTGCAAGATAGTTTTAACTTTTTAGTACGACAATTTTCATACTTACATAATAGTAGAGAGTAAAACAAACTCCCATGTACCCTTCACCCAGCTTAACTACTGTCAACTCAGCCCATCTATATTTCATCTATCGCTCCACCCTTTCTTGTTGGAGTATTTTAAGGCAACTTCCAGACTTCATGTATTTTTACCCCCAAATGCATCTAAACACACATACACACACATATATTTTTTTCTTCCATAACCACGTCACTTATATTTTTAGCCCCCATTTATTGGTGAAAACTGTAATCTCTGTGAAGTTAACAGCTTGTCTAAAGGTCACAGGGCAAATAAACGAGTCAGTCAGGTCCTATTTTATGTTGTAAACTGTCAGGTTCTTCCACTACAGCAAGCTGCTTCCCATTGCTCGATCACTGTACCAGTGTATAAATGTTTGTCCCCAAGGAGAAACATGCTTAGATGTAGACTAAAACTGGAATAGCCCATCTCCTACACATTAATTTTTCACATGCCTCTAAGCAAAAACAGGTACATGAAGCATTTCTGTAACAAAACAGATTAAACTGTATCTACATAGTGTGCTTAAAAATTTTCGTATAAGTACAAACATATCAAGTCATACTTTGCTACTAATTTCCACTATTATTTCATGAGATACATTTAATATAAATATTTAGCTCCCTAAATGTAAAATGCATACACACAAAGCACTTAATTTAAGGCTTTTTCTTTGTCTAAACAATTTATATGAATGTAATTCTCCCACTAATCCCCATGAGAAGTCAATCAAATGGAACATCAGTGACTTAACTGCATTTTCAGTGAAAGCTCGTGTATATTAAGTTGCAATCTTTGGGCATCTTCTGTGAGACCAGAATATTTCAGAAGCCAGTTGAGTTACACCATTGCAAGAGCCAGGGAGTTACACACAGTGCATTTTCCTAGAGGGTCAACCTTACTTAGTGGTAGTAATTTTGTATTTTAAAAAATGTACATTTATTATTCAGTACAATATAAAATTTGCAGGAATTTAAAAACTAAAACCAAAGACTTCCAACAAAGTTCTTGCAATAGGCTGGTTTTAGGACTGTGATTCCAGATTTTTTTTTTTTTTCTGCTCTTAAAAATATTTTGGAGGAAAAGTTTGAGAAGGACTTAATTGAAGAGTCAGATGATAAAGATGAAGAAGTATGAAACAGGGCAAGGACAATTAGATAGGAGAAAGACAGAGATAAGAGGCATTAGATAAAGGAAAGGGGCAAATCTGGGCTGGAATATGAGAGTAAGAGAAAGGAACAGATCAAAGATTCCTAAGAGGTTTCTACCTGGGTGATTGGGAAGTACAGAACCATGACCTATGAACAAAGTAGAAGAAACTGAAATCATTGGCTGACAGTGGGAGAAGCTGGGGTTTAGGGCTTGAGAACAGTGAAAAAAAAAAAAAAAATGACTGGGATAACATGATAGGGGTCAACTTGAGGTCAATTAAAAAACAATGATTGACCAGCACTGGGAATTTAGTAAGGTTAGAGAACAGGAATTCATACTAGAATCTATTTGCTGTTATGTGGCCAGTAGCAGGAATGCTCAAGGGCACAGGGAAGAAAAATAGCCAAAATAGAATTTATTTGTTTTTTCCAAGGTTGGAAAGTTAAGGGGATTAAAATAAGTGTATCTATGACATAGCAAACCTTTATAGGGACTGAGATTTTAGAAGTGCCGGGTAACATGGGGTAGCTATATTGGAGTGGCACTACCTCTTCAAAGAAAAGATCCTGAAACTTCAAGCTCTGTTCTGAAAACTGCTATGAGGCTTCATTGGGATTTAAGTACCTAAGAGTTAAACAGCCATTAAAAGATTTACTAGACACTTGCTTTAAGTGACCCCAGGGATGTCCTTCAATTTCACTCAACATCTGCAGTTCCTTTGAACTTTTTTTTTTGCTCTCCAAAAATGCTGATATACATAAAAGATGTACAAATCGAAGTGATGTTTTAATTCACTAAGTGCCTGAAGGGAAGGTGCACTAAGAAAATATATTCAATGAGAAGTTGATTTCTAATGGAGTTTGTTACCACAGCGGTACACGTCATTGTGTACACTAGAGACAAATAGCCCTCAACAGCAACAACAAAAACCAATCTCAATATACACAGGGAGAAACTAAGAAAATATAACTCACCTTTAATTTCTGGTTCAAATTGCTCAGTTCAAAGGGTATTTCTTCTTTGACGTGTGGTACTTCTTTTTGTCGAAATTTATTTTGCTTCATCTGGTGTAATCTCAGTTTTTCGAAGCTATTAGTTAGTTTGGAGAACTGTAAATAATACAGAATGCTAACATTTTACTATTGGTTATTTCTAACTCGATTTCACGATAGTCCTTTTCTTGTGTACCTCTTTCAAAATTTAAGTCACGATTAGGAAATGCAGTAAAGCTTAAATGTTCCAATTAGTGAAGATAGAACCAGTTATTAAAACTAAATTATTGAAGCTGAATGCAATTCAGCTTTCATGTAAATTTGGAACTTCATTAACTGCACAGTTAAACAGCGATTCACTTGATAAAATGTTTTGTTCAGTTTTGTCTTAACCATATGTAGCAAGGCTCAAAATTTAAAACAACCAAGTTCTTTTTCTTACTTTTATTTAGTGCCATCTTGTGTTGACAATTTTAATTTCAGTAACTCAATCTATAAAATAACCAACTTATACTCCATTTAAGAAAACTGAGGACTTAATTTAAAAGATACAAACAACATACACTTATTCATGTTGATATAAGTTTAAATAAACTTAAATATCAAGCTTGATATAATCTTTTTCTTACCAGTAATTCTTGTTATAACTTAGACTCTATTATTTTTTTTTCTTGCTTCTACCTTCAAGTAATTGATTATAAGTGGCATGGTCTATCAACATCTGTGAGGAAATTTCTAAATAACTTAACCAATTTTTTTGTTTTTATTTTTTATCTTGAAATAAGTATAGATTCAGAGGAAGTTGCAAAGATATTACAGAGAGGTTCTGGGTCCTCTTCACCCAGTTTCCCCAAATATTTACATCTTATTGAACTATATAGTACAGTATCAAACCCAGGAAATTGATGTCAGTACAATATATGCATGAGTGTATCAATAGTTCATTCCTTTTTATTGCTCAGTATTATTCCATGGTATGGATGTAACCACAGTTTGTTTGACCATTCACATATTGAGATATTTTTGGTTGCTCCCAGTTTTTGACTATTATAAGAAAAGCTGTGAACAATTGTGTCTACTTTATCTGACAGTAATGTAGTCATTTCTGCTTCCTTTTTCCTTCTCACATTGTTTTTAAAATTGATATATAATTCACCTACTATAAAATTCACCCTTTAGAGTATATACTTCACTGGTTTCTAGTATATTCATAGTTGTATAACCATCACACTATCTAATTTCAGAATATTTTCATCACCTCCATTAGAAACACTATATCTATTAACAGTGACTACACATTTCCTCCTTCCCCAAGGCCTGGCAACAACTAATCTACTTTCTTTTTCTATAGATTTGCCTATTCTGATCATTTCATATTAATGGAGTCATACAACATGTAGTCTTTTGTGTCTGGTTTCTTTCACTTAGCATAATGTTTTCAAAGTTCATCCATGTTGTAGCATGTATCAATATTTCATTCCTTTTAATGGCTGAATAATATTTCATTGCATGGATATACCACATTTTGTTTATCCATTCATCAATTGATGGACATTTGGATTGTTTCCACTTTTTGGATATTATGGAAAAATGCTGCTATGAACATTTGTGTACAAGTTTTTGTGTGGATATATGTTTTTATTTCTCTTGGGTATATACCTAGGAGTAGAATAGCTGGGTCATATGGAAACTCTAAGTTTAACTTTATAAGGAACTGCCAAACAGTTTTCCAAAGTGGCTGTACCATTTTTCATTTCCAATGGTAATGTATAGGGTTCCAATTTCTCCATATCCTCACCAACATTTGCTGTTATCTATCATTTGGTTATAGCCATTAGCAGGTGTGAAGGGGTATCTCATTATGGTTTTGATTTGCATTTCCCTAATGACTAATGATGTTCAGCACTTTTTCATGTGCTTATTGGTCATTTATATATCTCCTTTGGAGAAATGCCTATTTATATCTATGCCCATTTTAAAATTTGGTCTTCTGTCTTTTTATTGTTGACTAGTATGAGTTTTTTTTTTTTAATTCTGGACACTAGTCCCTTATCAAATATATGACTTGCAAATGTTTTCTCCCATTTTGTTGGTTGCCTTTTCACTTTCTTTTGGTGTGCTTTGAAGCACAAAGGTTTCTAAAATTTTCATGAAATCAAGTTTACCTAATTTTTCTTGTGCTTTTGGTACCAAATCTAAGAAACTATTGCCTAATCCGAAATCATGAGGATTTACTCCTATGTTTTCTTCTAAGAGTTTTACAGATTTAGTTTTTATATTTAGGTCTTTGATCCATTTTGAGTTAATTTTTGTCTATGGTAAGGGTTGAACTTAATTCTTTTTCATGTGGATATCCAGTTGTCCTGTCACTGTTGAAAAGACTATTCTTTCTCCATCGAATTATTTTGGCACCACTTCTGCTTTCTTTTGATTAATATTTGTAGGGTATATATTTTTCTGTCTTTTTTTGTGTTTTCTATTTTTTACTTTCAATTTACATATGTAGTTATTTTTGAAGTGAGTTTCTGGAACACAGCATATAGTTTGGTCATTTAAAAAATTTACTCTGTAAATCTCTATCTTTTAATGCGTGTATTTAGACCATTTTCATTTAGTGTAATTATTATTATGTTAGGGTTTAAGCCTGACATTTTTTGTTTTCTGTTTGTTATCCAGTTTTTGGTTTCTCTGTTTTAGCTTTCCTGACTTCCTCTGGGTTCATTGAACATTTTTTAGAATTCCATTTTGATTTATCTATAG
The DNA here is from genome assembly GCF_965194805.1 of Balaenoptera borealis. Classification (NCBI taxonomy): domain Eukaryota; kingdom Metazoa; phylum Chordata; class Mammalia; order Artiodactyla; family Balaenopteridae; genus Balaenoptera; species Balaenoptera borealis. The sequence continues at coordinate 70,750,403 of NC_138868.1, read as the reverse complement.
TATTTTTGAATGTATTTCTTTGTATAGCATTTTTAGTTATTGCTCTAGATGTAATATTATAGATACATAGCTTATTACAATCTACTGGTGTCAACATTTTACCAGTTCAAGTGAAGTGCAGCATCTTAGTTCTCTTTATGTTCCTTTGCCATGACCCATTTCTAACATTACTGTCTTAAGAAATTTCTCAATATACATTAAGAATCACTTTAGACACTGTTATAATTTTTGCTTCAGCTGTCAAACAATTTATCAATAGAAAACTCAAGAGAAGTAAAGTCTATTGCATTTACCCATGTTTTCACTTTTTCCAATTTTTTTCTTCCTTCCTGATGTCTCAAAAGTCTTTATCATTTCCTTTCTACCAAGAGAACTTCCTTTAGCTATTCTTCTGGGGCAGATCTATTACTGACAAAATCTCTTAGTTTTCCTTCATTTGAGAATTTCTCAATTTCCTCTTGGTTTGTAAGGATATTTTCTCGAACATGGAATTCTGGGTTGACATTTTTTCTCTTTCAGCAATTGAAAAACATTCCACTTCTTTCTGGCCTCCATGGTCTCTGATAAGAAATCCATTATCTGAATTGGTTTTTCTATATAGGCAAAGTGTTATTTCTCTCTTCCTGTTTCCAAGACTTTGTCTTAGTTTTCAGAACTTTGACCATGATGTGTCTTGGTGTAGATTTGTTTGGATTTATCATATTTGAGTGTCACACAGCCTCTTGAATCTGTAGATTTACATCTTTTGCCAGGTTTTGAAACTTTTCAGTCATTACTTCTTTGAATACTTTTTCAGTCCTACCCTTTTTCTCCTCTTTTCTGGGACTCTGATGATACAATTTTTCAACCTTTTGTACAGGTCCTTGAGGTTCATTTTCTTTTAGTCTGTTTTCTCTCTGTTGTTCAGATTGGGTAATCTCTATTTTGCTATGTTCAAGTTCACTGATTATGTCCTCTGTCCTCTCCATTCTGCTTTTGAGCCTATCCATTGAATTTTTTTAGTTTGGTTATTGTATTTTTCAGTTATAAAATTTCTAACTGCTTGCTCTTTAGTTTCATCTCTTTGCTGAAACGTTCTAATTTAATTTGTTTCAGGGATGTTTGTAATTGCTCATTGAAGCATTTTTATAACAGCTGCTTTAAACTCCTTGTCAGATAATTCTAACATCTATATCAACTCAGTGTTGGTGTCTCTTGATTGCCTATTCTCATTCAAGTTGAGATCTTCCTTGTCTTCGGTGTGATGAGCAATTTTTTAACTGAGGCCATTTTTGGGTATTGTGTTACATGACCCTGGATTTTATTTAAATATTGTGTTTTAGCAGTCCTTTTCTGACAACATCCCAGTAGGGAAAAATAGAATGCTGCCTCATTGCTGTCAGGTGGCAGGGAAAGTCCAGGTCTTAACTTGGCCTCAGCTGATAACTGGGAGGAGGTGTTGCTCATTACTGCTGAGTGGGAGTGACAGTTCAGGCTCCCCACATTTTTCATTGACACCACTTTGATTGGAGGGACATAGGTGCCTTGTTACTGCTTCTCACATGGCCTTCAATGATGCTGTAGTGAGGGGAGTAGCCCTGTTACCACGGAGAGGGGGTGAATGTCCTGACTCCTCATTAGGCTTCCTCGGATACCATTCCAGAGAGGAGGAGGAGGAGGGCCACCTCATCACCAACAGATGGGCAGAGAAGTCCAGGCTCTCCACATGGTCTCCACTGATACCATGGGCTGGGGAGGGCCTTGTTGACACCCAGTGGTGATGAAACTCCTGGATTTCCACTCAGTCTTCTCTGAATCCATCCAGGTTGGGGCCTGGGCTACCTCATTACAGATGGTAAGGGTGGAACCGAGGCTGTCCACTCAGTCTCTGCTGGTGAAGTGGGTTTGCAGCCATAGTCTTATTCTGTGACCTTTGGCTAGAGTCAAGCAGTTATTATCTAAAAGTGTTTAATCTTGGTAGGTTGTCTTTTCTTCTGGTTTTTCAGTTGTAGGGAGCAGCTTTCCTTGGGGCTCTTTTTGTTTGATTGTGCCCACTGGAGTGTCTGGGTTGCTGGCTTCTCTGTTATCCAGTCTGGGATATAAGAGGTAAAAAGAAATTCCAGGAACTCACCACCATGTTGTTCCTTGGGTCCCAAGGTCCTAGTTGGTCTGTCTTTCCTCTCCACTTCTCGGAGTCTTCTTATTGTTTTATAAATAATGCCTAGGATTTCTAGTTCCATTTAGCAGGAAGAATAGGGGAAAGTACATTGACTCCACCTTTCCAGAAGTAGAAATCTCAAATATATATACAATTATAGTTTTATAATGGTTAGAAGGAAAAGAAAACACCCCATTTTATTAAAGGAAGCAATTTCTACAAGAAAGTTTTGACAGAGTTGAGTTTTTTAAGGCAGATTGTGGTAAAATGTACCCTTAAGATATTTTAGGAAAATAAGTTTGTAAACAAATGAGGAATTTCAAAGAAAGAAGCAGTAGAGTGAGCCAGCAGCAACAAAAGCATGTTTGCCACAGGATATCATTTTCTGGTTAGAAAAATGACATATTACTAGTTATTATGCAAACCAAGTCAAATACATAGTACTTTTCTTTTTCTCTCTTTTTCCCTCCTTTCCTCTTCCTTCTCTTCTGCCTTCCCTCCCTCTCTCCCTTCCTTTCTTTTAACCAGAGAAGAAAAGAGAGGCAGAAAACTGCAGCGGAAGCACATGGCTGTTCTCTCAACAACAATGTAGTGTTTCCAAAGTGTATTCTGTGAAACACCTGTTTATGGTGTTTACACTGTAGCTGTGCTATGGTGTTAGTTGGTTTTAGTTTAAAAAACAGAAGGGTTTCATGGTCAAATATGTTTGAAAAATGATGGATTAAAAAGGCTAAATGGATGTTTTTAAAGCAAGGCTTCTCACAGCCTGTAATACGCTACTATGCACTGTGAATGTCCAGGAGAAGAGGAAGAGCAAATAGCATTTCCTAAGCTCTCAGTGTTAGTACACAGAACAAATTTTTGTGAAAATTGCCGTAAAGACATTTGTTGGCTAGCTGGCAGCTGAGTAATAAAATAGAGCTGCAAAGCATCAAATGGCAAGGATTCATATATTAAATGACTGCTCAGTGCCTGTAAACAAGCCCAAAACTTTTTAACAACAGACAAGAAAAAAAAAATCCAGAAATTAAAGATCTGGTAAGCTGCGACTGAACTCGTTAAATATAATTGAGAGATGGTACTTAACCTGTATCTAGATTTCTGTATTTTTTCAAACTTATTCCAGGTTGTGATCTCTTTGTTTATACTGAAAAATTATAGTGATTCAATATTTATGTTGCTATGTTAGAGCTTCATCTTTATAGAAAAAGCAAGGTTGATTGACTTAAGTGTTAAATGCTTAGAGTCTTAACTAGGAAAACCCATATAAAGTTTCATAATTCAAGCTACCATCTAGCAGCAGCTATTTAAATTGAAGGCAAAATATCTAGGTAGACTTAAGAGCTAGCCTTGTAAGATCATACCCATTAAGTGGAATCAAATGCTTCATATTCCTATTGTGATGGCTGATCACCTCCTTAAAAAGGTGCATAAGGAGGAATTTCAACTTCTTTGGGCTCCTTTAACTATATTATCATCTGTGAAATCTCTGCACTCCAAAAAAAGCTGGTTGTAAAGTAAAATTCATAATCAAACCATATTTCTCGTTGATTAATTTACTAAGTGAAGCAAGGATACAGTACCTACGAGACCTGAGATGCTCAGATGCTTATTGCCCTATGTGTCATCTGTGGGAAGAAAGAGAAGACTTTTTGCTTCCTAGCACAGTGGGGAGTATAATATAGGGATAAATCAGAAAGAAATCAGTATCCCTCTCATCATATATGCAGAAGCCCTCTCATTTATGAAACAGCCCTACCAGTAACAAAGCAATAAAGACCAGTTTTGTTCTTTCAAATATCTATTTCATAATAGCAAACCTCCATATTTTAAATTGCCATAGAAGAAAGGACACCCCTATTACGAAGTAGTGACTACAAAAGATAATACTTTGTTGTTGTTGTTCACAAAGCTAATTATCATGATATAATTAATCTACTACTCACTTGATAAATAGAAAGCCATTAGTCTATCACTGTGCTAAGAGTTAAAGGGATACAGAGCTGACAATCTAATAAAAGAGACAAAATCAATACACATAAAACAATGAAAGACAGGGCCAAACATATAACCTGTAGTTGAAATACTAGAACTTTTGCTTGTACTAAAAATAATTCATTTTAACAAAATTAACACAATTTTATAGGTCAAAACATATACCAAAACATATGATATTAAATTGTAATAAGTTTCCTTACTTGAGCTTTTAGGGTTTGTAGTTGTCCTTCGTAATTCTGAGTCATTGCTAAGTTACATTTTTCCAAACTGTCCAACTTCTGTCTAAGTAACCCCACCTGAATTAAGAATAAAATTTAATTTTGATTTTTCTAAATTTTGCCTGACAAAATCAGAAAATGTACAAAAGAGGAGTACAGTTCAAATAAAACTGCTGTACCAAACCAAGAATAAATATTTGTACTGTGGTTCTTAGAATAGTTATTAATAATTAAATTCACAAAAACCAAATGTAGCTAGCACTATTCCACTGGGTACACATTAAGACAGTATGGTATGGATGTTTGACAAAAGATCCTTCTCACCGGCACATTTTAAAGCAAGATTTAAAATTTACTTCGCATTATCTTTTTGGGAGGCTTATGTCATCGTTCCTGGGGCAGAACCCCTGCAGACACACTTCAGCCTTTATTTTAGGTGCTACTACCTTCAACGGGAGCTCAGTTTTAGTGGTGTTGTGGAATAATTGTTACATTTTTATAAGAACTAACAAATTAAAAAGAAAAAGAAAAATGTGTAAGAGGAGTTCTTAGGGATTTGGCTTACAGAATTTGCTTAAAAAGTAGGCAAGGCCCATGTTCGCACATCTGTATTGTGACAGGTACAAAAGTGAGAAAATAGTCCCTTCCATATGCCAGGTCTGATGACCTGCCTCTACTGATAACTAACTAGGCCAAACAATAACTTAGTTAACTGTGACAAAAAACTAAGTTCCATTGAGAGGCCATTAGAGGTAGAAAAACAGCCGCTGAACAAGTTGACTTGATGTTTTAGTTATTAGCATGTGATCAGTAAACATGTTTCTTATGCCTCACCCCAAAGAAAAATTCACAGACATGAAAGTCCACATCAGGTGAAGCGTATGCCTTTCCTGAACTCCTCTGCAGGCCCAAGAGCACTCAGACCTCCTTCTACCATCACCAGCTTGGCCACAAGCACCTTCACTGGGGCCCAGGGCATTCCTCCCAAGTGGGCGCCCAGGTATACACACACTCCCTTCACCAAACTGTTTTCTCTCTTGTTCTACAATCAAGGCTTTACCTTTTACTTCTTTTAGGAAAGATTTTTCTAGCAGATGAGAAAAGGCAAATGCTCCTGAACTCTGCCTCATCCAAAGGCACAGCTTTGTTGACTACTTTGTTTCTACAGTAGCAAAAGCACTGACATCTTTGCTTGCAAACAGTATTTATTTCACATACATATTGAATGTTTGTTTACTTTCCTAGACAACATTGACTAGACTCTATTTCTGTCTGCATTGGCAAATTACTACCGGTTTAAGCTCTGCTTGCCGCTTATTTGATAGAACACATTTAGCACACTGTGACAGAATTTCAAGCTATAAATGCTATTGCTGATGCCTGATAAAAAGTATGTGTAATGAAAAATATATTCTGACAGAACAAATACTATTTATAACAGTCTGAGGAATTAACAATTTATTAACACATCGATGCAGTACCTCTTGACCTTTCTGTTCTAAACAAGTTTGTGCATTTGCCAACTCTTGATCCCGAAGATCTAATCGTGTCTCCAGAGCCCGCATCTTCCTTTCCCAATCCAATTTTTTGTTGTTTACCATGATGTCAATTTGTTCCATTAATTCCTGAAGCTCAGCCTCACAAGGAGAAGCTCTGGCAATTGTAGAAAAGTAAAATACATTTTAAAAGAGTGAAATGTGAGAACAAGAAAAATTATGATCTTGCTTTGAATAGCTTGATCATTATTTTCTCAAATTGTTCAATTATTTAAATAGGAAGAATTCCAAAAACCAGAGGTTAACATTTTAAATTAAAACTAAAAGTTAATTTCAGAGCTAACAGTGTACATACTTTTCAAAGGCATTTTAAAAAGTACACTTGCTGCCATAATATAATGCAATATATTGATAAAGTCACTGCCTGCATTTCTCTTATGTACTGGTGGTAACGCATGGATCTCCCTGACCCAAAAGTTTTGACTTAGACAAGGGAGTCCTAAAATGAAAAAATATTGTGTGGATTACGTCAGAAATAAGGTCACAATAAAGAAAGTTAGTTTAAAAATAATAAATAAATAAATAAATTAATTAATTAATTAATTTTAGAGTGGGCTAATTTAAAGGAATATTCTAATTATGAAAAATGATTCCATGCTCTTACATGTAAATATACATATACCTATGCGCTTATCATAAGTTAAGGAGGTTTGACGGCAGGTCAGCTGGGGCTTCAATTGTGCCTGCCAGGGAGAGAGGAACAAGCCCAGGCTAGGTAGGATCAGATTCAAACGCACTATCTGGGCTACACTGCTGCTCCTTTGGGAGAGAAACTTGGTGTGGTCTGGCTGGTGGTGTCTCTTTGGAAGGAATCTAAGTGGGCAGGTGTGGGCAGAGTAATGTAAGATTTTAGACAATGGGGATACTATTAGTCAGAAAAGTGGTAATATTTTGGGTCTAAGAAGGTCTACTGTGTTTAAAACAAGACCCTTGGTGATAACTAGAATTACAGAGACCGAGAATTAGAGAGATTGCTAAGTGCTCCCAGGGCAGGGTTCTCCTTCACAGAACCTGAAGCATTCCCCAAGGACCTGGTATAAATCCAGTCATTCAGCCTGGATAAGCAGGTAGATGTTGAGGCCTCAGACTTCAGCTTAAAGAACACACAAATGTCCAGATTAGAAAAGCAAGTTACTTCAGTATCCATTCAATGGTGCTGATAGGGCTTCCAATATATTTGCGTAGCTGGGAGGAAGGCAGGAGAGGCAGGTGTAAAATGACTTCATTTCCTCCATTTAGTTTCATCAAATCAGAATTTTAGGGCTAATTAAAGATCATTTAGCATTTTTAAAAAACTGAAGCCCAGCGACATCAAGGTCACACATTAATTAATGGAAGAGCCAGAACTAGATCCTAGACGGCTGCTTCCCATCTTAATTAAGCTCCTTCCTGTATACCACACAGCAAAAGACATGGTGTTTTGCATACGAACTTGCTTGGAAAATGTAGTACAAATTAGCTCTGTTGCAATAGGTTTAGAAATAGGTATTTGAACTCAGAATTTCCAGAATCCCTTTCTCAAATACCCAGAGTCAACCTGAACAAGGGATGTCCCCTTGATTGGCTTATTCAACAGCAGATTCACCAGTTTTGACACCAGAGAGGTTGTAAGTACAAAATGCCATTCTTAAGTCTTCTAACATTCCTGGGCTAAGGCCCAAAGGCTCTCAGTTTTTACTTAAAACCTAAAACAAGTCTGAGGAAAGGAAGTACTAATTCCTCTATAAAAAAACTTGATTGGAGTTCTGATGTGGGGAAAAACAACAGAACGAAAAGAATGGTTTTCACACCATTTATATTTCATAACAACATGTATCACCCTTTACTGTAAATACATTTTGTCTATTTTTTTCTGCTGGTGTAAACTCTGAAAGAAAAAGGACTACATCAGTCTTGTTCATCACCATCTCCCCAAGGCTTAGCACAGTGCTCTAGCACATAGCAGATGCTCAATAAATCTCTGAAGAGTCAATGAACGAATTTTTTCCATTACTATCTCCTTGGCATATAGGAATGTACCGTGCTAATGGAATTAAAATATAGGCCTACAGTAGAGTGTGGCATAATATGAGCTACTCAATCAGTATTGTTAAATAAGTGAATAAAGTGTTTATTTTCTGGTTATGACTATGATATGCAAAAGTCAGAATATTAGACTTCAAGGTGGAAGGACTTTTACAAGTCATCTAGTCCAACTAACCATTCAGTGTTTGCATACCTTCCACAAATGTTTCTGGAGAGAATCATCTATCATACCCCACTGATCAGATTCAGCAAATCTAGGACAGAGCCCAGATTCTGCATTGGTAACAAAGGTATCAAGTACATGCCACTTGGTGCATGCCAAAGTTTGTGATCTATTTTGTAATATCACCGCCAAGAGGTCACCCAGCCTAGGTCTGAACTTTTCCTTTAGCAGGTAACCACTGTCTGAGATTGCATCGAGACAGAAGTGGGTTTTTAAAAGTTCTTTCTTATACTGAAGAACTTTTTCATCCACTGGTCCTAATTTGATCCATTGTAACCACTGAGAACAAATGCCTTTTCAACACTGTAGACTATAAAATACTTGAATACAGTTATCAATACGCTGAATACAGTTATCAGTGTACCTCCAGATTCTTCCTGAGTCTTCTCAATGTTCAATATTTGAGACTGAACATACTAACAGACAATGCCAGAATATGCAGTAATGGATTCTGACCCAAAACCTTTGCAGCAACAGTCCTAGAACGGTCAAGACTTGGTCAATGATTGACAGCTTCCCCAATTTTGCCTCCACTTCCAACTCAGGACCAGCCAGAGAAAGGCAAATATGTTCCCCAAACCAATCACATAGGAGGCCCTGCTTCTAACGATCCTGCCTCTAGCTTCCCCATGTCGACAGCCTAGGGCTGAGGCATACCTGAAGCCTCTGGTTTTTCACTGTTAAGCTTTCCCACTCTCCTGCCTGTCTTTGAGTCTGCCAAATGCAAATGATAGTTGACTCCCTTTTTATAGACATCTTTGAATAAATAGCCTTCATTTGTTCTTATTGGGTGGTCTTTGTTTATTTTCACAAGTTATCTTTATTTCCTTCAATTGCTTGTAGAGATTTTTTTTCTCTACCATTCACTACCTAGTATACTGCCAAGAAAATACTACATGCTTAATATACAGTTGTTGAACTGTGTATTAGTTGAAGAAATGAATGACTATTTTAAGATTTTCAGAACCTTCATAATCCTGGTGGCTCTCCTCTGAACAAGTTCCTTCCTGTTTGTCGATTTCCTCCTTGAAATGTATTGTTCAGAACTTTAACATGGTACCCAGGGTATGGTCTAATAAGCTCAGAGAGGGACTCTCACATCCTTTGTTTTAGGTGATACATACTTTCATTCAAGCAGATGAAGATCACCTTAGCTTTGAATTTGGGAGGGGGAAGGGTAAGCAGTGATATCATATGACTTTTAAGGTGAGTTTTTTCTTGCTAAACACGCTTTTTCGTTTTCATGCATGCTACGAGTAAAGCCACCTACTCACTATCTTGTGATTGTTTCATTTGGGGGGATGCTCCAAGGGCAGGGATTTATATTTATTTTCATTACATTTCAGTGTTACAGTTTCAGCCTCGATGTAGGTTGTCATCACTGATTCTTTAAGGAAGCAAACATTCACAGGTGACTTCTCCCCACTGTGAGAGGAACTAGGAAGACAGAGACACAAAACCAACTGCTTGTGTATAGGAAGACTTGCAAGGCAGGCAGGTACAGTAACAGATTGATGAATACATACAGTTCTTTTGGGAACAGAAAGGAGGGGCCCAAATACCCCTTGGGTATTGGACAGCGTGAACTATCACAGAAACCTTCTTGAAAGAGGTAACATCTGAGCTTATATTTTGGGATCCTGGTACTGTCAGAGAATATATTCGCTATACCTCCCAATTTTGTGTCAGCAGCAGATTTGATAAGCATTACTTGTTTTACATATACATTTTTTTTTCATACAAGTGATTGTTAAATGTCATAAAGGACAGGAGAGAGGACAGAGCCCTCTGGCCTTCCATTATCAAGCCCTTCAGGGTCACAGTGATCTGTTGATTATTTCTTTTATTATAATCAGATGTTAATCCACTTAATTAACCTTATTTTTTTTCCCACAAAAAATGTGGTGAAACGCCCTATAAAATATGCCAAAGCCCAAGTACATCTCTGTCTATATGTTCTCTGATGCACCAGCACACTTGCACTTTGAAGCAAGGCTGGTCTAGCATGCATTGGTCCGGATGCATCCATGCTGAGTCCTGGTGGCCACTGCTTCCTCTTCTGGATGCTCACAAACCACTGATAATCTTTTCCAGAGTCTTACCTAAGATTTAGTCAAACACACTTTTACATCAAATTCAACTTTTTGTCATATTTAATACTCCCTTTTGAAAGTCAATTGTCTAATCTTGTAGTATATTTTCCCTTCTTCAGTTTCTCAGAGATAATTAATAGCAGTTCAGCTGTCTCAGTATCAATATCTGTTCCTAAATCTAGTGAACTTTAAAGTAAAATACAAAAGGCTTAGTTTAGTCTCCTCCATAACTGGACAGTACATTATTTATATTTTTATTTCTTCCTTTAGTCAAATGCTGACTAACTCTATGCTGATTACTTTCCTGTACTTCCTGTCATGAATCTTCAAAACATCCCATAAAGTAGACCTTATTATTCCAAGTTTAGAAAAGTTGACTGAGGAGCTAAAAAAGAAAAAAAAAATTCTCTGAATCTTTCAGCATTGGAGACTGGTTGGATTATGCCTGATAACACCACTTAAGACATGTAAACCCCTGCCCTAACTATTGGGTTTATCCTTGGGAGCAATTCACAAGAGAAAGATCCTGAGGTCAGGACAGCAGTCTGAATGCATTAAGCCAGAAAGGAGGGGGCCCATTGAGACTTGCAGGGTAACATACCAGTCTGGGGATCCTAGAGTTAAAATATCAGGACATCATTATTTGGAGATGAAGAGAGAGCAAACTAGAAAGCTGGTGATGTAACTGGAGGCAGTAGTGGCAAGTGTGTTGGGAAAGGGCAGTGGAATGGAATGTGGAGAGAGTCATTCAGAGTAAAAGGGGCTAGGGTAAGATACATGGAATACATGTCACTCCAAAGTCCTTTAACAACGGGCGTAGGTGCTGATTCTTAAAAGGCAGATCTTCATCAGACAGATAACTATGGTGACCATATGATTTGTTATCCAACCCAGGACAATTTTAAAAGTGAAAGGGGCACTAATAATAATTATTCCAGGACAACAGGTATAAACAGCGGCTGTTCTCGGCAAACTGAAATGTAGGGTCAGTCTATCCATCACCAGTCTGGAAAACAGAAGTGGATAACAGGTCTATTCAAAAAAAAAAAAAAAGAGTGAGTTCAGTTCAGGACATGAGAGATGTCTGACAGAAATGGATCTTCACCTTGGGAGAGAGAAGAGGGGCTTTGCCTTAAAAAACAAATATAGAAGTCATCACGGAGAAAGAGCAGGGAGAGAGGAAGGGAAGCAGGGAGAAAAAATAAAGAGGACACTATTTCATGCAACATGGACAAGCCTAAGAAAATGAGTTTCCAAAAGGCTGATGAGCAATCTTATCAGGTCTTACCTTTTTCAAAATATTCTAATAAAACTCATTTTAAAAATGTATTAACATACTATCTGTCTTAGTTATATTACTATTATTTAGTTCTACTAAATGTATAGTGGCACAATATATTCAAAGCAGTGAAAGAAAAAAATTTTCAACCAAGACTACTCTAACCAGCAAAGTTATCATTCAGAAAAGATAAAAAGAGTTTTCCAGAAAAGCAAAAGCTAAAGGAGTTCATCACCACTAAATTGGCCTGACAAGAAATTTTAAAGGAACTTCTTGAAGCTGAAAAGAAAGGGCACTGATTAATAACAAGAACACATATGAAAGAATAAATCTCACTGGAAAGGTAAATATATAGTAAAGTTAGTGAGTTAATCACTTATAAAGCTAGTAAGAAGATTCAAAAACAGGTAGTCAAAATAACTATGATTACAACAATTAAGGGATATACGAGATGAAAAGATGTAAAATGTGACATCAAAAACATTAAATGCAGCAAGGGGAAGAGTAAGAATGTTGAGCTTTACAATGGTATCAAACTTAAGTTATTATCAACTTTATATCAACTGTTATAGATAGCAATTGTTACATGTAAACCTCATGGTAACCACAAAGCAAAAACCTATAGTAAATACTCAAAAGATAAAGGAATATAAGCATACCACTAAAGAAAGTCATCAAATCACAAAGGAAGAGAGCAAGAGAAGAAGAAAGGAACATAGAGGAAGTATAAAAACAGCTAGAAAACAATTAACAAAATGGCACTAAGTGCACAGCTATCAATAATTACTTTAGGGACTTTCCTGGGGGTCCAGTGGGTAAGACTCCACACTCCCAACAGGGGCCTGGATTCCATCCCTGGCCAGGGAACTAGATCCCGCATGCATGCCACAACTAAGAGTTCACATGCTGCAACTAAGAGTCTGCATGCCACAGCTAAGAAGTCCACATGCCGCAACTAAGAAGCCCTCATGCCACAACTAAGAGTCTGCATGCCACAGCTAAGAAGTCCACATGCCACAACTGAGACCCGGCACAGGCAAAATGAATAAACAATAAATAAAAATAATTTTTAAAATTAAAAAAAAAAAATTACTTTAAATGTAAATGGACTAAATTCTCCAATCAAAAGACACAGAGTGGCTGAATAGATAAGAAAATAAGACCCATCTATATGCTGCCTACAGGAGACTCATTTAGGATGTAAGGACACACATAGACTGAAAGTGAAGGGATGGAAAAAGATATCTCATACAAATGGAAACTGAAAAAAAAGTTGGAGTAGCTATACTTTTATCAGACAAAATAGACTTTAAAACAAAGACTGTAACAGAGACAAAAAAGGGCATTGTATAATGATAAAGAAGTCAATCCAACAAGAAGATATAACATTTGTAAATATTTACACATCCAACGTAGGAGCACCTAAATATATAAAGCAAATATTAACAGACCTAAAGGGAGAAATAGACAGCAATACACTAATAGTAGGACACTATAATACTCCACTTACATTAATGGATAGATCATCCAGACAGATAATCAATTAAAAAAATCAGCCTTAAACAACACATTAGACCAGATGGAATTAATAGATATTTATAAAATACTCTATCCAAAAGTAACAAAAACACAGTCTTCTCAAGTGCACATGGAATATTTTCCAAGCTGGATCATATGTTAGGTCACAAAACAAGTCTTACTAAATTTAAAAGGACTGAAGTCATATCAAGCAACTTTTCTGACCACAATGTTATGAAACTAGAAATTTATTACACAAGAAAACTGGAAAATTCACAAATGTGTGGATATTAAACAACATGCTACTGAATAACCAAAGGTTCAAAGAAGAAATAAAAAGAGAAAGTAAAAAATACCTTGAGACAAATGAAAATGGGTATGTAACATACAAAATTTATGGAATGCAGCCAAAGTAGTCCTAAGAGGGAAGTTTTAGCTATAAATACCTACCTCAAGAAAAAAAAAGTCTCAAATAAACAATCTAACTTTACACCTCAAGGAACTAGAAAAAGAAGAACAAACAAAACCCAAAGTTAGTAGACAGAAGGAAATAAAAAGATTAGAGCAGAAGTAAGTGAAATAGAGATTAAAAAGACAATAAAAAAAGATCAGTGAAACTAAGCTGGTTCTTTGAAAAAGATAAATAAAATTGACAAACCTCTAGCTAGACTCACCAAGAAAAAAAGAGAAGACTCAAAATCAGAAATGAAAGAGGAGATATTACAACTGATACCACAGAAATAAACAGATCGTAAGAGAGACTACTATGAAAAATTATACACTAACAAATTGGACAACCTGGAAGAAATGGATAAATTCCTAGAAATATACAATCTACCAAGACTCATATGAATCATAATGAAATAAAAAATCTAAACAGACTGACTGCTAGTAAAGAGATTGAATCAGTAATCAAAAACCTCTCAACAAACAGAAGTCCAGGACCAGATGGCTTCACTGGTGAATTTTACCAAACATTCAAAGAATTAATACCAATCCTTCTCAAACTCTTCCAAAAAAAAGGAGGAGGGAACTCTTCCAAACTCATTTTATGAGGCCACCATTACCCTGATACTGAAACCAGACGAGAATGCCACAAGAAAAGAAAATTACCTGGTGAACACAAATGTGAAATCCTCAACAAAATATTAGCAAACCAAATTCAACAGGCACACACTACGATCAAGTGGGATTTATTCTAGGGATGCAAGGATGGTTCAACAACCACAAATCAGTCACTGTGATATGTCACATAGACAAAGGATAAAAATCATATGATCATCTCAATAGATGCAGAAAAAGCATTTGACAAAATTCAACATCCATTATGACAAAACCCCTCAATAAAGTGGGTACAGAGGGGACATACAAAAGTACTTCAACATAATAAAGGCCATATGTGACAAGCCTACATCATACTCAATGGTGAAAAGCTGAAAGTTTTTCCTCTAAGATCAGGAACAAGACAAGGATACCTACTCTTACCACTTTTATTAAATATAGTATTGGAAGTCCTAGCCAGAGTAATTAGGCAAGAAAAAGAAATAAAAGGCATCCAAATTGGAAAGGAAGAAGTAAAACTGTCACTATATTAAGATGACACTATATATATATAGCATAAAGACTCCATCAAAAAACTTAAAAACTAATAAACAAATTCAGTAAAGTTGCAGGATACAACATCAATATACAAAAATCTTTTGTATTTAAATAAACTAATAATGAACTATCAGAAAGAGAAATTAAGCAAACAATCCCATTTACAATTGCATCAAAAAAGAATAAAATACCTAGCAATAAATTTAACCAAGGAGGTGAAAGACCTGTATATTGAAAACTACAAGACATTAAAGAAATTGAAAACAACACAAATAAATGGACAGATATTCGATGCTCATGGATTGGAAGAATTAATATTGTTAAAATGTACATACCACCCAAATCAATCTACAGATTCAATGCAATCCCTATCAAACTCCCTATCCCAATGGAATTTTTCACAGAAATAGAATAATCCTAAAATTTGTATGAAACCATAAAAGACCCCAAATAGCCAAAGCAATCTTGACAAAGAAGAACAAAGATGAAAGCATCACAGTCTCTAATTTCAAACTACATTACAAGCTATAGTAATTTAAACAGTATGATATTCACAGAAAAGCAGACACACAGATCAAAGGAACAAAATAAAGAGCCCAGAAATAAACCCAAGCATATATAGTTAAATAATTGATGACAAAGAAGCCAAGAATACACAATGGGGAAAGGACAGTCTTTCCTATAAACGGTTTTGGGAAAATTGGACAGCCACATGCAGAAGATTGAAACTGGACTAATACTTTTACACCATACACAAATATTAACTCAAAATGGATTAAAGACTTGAGTGTAACACCCAAAATCATAAAATTCCTAGAAGAAAACAGGCGGTAAAGCTCTTTGACATTATGCCTTGACGATGATTTTTTGATTCTCACACCAAAAGTACAAGGAACAAAAGCAAAAATAAACAAGTGGGACTACATCAAACTAAAGAGTTTCTGCATAGCAAAGGAATCATTGACAAAATGAAAATGGAGAAAATATTTGCAAATATCCAAAATATATAAACAACTAATACAACTCAATACAAAAAAATATGATTAAAAAATGAGATCTGAATAAATGTTTTTCCAAAAAAGACATACACATGTCCAAAAGACACATGAAAACTGCTCTTTATCATTAATCTACATCACTAATCATTAAACATAATGCAAAAAAACCCACAATGAGATATCACCTCACACCTGTCAGAATGGCTATTATGAAAATGACTAGAAATAAAAAGTGTTGGCAAGGATGTGGAGAAGAGAGAACACTTGTACACTGTTGGTGGGACTGTAAATTGGTACAGTTTTTATGGAAAACAGTATGAATGTTCCTCAAAAAATTAAAAATAGAACTACCATATGATCTAGCAATTACACCTTTGGGCATTTATCTGAAGAAAATGAAAACACTAACTTGAAAAGATATATGCATCCCCATGTTCATTACAGCATTATTTAACAATAGCCAAGTTATGGAAACAAAGTAAATGTCCATTGATGGATAAATGGATGAAGATGTGGTACATGTATGTATATGTGTGTGTGTACAGACATACACACATAAAATGGAATATTATTCAGCCACATAAAGGAGTGATATCTTGCCATTTGCAACAACATGGATGAACCCCGAGGGTATTATGCTAAGTGAAATAAGTCAGACACTGAAAGAAAAATACCATATGTACTCTCTTATATGTGGAGTCTAAGATATATATATATAAACCAAACTCATAGATACCGGTAACAGATTGGTGGTGGCCAGAGGCAAGAGATGGAGGTAGGAAAAATGGATAAACTGGTTTTTTTCAGTTTCAAAAATAATAATAAATAAATAGAATTTAACATTTCTGTGGTGGCTCACAAATCCTATTTGCACATCACATTCTGTACTACACCTGAAATATAATTAGAACCAAATGAGAGAGACTCCAGCAGAACTCCTAGAACTCACTTCTGTAGACATGTCTGTGGTGTCAGCCTGCTCTTCAGTCAATTGTCTCTCCTAAAACAGTAAATGAAAGATTTATCACTTTATGATTTTTAGGTCATAGTTTCATGGTTGCCCTTGTTCAAAATTAATTATTGAATTATAGTTAAAAGTAGCTTTTTCTCAAGCACTTTTTTTTTGTTGTCCAAAAAATGTTATTTACTGTCACCGTGAGTGTTTGCTGACGTACTAGCATTGCAATGCCTATTTTTACTGCATATTTGAGATGGTGGCTCATATTCAGTCCATTCTCTGCTCTCATTTGTGATAAGCTTAATGTTAGGATGTGGAGGAGGTGTATATCCCACTATTCCAATAAAGCACGCTTAACTGTACTTATAAAGGCCTTATTCTAAAGCCTTCATTATAATCATCAAAAAAAGATGTTTATAGAAAGAAAATGCAATGTCATAGCTTTCAAGTCTCTATCAGTGTTTTATAAGAATTCTAGGTACATACAAATCTAAAATCTCATTTTTTTTATGTTCTAAAGGGAATGGAAATTCTGTTTAAAAATCTACATTACAGATCAACTTTTTCTTGAAACTTTTCTATGATAATTATTCACATTCTGAGTAACACCTTGGTTCACAGATCAAATGAGGTAAGGAGACAGTGAAATGTTAGCAAGCACTAACTCTCTTTCTTCAGGGTGATTTCTACAATCATCTAAAAGCATAAATAATTATCTGAAAAATTATTCCATATTAATACATACAAACATAGGATACAATTAATAGTAAATAAATATTTACACATGCATTAGCTTAGATTTTTTTGTTTGTTTTTTTTATATTTCTTTTTTTAAGCCTATGGGAGAGGTTGAAACTAAAGCAAATCTGGACATATTATAAAGCCACTGAAAAAGTATGAACCCAAAATCAAATTTGTATCTGACATATATTGCTATCCCATTTTCAACATCTAAAATTACCCTTTGTACTTTTTTTGACTATTTAAACATTTAAATATTTAATGATTGACTTCCACTAATAACCATAAGCATGGATTCTATAAGCCAATCTCTTAAAACAATTAAAATTCCCTCCTGCCAAAAGGTCTATCTGATGAGAGACTGCAGTGTTAGTACATGTGAGGACAGTCACTTTACCCTTTTTCTGTTTAAAACTACAGCCGTCTATTTCACTGGATCCTAACAGTGAAGAATTAGGCAAACACTGATAAAATCTGTTTTTCCACGGCTAGAAAACTAAGAAATATACTGTTCCCTAAATGTTAGAAATTTCTAATGAAACTTCTAATGCCAGCTTGTTCTGATAACTTCCAAATCTGTATCTGCAGCCTGAGCTGCTGAGCTCCAGACTTCTCTATCCAACTACCTATTCAACATTGACATTCCCATAGGCGTCTATAGGCATCTCAGTCTTCACAAGTTCAAAGCAGAGTGCTAGACTCCCTGTGCCACAAACCTGCTCCCACTCCAGTCACTCCATTTCTTTAATTGGCACCACAGTTACAGTTACTCAAGATAAAAAAACTCTTCATGATTCTAGATTTGTGTTTTCCTCAAACCCCAGAACCATAGTCCTATTGGCACTGCCTCCAGTATACTGAATTCTGACTACTTCTCACCATATCCAGTGATAAAACCCTAGTCTGAGTCATCCTTATCTCTTGTCTGCTTCCATCCTTATCTCCTATGTGGCTAGTTGCCTACTCAACATCCAGCTTTCCTTTCTTCCATACCAACAGAGCTCTGATGTTATTCAGTGTGGAAATGTGTCCAGCGAAAAAAACAACTACATTTTCCAGTCTCCCCTGGAGCTAGGCATGGCCATGTAAGAAAATCTGGCCTATGAAATGTAAGCGGAAGTTGCCGTGAAGCTGTTGAAAAGAAGGCCACAGCAGTTGCTGTTGGTGTCCCACACATCTCTCACACTTACCACTTCAGGGCACTCAGCCTGATTTCCAGTGGACAGAACCTGCATTTCCTTGCCTGAGTGTCTTCTCTTGCTACTGGAGTCCTCTTTGCCTCCTGTGTGATAGGCCAGCAGCGATGGGGAATTGAAGCCCTTCCAGGAGCAACCTTCAACCAATAACTGTCGGTTACTGGTGTATAAACATTCATTTGCTCCTTGGATGGAAGAACTCTGAGGAGTGTGATTTACACTGGGTTCCAGAGTTTCCCCATCAGGATTTTGCTCCAGTCACCCTCAGTGGTACTCGGTTTGATAACCTGCCTTTCCTTGTTTTACTTCCCCAGCCCTACAGGTGATAGGCTGAAAAATGGCCACCAAAGATATAAGGTCTGAATCCCTGGAACCTGTAAATGTTATTTGGAAGAAAGTTGTTTGTATAAATTAAGTGTCTTGAGATGGGGAGATTATCCTACATTATCTGGGTGGGCCCTAGGAAAGAGGCAGAGGGAAATTTGACACACACAAGAAAAGGGGCTATGAAGATGAATCAGAGACAGATGAGAAGATGCTGGACTTAAGGATCAGAGTGCTGTAGCCACAAGCCAAGGAATGCTGGCAGTCACCAGAAGCCTGAAGAAGCCAAGGAACAGATTCTCTCTTAGAGCATCTGGAGGGAATGCAGCCCTGCTGACACCTTGATTTTGGCCCAGTGACACTGATTTTGGACTTCTGGACCACAGAACTGTGAGTAAATGCATTTTAGTTATTTTAAGCCACTGAGTTTGTTATACAGCAGTCACAGGAAACTAATACACCATACTTTCATCTCCCAAATAAACTACTTGTATCCAAATCCTTGTTTCAGGGCTTTGGCTTCTGTAGGAACCCCAAATAAAATGCTGGCATGCTCTCTTTTGTTTTTACCCATTGCCCTTCCTCTGCTCCCTTCCTGGAAGGCAGATGTGATGCTGGAGGTGGTTCCGCCATCTTGCAATCATTAGTTGGGGCCAAACAATAAAGCCACACACTGAGGGTGATAAAGCAGAAAGATACATCTAGATTTGGATATACAGCTAATTATTTGATCTTTACTTGGATGGGTAACAGGCATCTCAAACCAAGCTTGCATTTTCTCCAGTCTTCTTTATTTTAATAAATGACAATCTTATCTTTCCAATTGGTGGGACAAAAGCCCACCATCCCATCTCCTTCCTGCACACTCCACATTCAATCTATGATTTCTAAATATTATCAGCTTTTCTGTCACAACATCCCCATTTGTCACTATTTCTACCAACCTGATCCAAACCACTGCCATCTCCCACTGAATTACAGTTCGGCTTGTCTGTCTTTTCTACGCTTGCTTTGCTATGGTCTAGTCTTCACATAGCAACCAGAATGAGCCTTTCAAAACATTAGGTCAGAAAATGTCACTGCTTTGCTCAAAGCCTTCCAGTGACTTCCCATTTTACACAGTGAAACCTAAAGTCTTTACCAAGGTCTGCAAGGCCCTACAG
This sequence comes from Balaenoptera borealis, assembly GCF_965194805.1. Classification (NCBI taxonomy): domain Eukaryota; kingdom Metazoa; phylum Chordata; class Mammalia; order Artiodactyla; family Balaenopteridae; genus Balaenoptera; species Balaenoptera borealis. The sequence continues at coordinate 70,730,377 of NC_138868.1, read as the reverse complement.
GACTTGGTTCTATTTGCCTCTCTGAGGTCACCACCTACCACCTTCCTCCCGGCTTGCTCCTCTCTAAACACACTGGCCTTTTTTTTTTCCTTGAAAATACTAAGCATGTTCCTGCCTCAGAACCTTTGCTTTTGCTGTCTCCTCTGCCTGGAATGCCATTCCCCAGGCCATATTGAATACATATATATATAATTCATATATATATATGAATTATATATTTTCATATATAATTCATATATATATTTCATATATATATATTCATATATATGGATACATATGAAGAGAACCCTCACTTTCTGTAGGTCTTTCTTCAGATGTCACCTTATCAGATTTACTTTGTAACTCTCTACTACCATAACCTACTTAATTTTTCTTCAAAGCAGTCACTACCATCCCCCTGACAGAATATACCCTCATTTATCTGTTAAAATCTGCCCCCCCACTGCACCATAAGCTCCATGAATCCCTGATGGTACGGTAGAGCCAGTGTCAGCTCTGAACTGCCAACCTCCAGAAAAATAAAAACCCTAATCTGTTTGGGTATTGTGTTATGAGACTCTGGATCCTTTTTAAAATTTGTGTTCAACAGGCCTTTTCTGAGAATGCACCATCAGAGAGATGGGGTGCTGTCTCACTCCTGCCAGGCCATGGTGGAATCCACGTTCTTGACTAAGCATCTGTTGCTACTTGGGAGAAGGGACTCTTCATTACTGCTGGGTGGCGGGGTGAGGGGTTCAGGCTCCCCACTAGTCCTTTGCCAATACCACCACGGCTGAGAGGGGCAGGGGTGTCCTCATGGCCCCCATGGACACTGTGGGAAGTGGGTGGCCTCGTTATCATTCACTGCTCAAAGTGTCTGTTTTTCTTTGCCATTGTAAGTATGTATGTTTCTCCCTGAGATTGTCTGTGATCTGAGGCAAGATTTGGGTATTCCGGGGTCCCTGGGCCATAGTACCAAACGTGCCTCATATCCCACTTCAGTTTCTTATATGAATGGGTACAGACTTCATCCGTACTCTGACCAGCTGTCCTTTATGAGTCAGCTGTTTTGCTGATCCACACATTTTTTCCTATTCTTGAACTTTTTAAAAATATTTTCATAACTTGAAAATAAGATTAGCACAAGATATTTGCATTTCTGCTTTTCTCTTTTTTAGAGAAAATTTGGAAGCCATTTCACCGCATGATTCTATACTGCACCTGGCTCTGTTATGCTCTTTTTGTACATAGCTTTTACATGAACTGCGGTGCAGTGAGACTGCTTTTTCCCCCCAAGGGGAGAGAACTAACGAGTTCCTCCTGTTTCTATCATTTTCATGTTTTAGCACCTCTCTGTTTCACCAATGCTCTGACAAGAGGCTAGCAACTGCTCCAAGTGGTTCCAAGGTGCCAGACCACTGAGCACCTGGAATGTCAGGTCAGGGTGAGTGTGCCTGGGTCCTGATGTACATGCCTAGGTTTACACATATCATGGCTTATTTCTTTTTCATTTTTAAAAAAATGTAACTTGTAACTAATAGAACCAACCTTTTGTAAACATTGTCCTGTAAAAATTATGTGCAAATTTATCCTACACAGAGGTAATTTTTAATCTTTGCCTTAACTTAATAGCAGCTTAACAAGTCTTTCAAAGGAATCTTTCTCTACCCTTCTTTCTTCCCTCACGCCCTCCTCCCCTCTATCCCACTCCCTCCCCTTTCTTCCTAAGTGTCTTTCCCTCCTTTCAAAGTCACTCAGTGAATTCCTACAATCACTTAGCATTGTGCTAACACTTCAGGGTCTAACTTCAAAGTCTGAGATATCAGAATTTTACCCTAGGTCCACTTCACTTTGCTTCTTCAGAGAAACAAGAAACTAGAATTTGTTAAATTTGATTACTCTGGAGAGGAATATGTGTATTTTGTGGGGGATAAATTATAATGGAGAGTAATGGGGTAGAGTCTGGGCCACTCAGATACCACGAGAATCAATCAAACTAAAAAGAATGTTCAATGTGCAAAAATAATATATGACAATTTACTAAACTACAAATATATATTGACTTAGAATTTTTTACAAACTATAATTAAAACTGTATTTAACTCATAAGAAACAGGTAAGTAAAGTTGTGATTATGAATATGTCTCAGAGGGAAAGGACACTCTAAAGGTTAAGAAAGTTGTATATTTGGGGTCTTTTGTGTTTCCATACAAATTGTGAAATTTTTTGTTCTAGTTCTGTGAAAAATGCCAGTGGTACTTTGATAGGGATTGCATTGAATCTGTAGATTGCTTTGGGTAGTAGAGTCATTTTCACAATATTGATTCTTCCAATACAAGAACATGGTATATCTCTTCATCTATTTGTATCATCTTTAATTTCTTTCCTCTGTGTCTTATAATTTTCTGCATACAGGTCTTTTGTCTCCTTAGGTAGGTTTATTCCTAGGTATTTTATTCTTTTTGTTGCAATGGTAAATGGGAGTGTTTCCTTAATTTCTCTTTCAGATTTTTCTGAAAAATCTATACATATACATTAGTGTATAGGAATGCAAGAGATTTCTGTGCATTAATTTTGTATCCTGCTACTTTACCAAATTCATTGATTAGCTCTAGTAGTTTTCTGGTAGCATCTTTAGGATTCTCTATGTATAGTATCATGTCATCTGCAAACAGTGACAGCTTTACTTCTTCTTTTCCAATTTCGATTCCTTTTATTTCTTCTTCTTCTCTGATTGCTGGGGCTAAAACTTCCAAAACTATGTTGAATAATAGTGGTGAGAGTGGGCAACGTTGTCTTGTTCCTGATCTTAGTGGAAATGGTTTCAATTTTTCATCACTGAGGACGATGTTGGCTGTGGGTTTGTCATATATGGCCTTTATTATGTTGAGGTAAGTTCCCTCTATGCCTACTTTCTGGAGGGTTTTTATCATAAATGCATGTTGAATTTTGTCAAAAGCTTTTTCTGCATCTATTGAGATCATCATATGGTTTTTCTCCTTCAATTTATTAATATGGTGTATCACATTGATTGATTTGCATATATTGAAGAATCCTTGCATTCCTGGGATAAATCCCACTTGATCATGGTGTATGATCCTTTTAATATGCTGTTGGATTCTGGAGGAATCAGGCTCCCGGACTTCAGGCTATACTACAAAGCTACAGTAATCAAGGCAGTATGGTACTGGCACAAAAACAGAAATAGAGATCAATGGAACAGTATAGAAAACCCAGAGATAAACGCACACACATATGGTCACCTTATCTTTGATAAAGGAGGCAAGAATATACAATGGAGAAAAGACAGCCTCCTCAATAAGTGGTGCTGGGAAAACTGGACAGCTACATGTAAAAGAATGAAATTAGAACACTCCCTAACACCATACACAAAAATAAACTCAAAATGGATTAAAGACCTAAATGTAAGGCCAGACACCATCAAACTCTTAGAGGAAAACATAGGCAGAACACTCTATGACATAAATCACAGCAAGATCCTTTTTGACCTGCCTCCTAGAGAAATGGAAATAAAAACAAAAATAAACAAATGGGACCTAAGGAATCTTAAGAGCTTTTGCACAGCAACAAAATCATAAACAAGACGAAAAGACAACCCTCAGAATGGGAGAAAATATTTGCAAATGAAGCAACTGACAAAGGATTAATCTCCAAAATTTACAAGCAGCTCATGCAGCTCAATATCAAAAAAACAAACAACCCAATCCAAAGATGGGCAGAAGACCTAAATAGACATTTCTCCAAAGAGGATATACAGATTGCCAACAAATACATGAAAGAATGCTCAACATCATTAATCATTAGAGAAATGCAAATCAAAACTACAATGCGATATCATCTCACACCAGTCAGAATGGCCATCATCAAAAATCCACAAACAATAAATGCTGGAGAGGGTGTGGAGAAAAGGGAACCCTCATACACTGTTGGTGGGAATGTAAACTTATACAGCCTCTATGGAGAACAGTATGGAGGTTCCTTAAAAAACTAAAAATAGAACTACCATATGACCCAGCAATCCCACTACTTGGCACATACCCTGAGAAAACCATAGTTCAAAAAGAGTCATGTACCACAATGTTCACTGCAGCTCTATTTACAATAGCCAGGACATGAAAGCAACCTAAGTATCCATCGACAGATGAATGGATAAAGAAGATGTGGCACATATATACAATGGAATATTACTCAGCCATAAAAAGGAATGAAATTGAGTTATTTGTAGTGAGGTGGATGGACCTAGAGTCTGTCATACAGAGTGAAGTAAGTTGGAAAGGGAAAAACAAATACCGTATACTAACATATATATATGGAATCTAAAAAAAAAAAAAAAAAAAAAAGGTCATGAAGAACCTAGGGGCAAGATGGGAATAAAGACGCAGACCTACTAGAGAATGGACTTGAGGACACAGGGAGTGGGAAGGGCAAGCTGGGACAAAGTGAGAGAGTGGCAGTGTATATATGGACATATATACACTATCAAATGTAAAACAGATAGCTAGTGGGAAGCAGTTGCATAGCACAGGGAGATCAGCTCTGTGCTTTGTGACCAGCTAGAAGGGTGGGATAGGGAGGGTGGGAGGGAGGGAGATGCAAGAGGGAAGAGATATGGGGATATATGTATATGTATAACTGGTTCACTTTGTTATAAAGCAGAAACTAACACACCATTGTAAAGCAATTATACACCAATAAAAATGTTAAAAAAAAAAGGAAGTTGTATACATAGAAGAGTACTCCTTTAAAGGATTTTTCTGAATTCAGATGTGAGAATGTGCTTTAATATTCATCTGCCTTGGTCTTTGAAAATATGACTTTCACAGCAGATAAAAAAATTTTGGTAGATCATGTAGCAGTACCTAGATTTTTAGGAAGAATTTGACAAGATCCTATGCACGAGATCAACGACTAAGATATAAGTCACAGAATAAAGAGTAAATGATTCAGGAGAGAAAATGAGACTTTTGGTTGAAGATGGATGAACATACAAATTTTGCTCCCTTCCCAAATCCTACTAAAATAAGGCAAAGGAATATTTTTAACCTAAGGTTAAACCTACAGGACAAAAAAATGGGAGATGGTATTGGAAAAAGCCAAGAAGCAACCCACTAGATATTTCTGGAAGTAGGAGGTGAACGCTGGCTGCCCAACTTATACCCTCTAAGCAGGAGAATTTCGAATCACGTTCTCTGGAAACTGATCAGCCTGAGACAAAGGAAAGAGACTACCCTGATAATCAGACAGTGAAGACCACTATCAACAAGCCCTGCCCATGTACACTGGAGCTTCCCATCAGCTTCCGATGCCATTACTCTTAAATAGGAGCAAGCAGTCAGAGATCACAGACATCTGAGGAAAGCAGTTCACACAACGAGGTCAAATACAAACAGAAAGACATTGTTTGAAGAAAATTATGCAGAAAGAAGAAAACTTCAAAAAATTTATAATTAAGATACTAGAGGTATTAGCTCCAGGAAAAACAAAACGTGCAGGAAAGGAAAAGTAATCACAGTATACTATATGGCTCAGAGGTGAAGAGTATTTATAAAGGTAGAGGTATTTATAAAGTCATAACAAGGCAAACAGAATATTGATCCAACCAAAATTATGGTGTATTGAGAGAATGGAGGAATGGGGTGTGTGTGTGTGTGTGTGTGTGTGTGTGTGTGTGTGTGTGTGTATAGCAGGAATGATGAGGTGACCAAAACTGAAAAATCAAGAAGTAGCAATGTAAGCATGTTCTTTAGAGATATGGAGATAAACATCAAAAGGATCAGCCAAAAGAAATGAAAGTGGTTGCCTTTCGGGAGTGGAAAACTGGAGCAGGAATAGGAGATTGCTGTTTTTTGGTAACAGTGACAAAGAACCAAATGACTTTTTAAATTACATACATGAGTAACTAAGTAAAGGAAAATCTGGATAAATGTTGTTTTTCAGTTACAAAAGATATTTTAAAGAAAAAAAATCCATCATATGTGCATCCACTCATATTGTACAAGGAAAATGACATTTTTCAAAACATTACTCTAGAATTCAGAAATTTTGGGACTCTCTGTGTTTTGACCTTAGCATTGCTCAATGCATTTGTGGAATTCCTTTTTAGAAGAGATAAGTTTATTAAACATTAGCTTTAATAATCTTAAATATATTAGACTGCACAGCATATTGGATGGTGGTTATACTGAGCCCTCAGGGAGCTGTAGCTGCACTGTAGTTGGTGGAATGATTTCTCTGGAAAACCGAATTGATTTCTCTTCTTGAGTAGCAGAGGCTGGGAGTAGGCAGCGCCGTGGAGTAATTGTTAGGGTTTGGAAAGAGGCACAAATTGAAGGATGTGGAGAAATATACAAGAGCCACACCCACAGAATGACTGACTGTAAAGGAGTTAATATAAGAAGCAATAGATAATTTCAAACACTTCTTATTCATATTTTTAATAAGAGTCAAAGGGTGTACTGCATTGATAAAGAAAAGCAATTTACTATGTAAAAGGAACAATGAAATAAACATACAAAAAAGAAGTATTGGGAATAAAAACATGGTTGTCAATACTAAAGATCTCAAGAGAAGCAATAAAAAACCAGAATGTAATCATTGCTGAAATAAAAATTAGAAAATGCAAGGAATTCCTCCAGAACATAGAGCAAAAAAGACAATGATGGAAATTATGAGAAAAAAGAAAAAGATGTAGGCATTCTAGTAGATTGAAACAAGATGGTGGAGAATTATTAATCAAAGGAATAGAAGAAAATTTCACTGAGCTGAAGAGATTTGAATCTTCAGTAATAAAAGTGTTCACCAAATGCTGTGAAGGATTATTGAGAAAGGATCTATACCTAGAAAGTTATCTTGGTAAATTTGTAAATTCCAAGGATAAAAAGAAATCCCATAAGCCTCCAGATATGGAAAAATAAAAGAAAGGGATAACAAAACCTGAAGGAGAGAATGAGACTGGCATTGGACTTTCCATCTGCAACACTCCATGCTTCAAGACCATGGGAGTAATGACTGTTACAGAGTTCCCGTGTAAGGGTAAAAATAAGACATTTGGACATGAAAAAAGTTAAGAAGTATACTACCTATGTTCATTTTTATGAAAAGATTACCTAAGGCAGTACTTCAGTCAAATTAAAAATGCATTTTAAGAGGGGATTAACCAAGATGGCGGAGTAGAAGGACGTGCTCTCACTCCCTCTTGCGAGAGCACCAGAATCACAACTGGCTGCTGGACAATCATCAACAGGAAGACACTGGACTTCACCAAGGAGGATACCCCACGTCCAATGACAGAGGAGAAGCCACAGTGAGACGGTAGGAGGGACGCAATCAGAGTAAAATCAAATCCCATAACTGCTGGGTGGGGGACTCACAGACTGGCGAACACTTATACCACAGAAGTCCACCCACTGGAGTGAAGGTTCTGAGCCCCACGTCAGGCTTCCCAACCTGGGGGTCCGGCAATGGGAGGAGGAATTCATAGAGAATCAGACTTTGAAGCCTAGTGGGAATTGATTGCAGGACTTTGACAGGACTGGGGGAAACAGAGACCCCACTCTTGGAGGGTGCACACGGAATAGTGTGCACATCGGGACCCGGGGGAAGGAGCAGTGACCCTGGGGGAGACTGAACCAGACCTACCTGCTAGTGTTGGAGGGTCTCCTGCAGAGGCGGGGGCTGGCTCTGTTTCACTGTGGGGACAAGGACACTGGCAGCGGAGGTTCTGGGAAGTACTCCTTGGCATGCGCCCTCCCAGAGTCTGCCATTAGCCCCACCAAAGAGCCCAGGTAGGCTCCAGTGTTGGGTCGCCTCAGGCAAAACAACCAACAGGGAGGGAACCCAGCCCCACCTATCAACAGTCAAGTGGATTAAAGTTTTACGGAGCTCTGACCGACACAGCAACAGTCAGCTCTACCCACCACCAGAGCCTCCCATCAAGCCTCTTAGATAGCCTCAACCACCAGAGGACAGACAGCAGAATCAAGAAAAACTACAATCCTGCAGCCTGTGGACCTAAACCCACAGTTACAGAAAGATAGACAGGATGAAAAGGCAGAGGGCTATATATCAGATGAAGGAACAAGAAAAAACCCCAGAAAAACAACTAAATGAAGTGGAGATAGGCAACCTTCCAGAAAAAGAATTCAGAATAATGATAGTGAAGATGATCCAGGACCTCGGAATAAGAATGGAGGCAAAGATTGAGAAGATGCAAGAAATGATTAACAAAGACCTAGAAGAATTAAAGAACAAACAAACAGAGATGACCAATACAATAACTGACATGAAAACTACACTAGAAGGAATCAATAGCAGAATAACTGATAAGATAAGTGACCTGGAGGACAGAATGGTGGAATTCATTGCTGCGGAACAGACTAAAGAAAAAAGAATGAAAAGAAATGAAGACAGCCTAAGAGACCTCTGGGACAATATTAAACACAACAACATTCGCATTATAGGGGTCCCAGAAGGAGAAGAGAGAGAGAAAGGACCAGAGAAAATATTTGACGAGATTATAGTCGAAAACTTCCCTAACATGGGAAAGGAAATAGCCACCCAAGTCCAGGAAGTGCAGAGAGTCCCATACAGGATAAAACCAAGGAGAAACACGCCGAACACATAGTAATCAAAGTGGCAAAAATTAAAGACAAAGAAAAATTATTGAAAGCAGCAAGGGAAAAACGACAAATAACATACAAGGGAACTCCCATAAGGTTAACAGCTGATTTCTCAGCAGAAACTCTACAAGCCAGAAGGGAGTGGCATGATATACTTAAAGTGATGAAAGGGAAGAACCTACAACCAAGATTACTCTACCCGGCAAGGATCTCATTTAGATTTGATGGAGAAATCAAAAGCTTTACAGACAAGCAAAAGCTAAGAGAATTCAGCACCACCAAACCAGCTCTACAACAAATGCTAAAGGAACTTCTCTAAGTGGGAAACACAAGAGAAGAAAAGGACCTACAAAAACAAACCCAAAACAATTAAGAAAATGGTCATAGGAACATACATATCGATAATTACCTTAAACGTGAATGGATTAAATGCTCCAACCAAAACACACAGGCTTGCTGAATGGATACAAAAACAAGACCCATATATATGCTGTCTACAAGAGACCCACTTTAGACCTAGGGAAACATACAGACTGAAAGTGAGGGGATGGTAAAAGATATTCCATGCAAATGGAAATCAAAAGAAAGCTGGAGTAGCTATACTCATATCAGATAAAATAGACTTTAAAATAAAGAATGTTACAAGAGACAAGGAAGGACACTACATAATGATCAAGGGATCAATCCAAGAAGAAGATATAACAATTATAAATATATATGCACCCAACATAGGAGCACCTCAATACATAAGGCAACTGCTAAGAGCTATAAAAGAGGAAATTGACAGTAACACAATAATAGTGGGGGACTTTAACACCTCACTTACACCAATGGACAGATCATCCAAAATGAAAATAAATAAGGAAACAGAAGCTTTAAATGACACAATAGACCAGATAGATTTAATTGATACTTATAGGACATTCCATCCAAAAACAGCAGATTACACGTTCTTCTCAAGTGCGCACGGAACATTCTCCAGGATATATCACATCTTGGGTCACAAATCAAGCCTCAGTAAATTTAAGAAAATTGAAATCATATCAAGCATCTTTTCTGACCACAATGCTATGAGATTAGAAATGAATTACAGGGAAAAAAACGTAAAAAACACAAACACATGGAGGCTAAACAATACGTTACTAAATAAGCAAGAGATCACTGAAGAAATCAAAGAGGAAATCAAAAAATACCTGGAGACAAATGAAAACACAACGACCCAAAACCTATGGGATGCAGCAAAAGCAGTTCTAAGAGGGAAGTTTATAGCTATACAAGCCTACCTAAAGAAACAAGAAGAATCTCAAGTAAACAATCTAACCTTACACCTAAAGAAACTAGAGAAAGAAGAACAAACAAAACCCAAAGTTAGCAGAAGGAAAGAAATCATAAAGATCAGAGCGGAAATAAATGAAATAGAAACAAAGAAAACAATAGCAAAGATCAATAAAACTAAAAGTTGGTTCTTTGAGAAGATAAACAAAATTGATAAGCCATTAGCCAGACTCATCAAGAAAAAGAGGGAGAGGACTCAAATCAATAAAATCAGAAATGAAGAAGGAGAAGTTACAACAGACACCGCAGAAATACAAAGCATCCTAAGAGACTACTACAAGCAACTTTATACCAATAAAATGGACAACCTGGAAGAAATGGACAAATTCTTAGAAAGGTATAACCTTCCAAGACTGAACCAGGAAGAAACAGAAAATATGAACAGACCAATCACAAGTAATGAAATTGAAACTGTGATTAAAAATCTTCCAACAAACAGAAGTCCAGGACCAGATGGCTTCACAGGTGAATTCTATCAAACATTTAGAGAAGAGCTAACACCTATCCTTCTCAAACTCTTCCAAAAATTGCAGAGGAAGGAACACTCCCAAACTCATTCTATGAGGCCATCATCATCCTGATACCAAAACCAGACAAAGACACTACAAAAAAAGAAAACTACAGACCAATATCACTGATGAACATAGATGCAAAAATCCTCAACAAAATACTAACAAACAGAATCCAACAACACATTAAAAGGATCATACACCACGATCAAGTGGGATTTATCCCAGGGATGCAAGGATTCTTCAATATATGCAAATCAATCAATGTGATACACCATATTAACAAATTGAAGAATAAAAACCATATGACCATCTCAATAGATGCAGAAAAAGCTTTTGACAAAATTCAACACCCATTTATGATAAAAACTCTCCAGAAAGTGGGCATAGAGGGAACCTACCTCAACATAATAAAGGCCATATATGACAAACCCACAGCAAACATCATTCTCAATGGTGAAAAACTGAAAGCATTTCCTCTAAGATCAGGAACGAGACAAGGATGTCCACTCTCACCACTATTATTCAGCATAGTTCTGGAAGTCCTAGCCACGGCAATCAGAGAAGAAAAAGAAATAAAAGGAATACAAATTGGAAAAGAAGAAGTAAAACTGTCACTGTTTGCAGATGACATCATACTATACATAGAGAATCCTAAAACTGCCACCAGAAAACTGCTAGAGCTAATTAATGAATATGGTAAAGTTGCAGGATACAAAATTAATGCACAGAAATCTCTTGCATTCCTATACACTAATGATGAAAAATCTGAAAGAGAAATTATGGAAACACTCCCATTTACCATTGCAACAAAAAGAATAAAATACCTAGGAATAAACCTACCTAGGGAGACAAAAGACCTGTATGCAGAAAGCTATAAGACACTGATGAAAGAAATCAAATATGATACCAACAGGTGGAGAGATATACCATGGTCTTGGATTGGAAGAATCAACATTGTGAAAATGACTCTACTACCCAAAGCAATCTACAGATTCAATGCAATCCCTATCAAATTACCAATGGCATTTTTTACGGAGCTAGAACAAATCATCTTAAAATTTGTATGGAGACACAAAAGACCCCGAATAGCCAAAGCAGTCTTGAGGGAAAAAAACGGAGCTGGAGGAATCAGACTCCCTGACTTCAGACTATACTACAAAGCTACAGTAATCAAGACAATATGGTACTGGCACAAAAACAGAAACATAGATCAATGGAACAAGATAGAAAGCCCAGAGATAAACCCACGCACCTATGGTCAACTAATCTATGACAAAGGAAGCAAAGATATACAATGGAGAAAAGACAGTCTCTTCAATAAGTGGTGCTGGGAAAACTGGACAGCTACATGTAAAAGAATGAAATTAGAATACTCCCTAACACCATAAACAAAAATAAACTCAAAATGGATTAGAGACCTAAATGTAAGACTGGACACTATAAAACTCTTAGAGGAAAACAGGAAGAACACTCTTTGACATGAATCACAGCAAGATCTTTTTTGATCCACCTCCTAGAGTAATGGAAATAAAAACAAAAATAAACAAATGGGACCTAATGAAACTTCAAAGCTTTTGCACAGCAAAGGAAACCACAAACAAGACGAAAAGACAACCCTCAGAATGGGCGAAAATATTTGCAAACGAATCAGCAGACAAAGGATTAATCTCCAAAATATATAAACAGCTCATTCAGCTCAATATTAAAGAAACAAACACTCCAATCCAAAAATGGGCAGAAGACCTAAATAGACATTTCTCCAAAGAAGATATACAGATTGCCAACAAACACATGAAAAGATGCTCAACATCACTAATTATTAGAGAAATGCAAATCAAATCTACAATGAGGTATCACCTCACACCAGTTAGAATGGGCATCATCAGAAAATCTACAAACAACAAATGCTGGAGAGGGTGTGGAGAAAAGGGAACCCTCTTGCACTGTTGGTGGGAATGTAAATTGATACAGCCACTATGGAGAACAGTATGGAGGTTCCTTAAAAAACTAAAAATAGAACTACCATATGACCCAGCAATCCCACTACTGGGCATATACCCAGAGAAAACCGTAATTCAAAAAGACACATGCACCCGAATGTTCATTGCAGCACTATTTACAATAACCAGGACATGGAAGCAACATAAATGCCCATCAACAGATGAATGGATAAGGAAGTTGTGGTACATATATACAATGGAATATTACTCAGCCATAAAAAGGAACAAAATTGAGTCATTTGTTGAGACATGGATGGATCTAGAGACTGTCATACAGAGTGAAGTAAGTCAGAAAGAGAAAAACAAATATCGTATATTAACGCATGTATGTGGAACCTAGAAAAATGGTACAGATGAGCCGGTTTGCAGGGCAGAAGTTGAGACAGAGATGTAGAGAACAGACATATGGACACCAAGGGGGGAAAACTGCGGTGGGGTGGGGATGGTGGTGTGCTGAATTGGGCGATTGGGATTGACATGTATACACTGATGTGTATAAAATTGATGACTAATAAGAACCTGCAGTATAAAAAAACAAACAACTAATACTAAACTTTCATTGGGTTATTTGTATGGAAATATGTAAATATAAATGTTTCAGACATTACATGAAATTTCTAAAAATCTTATATGTTTTGGTATAATGTTGTAAGTCATAATCCTAGTTATTACTTTAAAATGCATATCTCAGAAATAACTAATTTTCTTGTCAACTGCATTATTATGAACTTTCATCAAATCTTTAACTGTGGTCATTTTAAAGTCTTTTGTCATTTACAGACAGTTCTGGGTGTACTGTGATGCTTTTGCAAATATGTTCCTATAAAAGGGTTTCATCTTCAAGAAATTCATGGAAAAGACTCTGACAAGTACAGGTTTATGGTAACTGACTGTACTGCTGAACTGAATGAATAAGCATTTTCAGAACTCTAATGAAAAACTGATGAACTCATAAAAGTGCTAACAAAAGATCAAGATAAAAAAAAATTAATTACATGGGACTGAGTGAACTGATGAGGATGATTATAATTTTTGTGACTCTCTGTTTGAATTAAAAAAAAAAAATCCCACAAGGACTCAGAGGCAAAGAATATACAAATCAAATTGCACTGCAAAGTAAAGGAGCTGTTACAGTGGAGGATTACTGGACTGAATGTCTATATTATGACATAGTATGAGTGTGTTTCATGTTTGGTAATTGCAATCATTGTTGCTTTTGTTGTGGTCATCCATGTACAAAGCTTGGTGTCAGTCTATTTATCTCTTGTAAAAATAAAATACAGTGTGTGTGTGTGAAAAAAAATGCATTTTAAATAATTTAAATTAAGAACAGGGAAAATTTTATATAACAGTAATAAGCGATGCAATCAAATTTACAGCTGTTAAAGAGGATTCTTAAAAGAGGAATAAAATAGTTAACATTATCCTATATATAATCATTTATATATAAATTAACAGAAATCAGGACTAGAAATCCAGATTATTTCTTGCAGGTGAAGTAAGGGAATGCGGAAGCAAAAACAGTACTAAAGGTGAAGTCTTACATAGGGTTGAGGGAGGTCAAAGTTACACTAAAAATTCAGGAAGCCAAACTAGAAATCCAAATTTAAAATGTTTGTAGAAAATGTAAATTAAAAACTTATAAAATAGGATGTAGAACTTCTAAGAGAAAAAAGAAGAAGAAGAAAACTAGATAAGACTAGTAAATGTTGGCAAAGCAAAAAGGGTCAAATGTTAATATACTAATGATCATAAAATCCTCTTTTTAGTGGCAAAGACATTCCAATTGAGGTATATATATACATTAATCTAACCATATGCTACTTATAAGAGACACAATATGATATTAAAAAATATTGAAAACAAGGGTATGAGAGAATAGAAAATATATATTGGTCTCTGCCCCTGGTTCCCGGCACAAAGTTCCTAAAACCCTTGTAATTTCCTAAGTGATAAGAACTCTAGGGGCATCTCTTGCTCTAATATTGGTCTTAGACATTGGTTCCTGAAACCTTAGTAATTTCCTGGGTGATAGGAGTGTCTTTTGTTCTAATGAGGCAACTTTGGGCAGGTTCCTAGATGACTCCTGGATGAGGGCTGGTCACCAGAAAGACCAAGTCATGATTAGAAACTTGGAATTTTCAGCCCCGCCTCTCCCTCCCTCCATTCTCTCGTGTAGGGAGACGGTCTGAAAATGGAGTTAATGATCAATCATGCCTACGTGATGAAGCCTCCATAAAAACCCCCAAAGTACGGGGTTTGGAGAGCTTCTGGGTTGGTGACCAGGTGGAGGTGCTGGGAGAGTGGCATGCCGCTTCCCATATACCTTGCGCTATGCACACTTTCCATCTGGATGCTCATCTGTATCCTTTAACAAGCTGGATGAAAGTAAGAGTTTAAAGGTAAGTGCTTCCCCTAGTCTGTGAGCTACTCTAGCAAATTAATCAAATCCAAGGAGGGGCTATTGGAACCTCTGATCTGTAACTGGTTGGTCAGAAGCACAGGTGACAACCTGGGCTTGCAACTGCAGCTGAAGAGGGTCGTGAGCAGTCTTGTGGGACTAAGCCCTCAACCTGTGGGATCTGATGCTGTCTCTGGGTAGACAGTGTCAGAACTGAGTTGAATTGCAGGACACCCAGCTGGTGTCCCAGAGAATTGCTTGGCGGGGGCAAAAACCTCCACATATTTGGTGACCAGAAGTGAAGTGTTCTCTGTGAAGGTAAAGGAGACACACAGGGAAGAAAGACATAGTAGGGAAGAACTGGGTTTTTCCCTACAAAGGAAGGAAAAGACTGAATTTTTTCCTATATAGAAGGGATGAAGAAGGCTATTACAGACTAGTGCAAATTAAAAAAAAGCAGAGATGGCAATATCAATATCAGGCAAAGTAGAATTCAAATAAAAATCACTCACTTATACTTGTGAGATATTCTATAAAGCTAAACCATATAATATACCACGAAGATATAACATCCATGAACCTCAATATATTGAGCAACAGAACACTGGATATATAAAATAAAAACTGCCTGAAATAGAAGAAGAATTGGACAAAAATTACAATTATAGTAAAGATCTTTCTTAAAATGTGACAGATCAAATAGACAAAAAGGTAATAATGGATTTGAAAAGCGTAATTTAAACGTAATAATAATAAGAATTAAACAGTTTGGCTATATATGTATAACTTTTTAACCTTTTTCCTTAAGCAAAAGAGAATAAACATTTGTTTTCAATGCCTAAAGGACATTTATAAAAGTTGATCATGTAACAAATCATAAGAATAATCTTAATGAAACTGAACTATCATATAGGTCATATTCTATGACCATGGATGTAGGGGGATTAGAAAGTAATAATAAAGAGATAATTAAACCCCACCCCCAGAAGTTACATCTCCCAAATATCTCTTGAGTCAAAGAAGAAATCAAAGCTGAAATAATAGACAATTTAGAAAATGAGAGTGGGAACACTAATTCTACGGCCTGTAGCAAAGTTGAGCCCAAGAGGAAATTTAGCTTTAAATGCTTGTATTATTTAAAGAAATCATGAAATTCAGAAATCATGAAAATAACTGAATCGTATTTTTCAACTCAAGTATCAGAACAGGATAAGTAAAATAAAACATAAAAGGACACGGGCTTCCCTGGTGGCGCAGTGGTTGAGAATCTGCCTGCCAATGCAGGGGACACGGGTTTGAGCCCTGGTCCCCCCCGCTCGCCGCAACTAGAGAAAGCCCTCGCACAGAAACGAAGACCCAACACAGCCAAAAATAAATAAATAAATAAATAAATTTATAAAACAAACAAGACAAAAAAACATAAAAGGACAAAGAGTAGAAATTCATGAATAAAACAAAAAGAAAGTAAAATGTAGACATGGTTCTCTTAAAAAGTCCAATAAAAGTAGACTATTTATTCATTCTATAGTTATTTATGTTCTGGACATACACTCTGAAAACAAAAAGGACAAACTTGGCTGATTTCACTTTGTTGTACAACAGAAACTAGCACAGCATTGTGAAGCAGTTATACTCCAATAAAGATGTATAAAAAACAACAACAACAAAAAAACCTCACCAAACATGACAAAAATAAATAAATAAATGTTTCATTTAGAAGGAGTTTAGGTTGATAATTATGGCACAAACACCTATAATTGGGAGAAATGTGGGATAAATAAAAATCAAACCCTGTTATAACCTAGATGTCAGAGAATCATGACTCACCCACATCATAAATGTTCTGTGTAAAAGCTCCCACCTCAGGCCTTTGTGTTTTCTGTTCTTCGTATCTGGAACCTTCTTCTCTCAGACATAAGCTCTGCTCAAATGCTGCCTTACCAGGAATCTTTATTTGACCACCCCATTCTCATCCTCAGCCTGCTTTATTCTTCTTCATATCACATATGAAACATGTTGATATCTCCCACTGTCTCTCCTACTAACGTAAAAATCCCTTGGAGGAGCTGTCTCTAGTGTGTTCACTGCTGTCTTCCTGGTGCTTAGACCAATGAATGGCTCATTGTAGACTTTAGATAAATGAAATCTTTGTCAAATGACGGTTGCTCCACAAATCATTACTGTGTATATAGGTGACATGGTTTGATAAGCATATAACAAATCCCTGATGAGTGAGGTTTTATTATCTTCATGATCTAAATTTTTACATATTTCTCAATAGTGCATGGGACAGAGGCAAAGCCAACCTGGCTCTCCATTCTTTGGAGACCAAGGTCGACAAGGTCTGGTCCCACGCCTGTTGTGGTAAGTGGTGGCTTTCTCATGGAAACCTCCAGTAATTCTCATTCACTTCTGGTTTGTCATTACATTGTACCCAAATGAGCTCTAGGGCTCCCTACTAAATACTAAGTTCTTTAAGGTTTGTTTCTTAATGGTCTTTGTATGAGTCAGAGAGCTTAGTGTTGTGCCTGGCATACATTCAGTCCTCCATACTTTTTTCCAAAAGAATGAATGAAGAGAAACAGCAGTCTCCATGGCCGCAGATTTGCAGGAGTGAAGTGATACCTGGTACCCAACCTTAGGTTCAAGACCTTTAATCTGCATCTCAGCCCTCAGTGCCATCTTCACACCAGGGACCTACCACCTGCTCAATCCAGAACCCTATCCTGGCTCCGCTGTGGACTACAGGCAGGATACTCCCCACTTCTTTTTGCCATCCATTTCTAGTGCAGCAAAGTGCTGGGATTGGAGCCAGACATATCTGCTGAATTCAAATCCTACCTCCTCCAGAAACCAGCTGTGTATTCTGGGCCAAGTTCCTGCTT
Organism: Balaenoptera borealis; assembly: GCF_965194805.1. Lineage (NCBI taxonomy): Eukaryota > Metazoa > Chordata > Mammalia > Artiodactyla > Balaenopteridae > Balaenoptera > Balaenoptera borealis. The sequence continues at coordinate 70,712,626 of NC_138868.1, read as the reverse complement.
TATTTCTCTTTCTTTCTACCTTTCTGAACTCAACGTGACCCAGGCTGCTAGTGGTCCACCAATATCCATTCTTTTTCCTTTTATTATAGTACCTCTAAGCTTTAACTGGCCATACGGCTGCCCAGTTAGAGACTGCATTTCTCAGCCTTCCTTGCAGCTAGCTCTTGCCCTGGGGCTAAGCTCTGGCCAATGCGGAGTGAACAGAAGCGAGGCTTGTCACTTCCAGGTCATACTCCTAAGAGGAACGGTCTTATTCTCTCCTCTTGCCCTTCCCCCTTCCCTCTGGCAGGAGCACAGTCATTGATGGTGGGAGATGAAGCAATCACTTCAGGCCCAGAGCTGGAAATCATGTAGTAAGAATGGCAGAGCTGCCCTACCAGCCGTGGTCTGCTCATCTCTGGTCTTGTGGATGAAACAGAAATACACTTCAATCTTTTTTAAACCTCTGTATTTGGGGGTCTCTTTGTCACAAGAGCTTAGACTATACTCTAACTAATATGCTCAATTTTGTTAGTTGTAAAATGAGAATGATACCTGGCAGGGCTGTTCTAAGGAGGAGTATGCAGTAGAAGTTTAAGACTCGTGCAGCTTTCCTTTAGCCTGATGTCAAAGTCCCAGTCTGAGCAGAATAACTGAAAGTAATATATCTGGAGTGTTTGACGAGTGCCAAAGTCAGTCACAGTCAAGATCAGGAACTATAGTATCACCCCTACCCCCCATCCCTCTCCCACTTTCGCTACTCCCTCTCAACTCCCTAAGCTCTAGGGTCAGCCAGTGGCCAGTTGGCTAATGAAACAGTAGGAAGAGAAACCTTTATGGTGCTGGTGGCAGGGAAGGACAGACATTTGTCAAAAAGAATTTAACTTTTTACAATGGCAAATGCCATACTAACTCTATTCCTTATCTCTTCCTGAAACGTTTGGTAAAATATCCAGTTCTTGTTGCAGTTTTGAGGAGCTAAATCTGTTTTGAGGCTATGTTTACGTTTTGAGTTCAGCCTTAAGGGCAAGGCTGGAGGGATGTTTGGACACTCAATGCAGCAGAAAAGGAGCAAGCTGGCCAGGAGCTGCTGCACTGTGGAAACCCAAGAGCACATGAGGCCTATGTGGGCATCCATCATCCTAGAACACTGGAAAATTTCACTAAAAGTTGGAAAATGGTGATTTTTGACTACAGATCCATAGTCAAAACTGGAAAGACTCAAACTATAGATTCTTAATTAAAGTCACTTGAATTTCTCCCAACCTCCTCACCAAAAATAATTGGTACATCCTCTATTAATACTACATTTCAAAATTCACATATCATCAGGGAGATTTTGGCATAATTAAGTACCAACGTAATTAAAAAGAAATGTCTCAGCACTTACTCCATTGTATTATGGGGTTGGTTCTCCATGTCAAGAAACTGCTGCATCTGGTTTGTATTTCTTGATTTTTAATCTGTGAGGGGGAAAAAAATGATCTAGATTCCTAAAATGCTTACATTTATTAACCTATAAAACAAGAGAATTTTGCTACTGGCAAACCATGTTGTTATATGAGTTTTTCTGAGTGTAGTAGCTCTTGGTTCCACAAAATGTAGAAACTTGCATGCGTGTGTGTGCCCCGTGCATTTATGACATTGGCTTAGTGATGAGTTGAAATAGATGCTACTGACTGAAATGAACATTCATTCACTATCTACTGAACAACAGCTTGGTGCCAGGTACTTTGCAAAGTGCCAGCACATGAGTTAAGTAAAACAGAATTCCTACTCCAGACGGGTCCCAGCTGAAGGTGCTCAAGCTTTCCTTCCCGGCGGCTCCCCTAAAGGTCTGCCTTTATTTGAGTAGATTCTTTCTTTGGTCCTGTCTGGATTTAGTTAGAATGAATACCATGAGATTTAGGACAAAAAGCCTAAAATTGCCTAAAAATAGAAATTTTACAATTCCTCAGTGGCTCTGTGGGCACCCGCTCACCCTTTTGACAAAATAGGGATGTTAGTACTTCCTAAAGTAAAAAAAAATGTTTTTCCCAGCAACGTAGTTTTAATTAAAAAGAAAAAATCTATGAGGATAAATGGACAAATATTGAAAAGGACTTCGACTCCTCTGAATAAAAGTTAAACAGCTTTCAAGATGGTAGAAAGAGGAGGAAGAGAGGCGGGCTCATGTCCCTCTCAAATCAAAGGGATTAAAGAAAGACCCTGGAATTGCGAGTGGAGAAGAGGGGCGAGGAGCAGGAACGGGGAATGAAAACCTGACCAGTACGTTCAGATGAAAATTTTCATTTTGTAGGTTCTCAAATCTCTCACTTTAACATCAGGGAAACTGAGGCACAGACGAGCCAAGTGACTTGCCCAAAGCCACACAACTAGAACACAGACCTTCCAGTTTAGGGAGAATCTCTGTTCTGAATTCTACAGGGTCAGCCCGAGCCTCTCTCCACCCGCCCCGCAGCCCGCGCCCCCCGGGAGGGTTCAAGGCCAGCCTCCGCGGAACAGCCTGTCTGTTGGGGGTCCCCCGCCCCTCTTGGGCAAGCTGGGCTGAAGGTCGAGGGTCCGAGGCGGGTTACCTGCGCTGCGCCGCGCTCTCCCGAGAGGTCTGAAGCCCCGGGTGTAGGAACGCCGAGGCCACCGCCAGCCCGGCCCGCCCCGAGGGGTCCCGCCGCCCGGGCCCGCCCGTCCGCCGCGCGGCCTCCGAGGCCGTTACGGCGTCTGGCTCCCGGCCTGCCGCCGCCGCCGCCGCCGCCGCAGAGCCGCCGCTGGCTGCCATGGGGACGCGGCCGAACTCGCTGCCGCCGGGGGTGAGGTGGGGGATGGGCTCGGCGGCGCGGCGGGCTGACCCGCGGGAGGTCGCGGCTGGCGCGCCTTGCCGGGCTCCCCGGGACCTCGCCGCCCTGCGGTTCTGCGTCTAGTGTCTGCTCAGCAGACGGAGGGCTCCCCGAGACCGCATTCTGGGTGCTGTCCACTCTGTGGCTCCCACTGCTCAGCAGAGTGTCCGGCACTCGACGGGGATCCGAGAAATATTTGTCGGATGAATGAACGAAATAACGAGGGAACAAAGTGTAAACA